>NC_082690.1:65965073-66272348 GCF_949987515.2 Delphinus delphis | reverse complement strand
TTGACATACCTAGTATCAGTTCTTTGTCAATTATATGTATAGCAAATATTTTCTCTCCTTCCTGGCTGAATTTTCACCTTTTTAATAGTGTTATGTGATGAACAGACAAGTTCTTAATTTCAACATAGTAAACCTCAGTAATGTTTTCCTTTACAGTTAGCACTTTTTTTACTATCCTATCTGAGAAATCTTTCCCTACACCAAAGTTATGAAAAGCTTCCTTTTGCTAAGTTGCATTTATCAGAATATTGCCCACCCTATCTAAGCCTAGGCTATCTTATTCATAATCCGCCATTAATATAATCTTATTATTTTTAGCATCAGCAGAATCTCTAGCAGTGCTGCCTTTTTCTTTTATTTATTCATTTATTTTTAATAAATTTATTTATTTTTGGCTGCGCTGGGTCTTCGTTGCTGCGCACTGGTCTTTCTCTAGTTGCAGCATGCGGGGGCCACTCTGTTGCGTTGCATGAACTTCTCATTGCGGTGGCTTCTCTTGTTGCAGAGCACAGGCTCTAGGCGTGCAGACTTCAGTAGTTGCAGTGCGTGGGCTTAGTAGTTGTTGCTCGTGGGTTCTAGAGCACAGGCTCAGTAGCTGTGGCGCACGGGCTTAGTTGCTCCCCAGCATGTTGGATCTTCCTAGACCAGGGCTTGAACCCGTGTCCCCCGCATTGGCAGGTGGGTTCCTAACCACTGCACCACCAGCGAAGTCCCAGTGCTGCCTTTTTCATCCCTAACATTGGATAGGTACCTTCTCTCTTTTCCTCTTGACATGCTCAATAGAGGTATATCAAGAACATTAGTCTTTTCAAAAGGACCAACTTTGGGTTTTGTTGATCCTGTTCACTGTTTCATTTGTTTCATTAATTTCTGTTTATATTTATCATTAATTTACTTTGACTTTCTTTGCTATTAATGTGTTTCTCTTTTTCTAACTTCTTGACAAAGATACTTGATTCAGTACCTTGTACTATCATAGTATAAAGATATTGTCTTCTTTACCTACCTACATACAAAAATTTTGATATTTTTATTATCATTTAGTTCAAAAATATTTCTAATGTCTAATTTCTAATGTCCTTTGTGACTTCTTCTTTGATCCATGGGCTATTTTCAAATGTATTTCTAAATTTCTAACAATATGCAGAATTTATCATTATGCCTTTAAATCAATATCAGTATTGATTTCAAGTTTAATTGTATTATAGAAAAAGAACATAGACTGTGTGATCTCAATTCTTTGAAATTTGTTGAGACTTGGTTTTATGACCCAGCATAAGGTCAATTAGAATAAACTGTTCCATGTATACTTGAAAAGAAATATGTGTAGCCTTAATTTGTTGGGTGGAGTAGTTTTAAATGTTTGTGAGGTTGTTTGCTGATCATGCTAACCAAATATCTATATCCTTACCCTTTTTTTTCCCCTACCAAATATTGAGATCAATGTGTTAAAATCTCCCAAGGCAAGTGTGGATTTGCCTATTTCTCTTCATAGTTCTGTCAATCTTTATACATTTTATGAGTATGTTATTAAGTGCAATTAACATTTTAAATTGTAGTATCTTAAAGTTGAATCAAATATTTTATCATTCTGAAATTTCCATCTTTAGTAAAGCTTTGTGTCTTGAAGTCTATTTTGTCTAATATTAATATAGCTATGCAAGGACTTGTGGGATTTGGGGGTTTTCTGGTTCTGTTTTGTTTTTTGTTTTTGTTGTTGTTAGTGTTTAGAGAAAAAAATCCTTTTCCATTCTTTTACTTCTAAACTTTCTGTGTTTTCATATTTTTCTCTGTGCCAAGGTTTGAATATTGTTTAATGACCTGGCTTTTGCTGTGTCCGATCTACTGTTAAACCGATGCATTGAGATCTAAATTTCAGATGCTGAAATTTTTAATTCAAAATGTCCAGTCTAGACTTTCTATCTAGATCTATGGGGGGACATTTGAGACCATCAAAACATCCTGCTTGGGCTTCCCTGGTGGCGCAGTGGTTGAGAGTCCGCCTGCCAATGCAGGGGACACGGGTTAGTGCCCCGGTCCGGGAAGATTCCACATGCCGCGGAGCGGCTGGGCCCGTGAGCCATGGCCGCTGAGCCTGCGCGTCCGGAGACTGTGCTCTGCAACGGGAGAGGCCACAGCAGTGAGAGGCCCGCGTACTGCAAAAAAAAAAAAAACAAAAAACATCCTGCTCCTCATCTAACTTTTCCCTTTGATTTACTGTCCATGGATGACTTGTGTCTGATCCAATCTTTACTGTGATGGTTATAAAATGGTGATTTTCCACCTCCACAACTCCCTTGCCATTTACTAGTTAGTGTTCCATTGTAAGAAATATCTGCAACATACTGAATGAGCCCTCTCTTCTCACCTATCTATCTATCAATCACAAGAACTTATAATTCCTATTTAATATATGGGTTATAATCCATTAAAGTCCTAATTTGTTTTGATGCTCAAATAGTCCTACCATGGATGCCCTCCCTTTTAAAGTAGTTTCTATATCTTTTTTGACATGCTCTCATTCTTTTTTTAAAAAATACTTTCTTATTTTCTGGCACTAAAAGATGTCCCAGGTTTATCCTGTACCCTCCCTGATGCTGCCCTGGAATTAGCTATTTCTCCAAAGATACTTGGTTTCCTCTTAGTGAGGAATGGTGTATTTATTTTTACATTTAAAAAATTTTTTTATTTTATATTGGAGTATAGTTGATTAACAATGTTATGTTAGTTTCAGGTATACAGCAAAGTGATTCAGTTATACCTATACATGTGTCTATTCTTTTTCAAGTTCTTTTCCCATTTAGGTTGTTACATAATGTTCAGCAGAGTTCCCTGTGCTATACAGTAGGTCCTTGTTGGTTACCTATTTTAATTTGTCAATTTGATTACTATGGGTTATAGGGTTGTCCATATATTCGTGAGATTGGGGAAGGCAGATGCACTCCCAAATTTTAAATAGTTTAGATGCTCAGTAGAACATAGTCTCAGAGCCCTACAAAGTGGTTACTAGACAAAGAACCTTGCTGGTGAGAAGTTCAGACAGTCCTGAAGCGGGTGGGGTCTCCCAGTAGCCATATTGAAGGTCTGAGGAAAGAGCGAGTAGGTCTGTGGGCTGGAGATGGCTGAAAATCTGCACCCTGCAAAGCTCACCCACTCCTTCTCAGGACTCTGATGGTAACAGACTTCTCAAATCCTGGAAGCCATCCCTGTCCCCTTGGAAATACAAACTGGGTGAGAGGATGGCAGGACACTTCATTAGGTACCTCTGACGACTGAAGAATCTCTGAGGAAGAGACAGTGATGAGGCCAGACAGGGAAGGAGAGCATAGACCATGCTTACAGGGGGCAGGAAAAATAAAGGAAATATAATCGAATTCGGGAGTGCTTATTGGCTCAGGTTGTCACACTCCAAAAATAGTGAATGGGTTTGGGGTGATGGGGGATGGGGAGATAGACCAAGGACAAAAATCAGTAAGATCAGTGAAACAGAATGGAAAGCCAAAAATAGATCCAAATATCTATGAGAATTTAGTTCACACTAGAGGTAGTTTCTCAGATGACTGGGGAAACCATGATTATTCAGTAAACTATTTGATCCAAAACATTAACCATTGTGAAACCGCTAGGTGGTGTTTCAGGGGGCTCCGAGGAGCTCCAGTTCTTTATGTCTCAGTGCAGAAAGAATTCAGCAAGAGCCAAAGTGATAGATAAGAAGTGATTTACTAGAATAGGACACTTGTGAGGCTTACAAGTGGGTGGGCAAGAGGGTGCTGTGCCCTGAGAACTTAGTGGGCTACAGTTTTATTATCAAAGGAAAAGTGGGGAGGGGGAGAAGACCACCTTCTTCCTCATTCTTGAGTAGATGTCAAGCTTCCATCATCAGCTCCTCCTCCATGTCAGGTGGGGGAGTTTTCTTGTCCCTACATGGTCAGGCTGGGACTGTCGTGGCACAATGGAAATGAGCAAAAATGTGGTAACGTATACTAAATATGGTAAATCATCTCAGGTGTCAGTATAATGTCACCTTTTTCTTATATTTTTGTTTTTAGTGTGCACAGAGGAGCATGTTGTAGGAATCATTAACTTACTGACCTCACTGGGCAGGATGTGGGTCTCATTCCACCACTGTTTTACTGTTTGGGGGCATGTCTTATGCTTTTGTTGCTAAGCAAGCCTGCTTGTTTTGGGGTTTTTTTAAATTAATTTATTTTATTTTTGGCTGCATTGGGTCTTTGTTGCCGCACACAGGCTTTCTCTAGTTGCAGGGAGCAGGGGCTACTCTTTGTTGTGGTGTGCAGGTTAGTTAAGCAAACCTGCTTTCTTGAGTAATCATTAACCTACAGGGGTCTCCCATACTTTTTTCTTTACTTACAATCCCCTAGTGGGATTAACTATTTAATTACCTACTTTGTCCCTTTACTCTGTCCCTATCAATTGGGTCAAAATAGAGTCAGGTCTCCATAAAGAAAATACCTTATAGAAAATAACTATCCAATAAATTACCATATAGAAAAATACTATATAGAAAAATAAGTATCAGATAAATTAAAGATTTGAATTTGAATATTTTTTATAAAAAAATAACATATTCAGGAAAAGGGGACAGTATATGAGCAGATTTATAAAACTTTAGTTTCCAAAACCTACATATGTGAACAAAAAGCAACAACCACGGGGGAATCTGGCTCCAATCAGCATAGTTCTCCAGAGCAATGAATCCATATAAGACTTTAAGTCTCAGTAACTAATGCAATCACAGTTATAAAACATAAAGTGAGCATTGTAATTCTTGTAATTAAAACCACATTAGGAAAAAATATATATTATAAATTAGAATAAAACTCACAGACTATACCAACAAAATCTTGGCAGTGGGGAGATGTGAGGAAAGAGTATGCATTAATTTTCTCAGCTTTCACGGTGAGGGTGTCTGTAGATATTGCTTTATCTATGAAATTGAGAATCTGAGGCTGAAATTATGTTCAACTGTGTTCTTTAAGTACAGAGCCAGACTTACTAAGTAGTAGAGCTGAAAACCTGCTCTATTTCTTCCAAATTAGCAAAGCAGAAAATAAAAAACAGACAATAATAGCAAATGATAGAAAACTCAGAAATAGCAAGATAGAATTTAAAAAGCAGAAAATAGATGACAGACATAAAAAATAAAAACATCTGATAAGACAATAAGTGTCAAAGCAAGACATTAACCTAATACATAAAAAGAATTCTCAGACTGAGTCAAATAATCTAAATCTAGCTTCTATATAAAAGAACACATCTTGTACTAGACATCTTTAATTTGCTCTCCAGATCTACCCTCTGCCATTCTCCACTGCTTTGTGAGTCAAGAGGCCAACCGACACCAATGTATCACTGCGATGACTTGCCCTCTGGCTTCCAGCTAGGTTTGGTCATAGGAGGCACCAACAGGAGCCCTGAGGGAGAGAAGAGAGTGAAGTCTGGGCACTTATTTCGTTGCTTCCTTCACGTAGAGTCACTATACTGGCTGCCTCCTGCCACCAAAGGCCACAGCTCCCATCAGACAGGCCCTCTCTTCAGGTTCTAATAACTGACACAGGGGTGATAATGGTGCCCCATTGCTAAGTACAAGGGTACTGCACTGTTCCTAGTGGTTTCTCCACATGTGCACACCTCTACAAATGGTTCCTTTGTTAAATTCTCATCAAATTATCCAGTTTGAGCATGGCATCTGTTTTCTACCAGGACCCCCAACTGATACACACTCAAACAAAGTTACTCATAAAGCTGAAAGTAAACAAATGGAGGGAAGAATACTAGGCAAATTTAAAATAAAAGAAGTCAGGGTTTGTTGCCCTCAGAAAATACTGAATTCAGAGAAAGAGCATTACATGGGATTTAAAAGGTCACATTAAAATGATAAGGGGTAAGAGCCACATTAACATAAAATTGTCTTAAAGGTATATGTGGTAAATTATTCAAAATTAAAATATATGAAGCCAAAAATTGCTGGAAATGCAAAGAGAAAGAGGCCAACTGGACATTTTAACACATCTTAGTCTTTAAAGCTCGTTAAACAATATTGGGAAAACTGGTGAAATATGAAGAAAATCTGTAGTTTAGGTAATAATAAATTTGTACTAAAGTTAATTTCTTAGCTTTTACAAGTGTATGACAGTTATGTTGACTAACATTAGGGAAAGCTAAGTGAAGAGTTCATGCAAACCACCTGTACTATATTTGCAAACTCTTCTGTAACTCTAAAATTATTTCAAACTAGAAAGCTTAGAAGAATATCAAGTTAATAAAAGGTTAAGATACAGAAAGTCTGAAGGACATAATTAACAGTTTCAACTTAAGAACAGAAACTACTCTTTATTCTCACATGGCCATGACATGCGAAAATTCTCTATATATTAGACAAAAAAAACCCCTCAAAAATTTCAAAAAGTAAAAACATTGAACCATATTATTATCCATAATTCAAAATTAAAAGTAGAAACAAAACAAAATCTCTGACGATTTTTAAATTTTAAAACTTTCTCCAATACCCTAAACAACTCCTAAATTTGAGAAGAAATCAAGGGAATTTCCTGGCAGTCCAGTGTTTAGGACTTGCCACTTTCACTGCCGGGGGCCTGGGTTCAATCCCTGGTCAGGGAACTGAGATCCGGCAAGCTGTGCAGCATGGCCAAAAAAAGAGAAGAAGAGGAAGAAGAAATCAAAAACACAATTGCAGAAAGTACTAGTTATTGCTGGTTGCATTTCCTGTAATCATTTTCCTCCCTTCCTTATTTTGAACTTTAACCTGCGCTTGTTCATGTATCCCCTCTTCTCTAGGACATCATCTGTTTCAGGTGAGGTGGATTCCAGTCGCATTTCCAGGACGTGAGTCTTGATTGGTTTAAATCAAATCAGTGGTCTCACTCCCACTGCCAGTGATTAGTTTAGGAAGGAACACATAAAATAATCCTAGCAAATGAACTTTGAAGAACAGTCTGATGAGTGACTTCTGCGAAAGTCTTACTTCATTGCTAAAAACAGTCTCTTTTCTGCATCTGTAAACTTTCATGGGCATGTGATACCAAAATCTGCATCTTACCTCCATGAAAGGAACTAGCCTAAAGACAAGCCCTATATACTGATGATGGCAGGACAGAACAGTCAAGAATGTACATGGGTCCTTGAAGGTATCATTAAACTTCTGAATAAACGAACCCTGAAATATTTCTGCTTCAAACTCCTTGTTATAGGAAATCATAACTCCTCAAGGCATTTGAATCAGGGTCTTCTGTTATTTGCTGCTGAAAAAAACCTTAACTAGTATATAAAAACCCCTGGGAAATAATGAAAATGAAAACATTACATACTAAAATCTATAGGATGCAGCCAAAACATCATTCAGATGAAAAATCATTTCTTTTTATCTTTTTCATTTCCAATCTACACACACTGCCTCAAACAGATTAAGCATTCAAACCAAGAAGTTAGAAAAAAGAAAGGCAAAATAATGTCAAGGAAGGTGGGAGAAAATAATTAATTAAAAAAGAAATTGATTGTTTTCTCTATTGCTAACCAAATGCTGCATCTAGGCCTACAACTTCCTTTAAACTAGAGCATTTCCTCCTTCTCAGCTTCCCTGTTATCCCTTGACCTCAGCTGCCACTGAGGGTAAATGGTAAGCCAAGCTCTTGTTCCAGCCTTTCTGGGAAGATGAGCATCTACCAGGCCCCTGCTACACCTTGCTCCTCAAACCATTCTGTTCATCCCCAGATAATCATAAGCTGACTATACTTTTAAGGTTCCTGATGTATGAGAAAGAAAGAGTCCAACTCAAATATTGTAGGAAAAGAGCATTAAAATGTACAAAATCTTTAGAATCCAGTAAGAATCCGTACCAGTCCAGAAAAAAACATATCCCCCTCGTGTCTCTAATAAGGCTGCCTATTAGCTCCTCTGAGGAACCAGCGGATATTTTCATTAGAACACTTTCTAGGTCACTTACAATCGTCTGCATATATTTATGCTGAGGTCAAGGTAGAATACATTCTAGAGCATGAGTTCAGAAATTCTCCAGAGTTCTTTTTGTCAATCTCTTTAGATCCTACATTGAAATGACATCCAGTTAAAGACATATGTTTGCACTTGGGAGACCTAATCTGACTATAACAAACAATGTCCTGATCTCAGAATGGGCAAAAACAAACAAGCAGCTCCCCTACATTGTCATGATTATCATCATCATCATCATCACAAAGACAGCAATAATAATAATAGCAGATAACCTTTACTGAGCATTTGCCATATGGCAGAATCTATGCTAAGCACTCTATATGCATCATTTCCTTTAATCTGAACAGTAGAGGAAATAAAAAGTGGGATTCAAACCCAGGCCTGTTTGACTCCAAAACCTACATATATAGCCACAACACTAAACTAACCACACCTGGCTCTTCTTTTTTCTATCTGATCATGCTAAATATTCTACTTTCACAATGGTTTCCACATTTCATCCTCACACCAACCCAGTGAAGCTAGAGTGATCATTGCCATCTTACAGATGAGGCTCGAAAAAGTGAATAACATTCTCAGATCATGCACTGAGTAAGTGGTAGAGCCAGAGTCTGCGCTTCCTCCTTCTCCTCCAAAGCCCAGACTTTTCCATACAGCCTCTCCTCATGCTAACCATTGCTCTCCTGACTATCAGGGGCACAAAGAAGACTAGAAATTGCCCCTGGGTTCAACATGGAACTTTTCTCTCTATTTCACTTTTTCTCACCCCTGGAAAACAAAACAATTCTGTGCCCTTCAGGATTCATTACTACCTTCATTATCTTCAGGTGTGTATTGCTTTTCTGTTTTTTTCAGTCTGGAAGATTTTTTTCTTCTCCATTTTCTTATCAAGGGTTGTACACAACCTATAATTATGCCACTCAAGGTGACAGCCACTTTAGCAGTTCTCCACATATTAGCACACAATTTAGGGAATTATCAAAGGGCCCCAAGGAAAGCATAAATTTCAGCCAAAGCAATCGTTTGGATAGGGGAGCTTCTCAGAAATGAGATTCAGTTCTTTTCCGAAGCTCTCCAGTCCTTTTTGAAAGGCGACCAGAGCAAAGTGGTAAGTGCCTCCTTTCTGTCAAATATTGGAAAGCAGACTCTTATCCCAGTCTCTTTCCTCAACTGAAACAGTACTAAATTATAAAGAAATCAGCCCTGTGCCTTATAACAGAGAGAGATGCTTAACATGTAAAGTGTTACTCAAAGAAAGTTAAACCCTCGGCACAATAATAGACATCTCTAAAATGCATGCTATCAGCAACTCTTACAAATACTTTTTGAAATCCCCTAAAGTAAGAGTAGGACCACTAAGTTCCCTGCACTTCCCCTGAGTATCACGAGATCTTCCCTACCTAAGTATCAAAACACCAGCTCCTCCCTTGCTGACCATAGGGTAATTCTCACAGGTGATCTTAGATTATACCTGGGTGTAAAAGAAAACCTGTGAATTTCAGGGGCTAAAGAATTGGGATGTGGTGTTCATTCAGCTTCTGGTTGGTAAGCACTTCCCTCCTTTCTTCTGTAGGAAACGTCTCATTTTAAATTCCAGGACTACTACCAAACGTAAGGTAGATAGCTAGTGGGAAGCAGCCGCATAGCACAGGGAGATCAGCTCGGTGCTTTGTGACCACCTGGAGGGGTGGGATAGGGAGGGTGGGAGGGAGGGAGACGCAAGAGGGAAGAGATATGGGAACATATGTATATGTATAACTGATTCACTTTGTTATAAAACAGAAACTAACACACCATTGTAAAGCAATTATACCCCAATAAAGATGTTAAAAATTAAAAAAATTAAAAAGAATAAATTCCAGGACTATGGTCTAACTTTGCACAATCAATTAAGCCTACATGAGAATCTTGGAAAAACTCTGTGGTGGTTCTGCTTCTGGCAATGGCAGACTAGGTTGTTTTGGCCCACATCTTTCTCTAAAAACAATTACACAATCAAAACAAAATATCTCGAAAATCTGTTTGAACAGGTAGGAAACTATTACTTAAAAATTTAGGACATGGTCAGAATAAAGTAGAGAAACAAGAGAGTTTAGCCTAGCATTTGGGCTTTCCCTAGAAGCAAAGGACAAATCCAAAAGCAAAAGCAGTAATTGAGAGGCTGAGAAACTGAGCAAAGTTTTCAGAAACCATAAAGATGGAGTGACAAAAAATTGTTCATGATCTTCAAAGAGGGAAGGAGTTTTTAGTTCCACAATTTCCATTTAACTCTTTTTGACAGTTTCTAGTTCTCTGCCAATTTTTTCCCATCTTGATATTTACTCTTTAAGATTTTTAATATAATTATTTTAAAATCTGTGTGGGATAAATCTAACAAAAGGACCTTTAGTGAATGTCTTTTTGTCTGTTTTTTTCTCTCGTATTTTTCATAAATCTTATCTTCTTGCATGCCTAATTTTTTACTGTGTGCTGCACAATGTGTATAATACATTGTAGAAATCATTTGTGGCTCTGGTATTCTACTCCAGAGAGAATTTACTTCCGCTTTCGGAAGGTCACCTTAATTACAATCAGATATTAGACGATTCAAAGTTGAGCTTCAGACCTTGTGGGGCCTCATCTATTTTTGGTTGACACTTTCTTCCAAAGAGGGAAGGATCCTGGTAAACCCCAGAGGGTGTTGGTTGGCACCTTAAATATAAGATTACAGAATGGATGAAAGTAAAAGCATGAAAGAAGATATACCATGAAAACACTAATCGAAAACTGGGATAGCTATACTTAAATAGACATTAAGACAAAAAGCATTACAAAAATCATATTTTGCAAAAAGCATTTAAATCAACTAAAAAGTCCCACTAGTCATTTTATTGGCTTCCGTCTCTTACTAATTAGATTTCAGGTTGTTTTTTTTTTCTCACATTCCATAGGAATTTTGATTGTTTATTTCAAAAAAACAGTTTTCTGCCATCAATTTCTGCCACTCCTGATGGATATCTATCTCATTAAACACCTTTAATAGCTCTTGGTTCAAAAAAAATCAAATATCTATTTACTAGAGATAAACAGAGATTTCATAATAATAAAAGAATCTATCCAGTAGGAAGCTATTAGAATTCTATATGTATATGCATCAAACAACATAGCCACCAAGTGTATTAAGTAAAGTAGGTCCAGCTTATCTATGATCACAGAGGGGGTTAATGGACTATATCTGTTTAACTTGCCTTGTACCACCAGCGCCTAATAAAATGCCTAGCACATGTTAGGTGTATAGTAAATGACTTAAAAATCCAGCATTACAAACCAGAATGCCTAATATTTCTACTTGTACCCATCCCTGTTGAAATTCCAATAAACATATTACTAGTGCTTAAAACATATACAAACACACACACACAATTTGATGAAAAGACCAGTCTTTCCCCCATTGAATTTTTGGCACCCTTGTCAAAAATCTATTGATCATAAATGTCAGAGTTTATTTCTGGACTCTTGATTCTGTTCCACTGAGCCCTATGTTTATCCTTATCCCAATACCACACTGTCTGTAGCTTTATGGTAAATTTTGAAATCAAGAAGTGTGAGTCCTCTAACTTTGTTCTTTTGCAAGATTGCTTTGCCTATCATGACCCCTGGAATTTCCAAATGATTTTAGGATCAGCTTGTCAGCTTCCTCAAGGAAGACAGCTGGGGTTATAAGATCGTGTTGAATCTATAAACCAGTTTTGGAAGATTGCCGTCTTAACAATATTAAGTTTTCTGATCCATAAACATGGGATGTCTTTCCATTTATTTGGATCTTCTTTAGTTTTAACAATGTTTTGTAGTTTTCACAGTATCAATTTTTCACTTTTAAAAAAAATTTATTCCTAAAGTATTTTATGTTATTGTAACTGGAATTATTTTTCTTAATTGCCTTTTTTGGACTGATCAATGTAAGTGTATAGAAATACAATGGATTACTGTTTATTAATCTTGTATCCTGAAATCTTGCTGAACTTGTTTATTAGTTCTAACCAGTTTTAGTTGGTCCCTTAGGATTTTCTATATACAGGATCATGTCACCTGTGAATACATATAGTCTTACTTCTTTCTTTCCAATCTGAATGACTTTTACTTCTTCTTCTTACCTAATTGCCCTGGCTAGACACTCCAGTACAATGTTGAATAGAAGCTCTTAATGGGGATCTTTGTCTCATTTCTGATCTTAGAGGGGAAAGCATTCAGGGTTTCACCATTAAGTAAGATGTTAGCTGTGGAGTTTCATAGCTGCACTTTATGACGTTGAGGAAGTTCCTTTCTTTTTTTTCAATTTTTAATAGTGGATATTGCTATTCTGACATTGTCTGAATAAAGGTGTCTAGCATAGCATTTTGTACATCAAAGGTGCTCCACTGATTATTTGTGCTCAGATGATTCTCAGTCTCCTTGGGTTTATGAATAAAATGATGCCTATGTTCTATGTATGTGGGTTTCATACTTGTGGGTCTTTTCTCCCATCTTGGTTCTTTCCAAGATTAGGACAATTCCGAGGAAGTTCCTTTCTATTCCTAATTTGTTGAGTGTGTTATCATGAAGGAGTGTTGGATTTCATCAAATGCTTTTCCTGAATCTATTGAGTTGATCATGTGGCTTTGTCCTTTATTCTGTTGATATGGTATATTAATTGATTTTTAAATGTTAAAATGTGTGTTAAGTCACTAATTTTGTGATAATTTGTTAGGCAGCATAGAAAACTAACACAGCTATAGAATAATAATTATTATGATAGTTAACATTTATTGAATGCTATTACATGTCAAGAACTTTTTAAGTGCTCCCCATTAGTAACTCACTTATTCTCAGAAAAACATTAGAAGAGACCATTATTATTATCCCCATTTTACGGATGGGGGACAGGAGGCTCAGAAAACTTAAGTACCTACCCATTGCCAGGTAACTATTCATACATAGCAGAAATGAAATTTGAACCTAGAAAGTTTGGCTCAGAATTTAGGTTTCTAAGCAACAAGGACTTCTCTTCAAATCATCCAACCAATGGCTTAAGTAAGCACCAAAGAACCAAAGAACTAACTGCAGCCCTGGTTGAGTGCTAAGGAGACTGACCTATCCCAGCACCATCCCCCAGAGACAAAGATGCTGGCATCTGAGCAGTTATCCATAGAGTTACTCAAAAAGTGAGGTTAAAATTCTCTAGAACTGTAAAAAGATGTAAAAAATCTATTTGTTGAAAGAGCTCTTAGAAAAAGCCCTTCAGAGAGCAACTTAGGATGGAAGGCAGGGCCTCCCAGGGGCATCTCCAGTAATACGTAGAGGTGGTAGCAAACCTGCTTTCTAAGGAGGGTGGGCCTGTAACTTCAGGGTCTTGTTTTGCTAAGTATGTTAAAAAAAATTTGGGCCAGAGCTGAATTGCTTGAGACAACAGAGGAGAAAGTGCACCTGGCCCAGCACTTTCCGGCTTTGCTCTTCCTCAAGGCTACACTCAGCTTCTTCTCTAATTAAATATTGAACAAATATTTAAAGAATATTTTGTTGGAGAGGAATCAAATTATCAGTCTGGCTAGGGTGTCCACGTGTCTCAGTCCAGCCCTGCCTCCCCGCATTAGGACATGGCAAAGCCAAGGGCTCTATACCCAATCTTGGTAATTAGCAAGAGTTAAGCTTTGCTCTGTGTCCACAAACAGTACTGACTGTGGTGTTCTGCTTAGCTGATCGGAAAATTGCAACACTTTGGCTTCAGTGTTTTCAGCAGCTTACAGCTGAGCATTCATTAATTATGCAAAACAGGCTTCAGGGGACCGATTCTATTGAGTTAATTAATATCGAGTGTTCCTAGCCAATTAGCAGCCTTCTCTCTTATTGTGGGGAGGTTGCTGTGGGACATGCCAGGCAGAGCTGGCTCACCTCACACTTCTGCTCTGTCCTACTCCATCTCCTTTCCATGACAGCAGTCAGGAGCACCCTTGATCATGGAGGCTGCAGGCATGGACACTCTCTCCAGCCCTGGACCTACCTTGATCCTGGACCATTTCAACGTCCATTTAGATCTTGCATCTTAAAGTGTGGTCTGTGGACCACCAGAACCAGCATCATTGAAGATGCTTATTGAAAGGTAGAATCCCACCCTAGACTTCATGAATCAGAATCTGTATTTTAACAAAATCCTTTAGTGACCCACATGCATATTATAATTTGAGAATCACTGATGTAGAAAATGCATCCAAGACACTCATGCTTTTTATTTTTATTTTTTTAAACATCTTTATTGGAGTATAACTGCTTTACATTGTTGTGTTAGTTTCTGCTGTATAACAAAGTGAATCGGCTATATGTATACATACATCCCCATATTCCCTCCCTCTTACTTCTCCCTCCCACCCTCCCTATCCCACTCCTCTAGGTGGTCACAAAGCACTGAGCTGGTCTCCCTGTGCTATGCCGCTGTTTCCTACTAGCTATCTATTTTACATTTGGTAGTATATATATGTCAACGTTACTGTCTCACTTCGTCCCAGCCTACCCTTCCCCCTCCGCATGTCCTCAAGTCCATCCTCTACATCTGCGTCTTTATTCCTGTCCTGCCCCTAGGTTCTTCAGAACCATTTTTTTTTTTTCAGATCCCATATATATGTGTTAGCATACAGTATTTTTCTCTTTCGGACTTGCTTCACTCTGTATGACAGACTCTAGGTCTATCCACCTCACTACAAAAAACTCAATTCTGTTTCTTTTTATGGCTGAGTAGCATTCCATTGTATATACATGCCACATCTTCTTTATCCATTCATCTTTCGATGGACACATAGGTTGCTTCTATGTCCTGGCTATTGTAAATAGTGCTGCAATGAATATTGTGGTACATAACTTTTTTTTTTTTTTCTTTTCTCGGTACGCAGGCCTCTCACTGTTGCAGCCTCTCCCGTTCCGGAGCACAGGCTCTGGACGTGCAGACTCAGCGGCCATGGCTCACGGGCCTAGCCACTCCACGGTATGTGGGATCCTCCTGGACCGGGGCACGAACCCGTGTCCCCTGCATCGGCAGGCGGACTCTCAACCACTGCGCCACCAGGGAACCCCGCATGACTCTTCTTGAATTATGGTTTTCTTGGGGTATATGCCCAGTAGGGGGATTGCTGGGTCATATGGTAGTTCAATTTTTAGCTTTTTAAGGAACTTCCATACCGTTCTCCATAGTGGCTGTATCCATTTCCATTCCCACCAACAGTGCAAGAGGGTTCCATTTTCTCCACACCCTCTCCAACATTTATTGTTTGTAGATTTTTTGATGATGGCCATTCTGACCAGTGTGAGGTGATATCTCATTGTAGTTTTGATTTGCATTTCTCTAACGATTAGTGATGTTGAGCATACTTTCATGTGTTTCTTGGCAATCTGTATATCTTCTTTGGAGAAATGTCTATTTAGGTATTCTGCTCATTTTTGGATTGGGTTGTTTGTTTCTTTGATACTGAGCTGCATGAGCTGCTTATATATTTTGGAGATTAATCCTTTGTCAGTTGCTTTGTTTGCAAATATTTTCTCCCACTCTGAGGGTTGTCTTTTTGTCTTGCTTACGGTTTCCTTTGCTGTACAAAAGCTTTTAAGTTTCATTAGGTCCCATTTGTTTATTTTGGTTTTTATTTCCATTTCTCTAGGAGGTAGGTCAAAAAGGATCTTGCTGTGATTCATGTCATAGAGTGTTCTGCCTATGTTTTCCTCTAAGAACTTTATAGTGTGTGGCCTTACATTTAGGTCTTTAATCAATTTTGAGTTTATTTTTGTGTATGGTGTTAGGGAGTGTTCTAATTTCATTCTTTAACGTGTAGCTGTCCAGTTTTCCCAGCACCACTTATTGAAGAGGCTGTCTTTTCCCCATTGTATACTCTTGCCTCCTTTATCAAAGATGAGGTTACCATATGTGCATGGGTTTATCTGCAGGCTTTCTATCCTGTTCCATTGATCTATATTTCTGTTTTTGTGCATATACCATACTGTCTTGGTTTGTAGTAGCTAGGTAGTATAGTCTGAAGTCAGGGAGCCTGATTCCTCCAACTCCATTTTTCTTTCTAAAGATTCCTTTGGCTATTTGGGGTCTTTTGTGTTTCCATACAAATTGTGAAATTTTTTGTTCTAGTTCCGTGAAAAATGCCATTGTCGTTTGATAGGGATTGCATTGACTCTGTAGATTGCTTTGGGTAATATAGTCATTTTCAGAATGTTGATCCATCCAACCCAAGAACATGGTATATCTCTCCATCTGTTTGTATCATCTTTGATTTCTTTCATCAGTGTCTTATAGTTTTCTGCATACAGGTCTTTGGTCTCCTTAGGTAGGTTTATTCCTAGGTATTTTTTTGGTGTTGTTGCAGTGGTAAATGGGAGTGTTTCCTTAATTTGTATTTCTGATTTTTCATCATTAGTGTATAGGAATGCAAGAGATTTCTATGCATTAATTTTGTATCCTGCTAATTTATCAAATTCATTGATTAGCTCTAGTAGTTTTCTGGTAGCACCTTTAGGATTCCGTATGTGTAGTATAATGTCATCTGCAAACAGTGACAGCTTTACTTCTTCTTTTCCGATTTGGATTCCTTTTATTTCTTTTTATTCTCTGATTGCTGTGGCTAAAACTTCCAAAACTATGTTTAATAATAGTGGTGAGAGTGGACAACCTTGTCTTGTTCCTGATCTTAGAGGAAATGGTTTCAATTTTTCACCATGGAGAATGATGTTGGCTGTGCGTTTGTCATATATGGTCTTTATTATGTTGAGGTAAGTTCCCTCTATGCCTACTTTCTGCAGGGTTTTTATCACAAATCAGTGTTGAATTTTGTCAAAAGCTTCTTCTGCATCTACTGAGATGATCATATGGTTTTTCTCCTTCAGTTTGTTAATATGGTTTATCATATTGATTGATTTGCATATATTGAAGAATCCTTGCATTCCTGGGATAAACCCCACTTCATCATGGTGTATGATCCTTTTAATGTGCTGTTGGATTCTGTTTGCCAGTATTCTGTTGAGGATTTTTGCATCTACGTATCTACAGTATCAGTGATACTGGTCTGCAGTTTTCTTTCTTTGTGACATCTTTGTCTGGTTTTGGTATCAGGGTGATGGTGGTCTCGTAGAATGAGTTTGGGAGTGTTCCTCCCTCTGCTATATTTTGGAAGAGTTGAGAAGGATAGGTGTTAGCTCTTCTCTAGATAGAGTTTGCCTGCGAAGCCATCTGGTCCTGGGCTTTTGTTTGTTGGAAGATTTTTAATCACAGTCTCAATTTCAGTGCTTGCGATTGGTCTGTTTATATTTTCTATTTCTTCCTGGTTCAGTCTTGGAAGGTTGTGCTTTTCTAGGAATTTGTCCATTTCTTCCAGGTTGTCCATTTTATTGGCATAGAGTTGCTTGTAGTAATCTCTCATGATCCTTTGTATTTCTGCAGTGTCAGTTGTTACTTCTCCTTTTTTACTTCTAATTCTATTGATTTGAGTCTTCCTTTTTTTCCTGATGAGTCTGGCTAATGTTTTATCAATTCTGTTTATCTTCTCAAAAACAAGCTTTTAGTTTTATTTATCTTTGCTATCATTTCCTTCATTTCTTTTTCATTTATTTCTGATCTGATCTTTATGATTTCTTTCCTTCTGCTAACTTTGGGGTTTTTCTGTTCTTCTTTCTCAAATGTTTTAGGTGTAAGGTTAGGTTCTTTATTTGAGATGTTTCTTGTTTCTTGAAGTAGGACTATATTGCTATAAACTTCCCTCTTAGAACTGCTTTTGCTGCATCCCATAGGTTTTAGGTCATCATGTTTTCCTTGTCATTTGTTTCTAGGTATTTTTTGATTTCCTCTTTGATTTCTTTAGTGATCTCTTGGTTATTTAGTAATGGATTGTTTAGCCTCCATGTGTTTGTATTTTTTACAGTTTTTTTTCCCTGTAATTGATATCTAGTCTCAGAGCGCCGTGGTCAGAAAACATACTTGATATGACTTCAGTTTTCTTAAATTTACCAAGGTTTGATTTGTGACCCAAGATATGGTCTATCCTGGAGAATGTTCCATGAGCACTTGAGAAGAATGTGTATTCTGTTGTTTTTGGATGGAATGTCCTCTAAATATCAATTAAGTCCATCTTGTTTAATGTATCATTTAAAGCTTGTGTTTCCTTATTTATTTTCATTTTGGATGATCTGTCCATTGGTGAAAGTGGGGTGTTAAAGTCCCCTACTATGATTGTGTTGCTGTCAATTTCCCATTTTATGGCTGTTAGTATTTGCCTTATGTATTGAGGTGCTCCTATGTTGGGTGCATAGATATTTACAATTGTTATATCTTCTTCTTGGATCAATCCCTTGATCATTATGTAGTGTCCTTCTCTGTCTCTTGTAATAGTCTTTATTTTAAAGACTATTTTGTCTGATATGAGAATTGCTACTGCAGCTTTCTTTTGGTTTCCATTTGCATGGAATATATTTTCCCATCCCCTCACTTTCAGTCTGTATGTGTCTCTAGGGCTGCAGTGGGCCTCTTGTAGACAGCATATATACGGGTCTTGTTTTTGTATCCATTCAGCCAGTCTATGTGTTTTGGTTGGAGCATTTAATCCATTTACATTTAAGGTAATTATTGATATATATGTTCCTATTACCATTTTCTTAATTGTTTTGGGTTTGTTATTGTAGGTCTTTTCCTTCTCTTGTGTTTCCTCCCTAGAGAAGTTCCTTAAGCATTTGTTGTAGAGCTGGTTTGGTGGTGCTGAATTCTCTTAGCTTTTGCTTGTCTGTGAAGGTTTGAATTTCTCCATCAAATCTGAATGAGATCCTTGCTGGATAGAGTAATCTTGGTTGTAGGTTTTTCTCTTTCATCACTTTAAATATGTTCTGCCACTCCCTTCTGGCTTGCAGAGTTTCTGCTGAAAGATCAGCTGTTAACCTTATGGGGATTCCCTTGTATGTTATTTGCTGTTTTTCCCTTGCTGCTTTTAATATTTTTCTTTGTATTTAATTTTCGATAGTTTGACTAATATGTGTCTTGGTGTGTTTCTCCTTGGATTTATCCTGTATAGGACTCTCTGCACTGCCTGGACTTGATTGACTATTTCCTTTCCCATATTAGGGAAGTTTTCAACTATAATCTCTTCAAATATTTTCTCAGTCTCTTTTTTTCTCTTCTTCTTCTGGGACCCCTATAATTCGAATGTTGGTGCATTTAATGTTGTCCCCGAGGTCTCTGAGACTGTCCTCAATTCTTTTTATTCTTTTTTCTTTATTCTGCTCTGCGGTAGTTATTTCCACTATTTTATCTTCCAGGTCACTTATCCTTTCTTCTGTCTCAGCTATCCTGCTATTGATTCCTTCTAGAGAATTTTTAATTTAATTTATTGTGTTGTTTATCACTGTTTGTTTGCTCTTTAGTTCTTCTAGTTTCTTGTTAAACATTTCTTGTATTTTCTCCATTCTGTTTCCAAGATTTTGGATAATCTTTACCATTAGTACTCTGAATTCTTTTTCAGGTAGACTGCCTATTTCCTCTTCATTTTTTTGGTCTGTGGGTTTTTACCTTTCTCCTTCATCTTCTGTGTATTTCTCTGTCTTGTCATTTTGCTTAACTTACTGTGTTTGGAGTCTCCTTTTCACAGGCTGCAGGTTCGTAGTTCCCGTTGTTTTTGGTGTCTGCCCCCAGTGGGTAAGGTTGTTTCAGTGGGTTGTGTAGGTTTCCTGGTAAAGGGGACTGGTGCCTGTTCTCTGGTGGATGAGGCTGGATCTTGTCTTTCTGGTTGGCAGGGCTGCATCCGATGGTGTGTTTTGGGGTGTCTGTGAACTTATTATGATTTTCGGCAGCCTCTCTGCTAATGCGTGGGGTTGTGTTCCTGTCTTGCTAGTTGTTTGGCATGGGGTGTACAGCACTGGAGCTTGCTGGTCATTGAGTGAAGCTGGGTGTTAGTGTTGAGATGGAGATCTCTGGGAAAGCTGTCGCCGATTGATGTCACATAGGGCCAGCAGTTCTCTGGTGGTCCAATGTCCTGAACTCGGCTCTCTCACCTCAGAGGCTCAGGCCTGACACCAGGCTGGAGCACCAAGACCCTGTCAGCCACACGGCTTTTGGGAAGTGTGAGGTCTTCTGCCAGCATTCAGTAGGTGTTCTGTAGGAGTTGTTACACATGTAGATGTATTTTTTATGTATTTGTGGGGAGGAAGGTGATCTCCACGTCTTACTCTCTGCCATCTTGAAGGTCCTCCATCCTCGCCCTTTGTAATACAAAAGCTTCCTGCACATTTACTTTAGCCACCATAAACATCCATTAACACATCTAGAAGCTTGCCTTTCTTCCACCTCTGAAATCTTACCAACCTGTCCTGCTCTCTGACCATTTTTGAAGTCCAACATGCAAATCTCTGATTCTCTTACTCCCAGCACATGTCTAAGGGAGACCTCCAATCCATTGGCCATGTTACAACCTCCCTATCTGTCTGTCCCCTTGTAGCTCCCTTTCTTTCTTCACGATGAGCACCACTTTAATTGTTCTCTCTTCATGATGCTCAATTCTCCTGTCCTATATAGATCCTATTACAAATGCTAAGGCTTCTGTGCTACTGAGATGTTCTATATGTCCCTAGCAGCTTTCTCCCCCGTTCCAGTCACTATTCCAAACTGTTACCCCCTTTCCAAGCTCCTCATCTCAGCAGGCAACCTCTCCTCTTATCCCAAAGAGAAAGCCAAGTCATCCAGACAACTCCCTATCTTGTCACCTTCAAACTTACTTTATCTGCATGGGTCTCTTTCTCCTTCCCCTACTTCCTCAGTGAGAGAGGTGTCTCTCCTCCTAAAGCTAGACTTTCAACCTGCACTCTGCAGACCCTTCCCAGGTACAGAAGGTCCCTTCAGGAGCTTGGTGCCATCAACCACTATTTCCTATAACTTCAACCCTTTCCTCTCCACTGCTTCCTTCCCCACAGATTATAAATGTGCACAAGTCTCTCCTTTCTTTGAAAGGGGGGCCACTTATAGCCCATAGCCTTCCTCAGGTAACCTCCTTTCTTTAGCCCTCACTTAACAGTCAAGCTTTCTCAATTCCCATTCACTCCTCAGCTTTAAACAATTCCCCTGAGACCACTAGTGACTGACTATCAGATCTACCTTGCCTTACCTTATCTGGCCTCTCTGTGACACTAGCATTGCTTCCATGTCCTCCTTATTAAAGCTTTCTCTTCCAATTTGATTGAGTGGCACCACTCCCTCCTCCTGACCCTTTGACCACTCAATCATCACTTTACTGACTCTGATTTCTCCTCTTTCCCTGAAATATCTATGTTCACCACATTCTTTCCTTAGCCTTCAGTTTTACACACTTCTCTCCTAAGTTACCTTGTTCAAACCTCAGTTTCAACTGCCAGTATGAAGATAAACCCAAATCTGTCTCCAGCCCAGAGCTCTCTGCAGAGCTTTAGAATTCTATATTCAGATCTTACTGAAGGACATCTCTATACAGATGACCCACAGACACCAAAAACTCATGTCCCACATGCATCTCTCCCATTCCACTTCGAAGCCATTCCAATCTCAGAGAAAGAGACCACCATGTATCCTGAAGCCAAGACAGAAATTCAGGAGTCAATTCTATACATTTTATCTATCTTTCTCTCTCTCCTTACCTATGGCCCCCTCCTCATCCTTCTCCCCATCTAGTCTCCCAATCTCTTAGATCTGTTAACTTCTGTCCCCACTGCTATCATCTCAATTCAGACCCTTGTCTTTTCTCCTTTAATCATTAAATATCTATAATGAGTCTCTCTGTCTCCTATCAATCCCTTCTCAATCGATCCATCGTCCACATTATTGCCAGAGGGCCTTTCAAAAATGTAAATCTGATGATGACTCCAAGCCCTACTCTTCAACATTCTTCAATGGATCCCCAAAGTCTTCAGAATAAAGCTCAAACTCTGCCTTCATAGCTCCTAACTACATTTCTTGTTCCTCATCCCCTGCCACTCCCTGTGCCCTCCAACCACAGCCCCTGCACTCACTGAGAGTTTATCACATCGTACTGATCTATTGGAAATCCCTCAAACGTAACACATAATTTCCTGTCCCCAATAATTACAAATTTTGTTCCTTCTGCCTCAAATGTCTTTCATACCTTTCTTCTTCTGGTTAACTGCTACTCATCCTATAAAACTCACCTCTAGTTTTGTCTCCTCTGGAAGATTTTTGACCATCCTTCCAGCCATATGATGCCCTTTCCATGTGCTATTAACAATAATATTGTAATTAACTGTGAGTACTTTTCCATGTGTCTATTCTAAGTACCTTGCCTGCTTAACCTCATTTATTCCTCATAATAACCATTTGAATTATTATTATTATTATTATCCTTATTTTACAATGAGGAAACTGAGGTTCCGAAAGGATAAGTAACTTGACTGAGGTCACATTGGAAATGCACGTTTCAAACCAAGGTCTATGTGACTCCAAATCCTAACCATCACATTATATGCCACCATGCCCCAGGGCACACTGTGACTACTTTTACCAAAACCTTTATCACAGGGTCTCTTAGCCTCTGGTCATATGTTTGTCTCTATCTGCCCCTCTTAGTAAAGGCAATAAGATATATGAAGTCAGGGACTAGGCCTTTCTTATTTGTGTACTCCCCCAGTGCAGACCACAGGGTATTAGACCTGTGCAATGAACACGAGGGTATTCGTCAGCTTGGGCTGCCATACCAAATTGCTATAGACTGGGTTGCTTAAATAACAGAAATTTATTTTCACAGACTGCAAACTCCAAGATCAAGGTTCTGGCAAGGTTCAGCTTTTGGTGAGAGTTCTCCCCTTGGCTTGCAGATGGCTACCTTTTCACTGTGTCCTTACATGATAGAGAGAGAGATCTCTGGTATCTTTTTTATGAGGGCACTAATTATATCAGATCAGGGATCCACCTTTATGACCTCCTTTAACCTTAATTACCTCCTTAAAGGACCTATCTCCAATACAATCAACATGGGATTTTAAGGTTTCGACATATGAATTGGGGGAGGACACAATTTAGCCCATAGCAATGAGCTACACCCCTCCACTGTTTCAGCGACTGTATGGCATCAATCCTGCCAATAGTGGAGACTGCATGGCTTAGATCTTCGGAGCTATTGGAAGTACCTGGGATGATCCCAGGAAAACATCACAGAGAATAGTGAAGGATGCATAGACTATATATAGGTTGAAAGGATGCAAAGAGCATTTCTGATTGGAGGAAGAAGAAGCAGGGATAAGGTGGAACAGTGAAATCAAAGTCACAGATGGATGTTGACCTGAGCCCCTGATCCTCCATCAGAATGCCTAATTAGAGGGGAATTAAACTAGAAAACACATGGAATATCCTGCAAATTCCTCCCCTGACTCAAACACCACTGTGGCACTGGGAGCATATTAATAGAGCAAATTTAATGAAAATTTACTATGTAAATGCACTGTGCTAAGTACTGTGCATACACTCTCTGATTTAATCCTCACTCTAAATCCAAGGAGGAGGATAAATGCTGTGTTGTGTGCTTTGGATTGGGATGATGATGCTTGTAGTCTTAGCATTTATTTCCCTGTTGTCCTTCCTCAGTAGACTCTTTAAAACCAAAAACGGAGTTTATATCTACTTCTGAGCCAAGAATTAAAAGGGAAAAAGCTTCCCCCAACCCCACTTCTGAATCCAAAACTAAAATGAAGGTGTTAGTAAGAATTAGAGCAAGGAACCCTCCCAATAACTGTGATAATAGCTAGAATTTATCATACCCTTTTCTGTGATTTAAGAGGTTTACATATATTTAATCTTCACTACAACCCACAAGGTAGATGCTATTAAGATTAGAGAACTAGAGCTGAGAGTGGTTAATAACTCACCAAGGTCAAATAGCTGGTTAGTGATGGAACCAAAATTCAAGACCAGGCAGTCAAGCTCCAGCCCATACAGACTCTAGGCCACTAGGCAATGCTGCCTCCTCCAAGAGGGTAAGGCTCAAGGTGAAACTGAGCAGGACCCTGTGGGGCCTTCCCAGGGACAGATGTCCTTCCCCACCCAACCCCCACCCATGTCCCCTGCCTCTTGCTTATAGAAAAACTTTATCTCCTAGTCCTTCCCCAAATTCCAAAGAGCAAATTTAATCAGAGAAGTGAGAAAACACAGAACCAAAGTAAACAGTCAAGCAAGACAAACTAATAATAGTTTAGCCATAAAACAAAATCAAGGACCTTTAGTTCCTCTTCAAGGGCTATAGATAATATCTTGAGCCATATTCCTGAGTTGTTTTGCAGATATTGAAACCCCCACCAAGTGGAAGAAGTTCACACACTGACCCCAGACAGCTGGAACCAAAAGGTTGATGATTGAGATTCCCAAAACATCAACTTGTTACCTCACCATCAACCAATCAGAGAATTGAGCACAAGCTGATTATACACCCCGAGACCCACTTCCTCACACTGTCTTTAAAAACCCTTCCCTGAAAGCCATCAGGGATTTCGGGTCTTTTGAGCATGAGCTGCCCTTCTCCTTGCTTGGCCTTATGTTGGATGCCTTGCAATGAACACTATACTTGCCTTCACCACAACCCAGGGTCAGTAGATTGGTTTACTGCACACAGGTGAGTGGACCCAAGTTTAGTTTGGTAACAAAGGAAGCCAGGTCACCTCTGGTTGCTCAGGTATCCCTCACAACTTAAACACCCTTCCTTGAGAGCAGAGATCAACTTCGGGGTTTTGTTCTAACAAGTAGAGCCCTCCCAGGCACATCTCACCCTCTGCACACAGATGGGGGCTGTCACCATGCCGAGCTGAGTGCTTCCCAGGCTGCCTTTGACACATCCTAGAACACACACTGGTAATAAATACCATGAAAAAAACAAATTGAAATATAACTGCCCTGACACTGGGAGGGAATGGGAGGAGTTGTGGCATTGTCATGTGAAATCTGTCCTGTTGAATTTTTCAAATTTCCTCTGTGGAAGTGAGCCAACCAGAGCCTCCCTGGGAATGAAAGGAAGGGACCCAAAGCAAAGACTCAGTGTTCGGGTCAGAGCCCATTATGGTGACCAGTTCAGGCAGTAGGTGGTGGTATTAATGCACAACTTCCGTGGTTCATTTGAAGATTCATCGCCCTCTCTCTGGTGTGCATGTGTGCGTGTATGCATACACGCACACATGCACACAAACCTCAAAGTACAAGGGGTTTGGTTGGTCTCTATGTCCATTTTCTGGAGCAGCATTTCCCACAGGGTTCTGTTGACCTTCGTGTCGAGGAAGGTTAACAGGCTTGGGGTTGATACAGGGTCCTATGCTCTGATCATTTGGGGAATGCTGGATTAAGCAAAGTTACCTGTTTCCCACGGGGCTTCTCAGGGCCTTGAATACATTCATGTATGCTGTGGGTCTCCGAGAGCAGGAGAGAGTGTGCATAGTTGACACAATTCCTTTGCCCACTGGTGCTGCAGGGAATTCACTGCAGGAACTGCTTTCTACAGCAGAAGCCCTGATCTTCCTCTCTCCTCAAAGCTCCAGATGCTGAGGTCGCTCCCTGAAGATTCTGCCCAGCCCAGTTGTGCAGCCAAGCTGACGGGGTCAGGAAGACATTCATGATCTCAGCCTCACCGACAGCGGGCCTCGAGATCAGGTGCACACTGAGCATAACTTGCTCTTGCTTCTGACCCTCTTCCTCACCACAGGTGGCCTCAGGCCTTACATCTGGGCTCCAGTCCAGTTTCTCTGCCCAGCATTTGATTTCTATGCTGGACTTGAACCCTGTCCTCAACCCCACCCCATTTGGTGGGACCCTGACCCTTGCCTCTCTCTTGCCACTCCCTCCCCAGGGGCTCTGTTCTACAACCAGATGCCCTGCTTCTTCCTGGGAGCCTCCTGCAACTGGAGTATTTGCTGAGAATACCACTGCCCCTCTGTCCGCACGACCTCACTCATTATCTACCACTTGGGTGTGACCCTCACCTCACCCACTAACTGGCCCCTGGCATGGATATCTATTGTATATGTCCACGTATGGCAAACCTCTTGGCCTTTGCACATTAGAATACCCACTACTCCCACTGGTGCCAGACTCACAGCCAGTCCATGTGCCAGTCCCCAAGCCCACCCAGTGCTACCTACTGGTCAATCCCCACTGTTCTCCATTGCTCTGGTCCTGGCATGCTCAGTGGCCAGGCACTTCCCAAACTGTGAATAGGAGCTTGGTGTTGTTTATATAATGTCCCCATTATACTGCAGGCCAACAAGACACACAACTGAGGTTCAAGGCTTAAGACCAAGGCACAAATGGTGAGAATTATTGGGGCTTCTTTGGGCATGGTGCTGCCTGAGTGTGTGAAGTTCATTCTGATAGTTTAGATATTCTGGGAAGTACAAGACAGTTATATTAGATCAGTGGTTCCAGGTATGTGGATCTTATGGACAACTACAATTTCAAAAGTATTCTTTGGGAGACTTTATGATGTTGCCAACCAAATAAGGGACAATAGGAAAATAGCAATAATCTGTTACCACTATCATTTCATATAATAAGCTATATCTTAATACCAAAGAAAGTAGGGACAACAATCTCAGCATTTGAAAAATGAGTTATATGGAGAAGTTCTACACTCTCTGTGTTTTATCAGAGACCAGCAGTAATTGATCATGAATCAGCCCAGGTATAGGGCCTGGAATTTTGGAGCCGCTACCCAAGGGGGTCTCCCAGATCTCCTCATATTTCTGCTCATCCTTACCGCCTAGCAGCCAGACATATCTGACAGCTCAGATTATTGGATTGTACTTCCCTTTATGAAAACAAATCTTCCTACAACTCTCATACCTTGGTCTCTGTTCTGCCTTGACCCAGAATGTGTTGACTGTCTTTTCTAAGGCCTCCCTCACTCCTCCCCTAGGTCAGGGCTGGACTCTGAGGAAGAACCCCTCTCCACCTCCCCACCTCAGAGAAAGGGACAGGTCCGAGCACTAGGGAGGCTTCTACCAGCCTTCCTTCCTCCCAGGCCTGCCTTCGATGTCACAGGAGCAGGAAGATGCCCAGACAGAAGGCAAGAAGCCAGAGAACCAAGGGAGGTAGGGCTCCTGAGCGGTGGGAATGAGCCTTGTGTGACATGAGAAAGCCTTGGCAGGATCCAGAGACTTTGTGGGGTGTGCCTCTCCCAGCAGGGTGCAGGGCTCTGTCATCACTAAACCTAGGACAGTTCAGGGGTTGTCATTACAGCAGGGAAGAGGACATACCTGCAAGACCCTAGCTGTGCCCTTTCCTCTCCAAGAAACACCCCTGTACCCTTTGCCTGGGGAGCATGGTCCCAGGACACAGCTCTGTGGGTCTCATGTTAACATACATTAAACTCAACCACCTGTTTTTGTAATATGTGTAGGACAGAAACTGAGCTGAATGTATTTCCATAAGTGGTCCTGCACAAAGACCCATAACCCTCAAAAAGAAAACCGACTTTGTCACCTTGTAAAACCAGTTTCAGTACCTCTGTCTCTATGAGCTGAACAAGGGGCATATGAACATTTGTTCCTAATTAACAACAACAAGAATCCACCTCACTTATTCTGAGTAACTAATCCTAATCCCAATTCCTGAGGTGCTACTTGTCATGTTTCATTTGAGAAAGGCATCATCACTTCGCCATGGTGCTAAGAACAGACTCCGGGTCTCTGCATTGCACACAAAATGGCAGCTCCCATTCATCATGGATCAACAAGACAGCAGGGCAGGGGGACTGGCTGCCCAAAGACTTGGTAACAACCCAGCACCTGTCAAAGCACGGGCCAATGGAGATGAAAACCGTAGCATTTCCACTAAGAACTGTAGGGGCAGGAGAGTCCAAGACCTGCCAATCAGTGAGTCACTAACAGATGTCTCCTTGAGCCCCAGCTGCAAGATCTCAGCCTGGAAACCATGTGTGGTTCACTCCTTCCACCTAATTCAAAATCATTAATTTAAAAGCTGCATTCTGTGGCCCTTAAGCAAGGGTCCATGAATCCAAAACTGGGGCTGCAGAAGCCGGTAGCACACACAAAGCCTCCAGGGTACAGACAAGCAAGCAAAGGGTGCCCAGAACCCCAGGCTCCACGCTCCTCCCCTCTGGCCAAAATCTATGAAAGCAGACGCTGGCTCAGGGCCCAGAGGCCTTTCCCTCCCTAGCTTCTCTCCTTTCCATCCCACTTTAATCATGAAAAGAGGTCTTAAAAGACTCAGCCTGGCACAAAGTGAGGCGAGAGGTTCACAAACCTTTTCTGTAAATGGCCAGATAGTAAGTATTTCAGGCTTGGTGGGACACGCCAACTCAGTTGCAACTACTCAACTCTGCTGCTGTAGTGCAAAAGCAGCCAGAGACACTCGTACATGATAGGTGTGGCTGCATACCAATAAAACTTTATTTACAAAACAAAGTGTCAGGTAGGATTTGGCCTCCAGGCTGTAGACTGCCAACCCCTGCTTTACAGCAAGCAAAGTGAAAACAAATTCAAATGTCACGTATAACTTTACTTTTAAAATGAACTGGATTGGAATGGGATGGGATGGGATGGGATAGATGAATAGAATATGAAGAGCTTACTGCATGGAGAAATGCATATTTTTGTGAATATTTTGTTACAAATATGTTTTATCCAAACACACCATATATATGTGTGACTGTGTTCTAGCTAGTGATTATAAATGTACTTCTTAGTCTGAGTCAGGATGAGAAAGTTTTGAAAAACACTGGTTTAGTGGATAGAATCTTCACCTGGAAGCCAGGTAGGCTGGGTTAAAATCTCCATCCTGCCACCAGTTTACACTTTGATTTTCCAGAAGTCACTTCCCCTCCCTGAGCCTCAGTGGCACCATCTGTAGACTGAGGGATTTAGAAATGAGTTAACTTCTTGTTCTGAGGAGGTACTGTCACCATCTAGTGCAGAGGATCAGGGATGCCCACAAACCAAATGATCTAGCTCAGACACTTCAGGGTCTCTGCCCCTCTCCAGCCCTATCTCATTTTAGCTGAGAAATACTCACTTCATGTCATAGCTTGAGGCCTCATGTAACCAATCAGCTCCAGTTTGCCTAGAGAGAGGAAGGACCTGCCCAAATTCACTCATTTCAGAATTGCTGAACCACACTCAAACATTGATTTGATTTTTAAATCTAAAGCCCTTTCCTTTTTCTCCATAGCATGTTCCTCTTTGAGGAGAGTAGTTTTCTGCAGCCCCAAAACCCGAAGCTGCAGCTCACCCTCTATTCCTACTTGGGAATAATTCCTGATCAATTCCTGAACACTTAAAAATGAAGCAGTGAGTGCCAGGAGCCAGTGCGGATTTACCAAGAACAGGTAAGGTCATCTCACAGCCTTTCTTTTTTTCATGAGTTATTAGATCTGCAGACCAGGAAAATCAAGTGGAGAGCATGTATCTGAGCTTTCAGAAGGTTCTGACAAGGTGTCTCACGGGCCCTGCAGAGCGGCTGGTGAGATACAGACGGAGACTGAGTGAGTGAAACAGGTTCATGATTGGTAGACCAACCATAACCAAAAAGCATCATTTTATGGAGCAAAGAGGGTCATGGGAGGGAGACTCTGATGCCTGTGAATAAGTGGAGGGAGTGGTGAGGACTCTGGCAACAGAAAGGGGTACAATCCGCCCAAGAGAGCAGCACGCCCATCACCCAGCAGCAGTCCATTGTGGCCATGAGGGAACCCAGGCAAGTTGGAGCAAGAGCCCCTGCTTTTTCAAAGAAGGTAGGAATCTGGACTTGCCATGTATGTGGCAAGGACATTCCATCTAAAAACCAAACACTGTGTGAATGATCAACAAAGCATGCCTGCAGGCCCAATACAACCCATGGATGCCAGCTTGTAATGTCTGGATTAAAATTTACTGTCAGTTTACTAGAGGAATTTCTCCAAGCAATAACACAAGGCTCTGTTCTCTGTCCTGTCCTGTTCACCATTTTCACCACAAACTTAAATGAGGACACAGAAGGTATAATTATCACACAGACAGACGTCAGGAAACTGTGAAGGGGGGCTGGCAGGATCAAAATTCGGAGTGATTTTTTCAGGCTGAACCACAAAACCCAACATGTCAAGATGAGACTTATTCGAGAAAAATGTGAGGGCCCACCATAGGCCAAAAAAAATTAGACCATAGTTGGTCGCATTCGTGCCATACTGTGCCTTCGGCGAGCTCTCTGTTTCCGCTCCTTTTCTGGTGGGTCCTCCTCTTCCTCTGGACTTCCTGAAGGGAGAAGATGCTGTCCCAGGACCCCCTAGGCCCTTCTCCTTCCTCAGCCTGGGGCTTCTGCAAACACCTGCTCCACCTCCTGCAGGCTGGAGCCCAAGCCTGTAATATCTAAGCTGAACCAACAAACCAAGTCTGATTATTTTAGTAAACTTTGGGGTACTCAACACCATGGGAGTCACCTAGACCTAAGGATGTTCCCTGAGCCAGGCCTAACTCCATGATGGCCTTGTCCCTCAGGCTGTGGGAAAGACCAGCCTTCGCACCCCCTGCGCCATGAGAAGGTAATAAGCCCCATGAGGGTGGGGATCCTGTCCATAGCATTCTTCACTGCGGGACCAACGCCAAGCACAAAGCCTGGCCCAGACTAGATATGCCGTGAACATTAGTGGTCAGGGCTATAAAAACACACTTTTTCAATAATCAGAGAAATGTAAATACTAACTATGAATTAGAAGACACTAAGAAATTATTGTTAATTTGTTCAGTGTGATAATGACATTGTCGCATAAGAAAATATCTCTTTTCTGTTTTGTTTTTTATGGGGGAGGTACAAACTAAAGTAATTTAGGAGATGACATGATGGCTGAGATTTGCTTTAATATACTCTAGCCTAAGAAAAAAGGGGGGGACTACATCAAACTCTGCGTGTGTATGTGTGTCTTTGAACATTTTCATAATAAAAACTTTTTAAAACATTGATGAAGTTGTAAGGTGGGCTTCCCACCAGCTGGGGTGCCCTAAACTAGAATTGGTTGCTGGAATCCCAGCCTGCAGCAAGTGGAGCCCTTCTGGCCAAGGTCTACTCTCCTTTCCTTTGGCTCCCCATGGGGATGGGAGGAGAGATTCCCACCGTGTGATGAGAAAGGACCCAGAATTCTCTGCACACAGTGACCTTCCCCCACACCATCTCCCAGCCAGGCCCTGAAGCACCCTGTCCAGGGTGACACCCTGAGGCTGAGGTGAGCAATAGAGCTGTCAGAAGAATTATCCAAAGCTTAGAAATAAGGCAAAAGGGTGGGTGGCACACTCTTCCAATGCCATAGAGGGGTGAAGGACACCCATGGAATATATCCAGGGACTTGTATTTGGTTCAACTATTTACTACTGATTTAGAGTTCCAGGTTTAGTAAAGTTTTATTAATATGTTGCTTTTGACCACTAGAGATGCAAATAATTTCTATCCAGTAAAAAAGAAACCTCCAGGGACTTCCCTGGTGGTGCAGTGATTAAGAATCCTCCTGCCAATGCCAGGCACATGGTTTGTGCCCCGGTCCAGGAAGATCCCACATGCCAGGGAGCAACTAAGCCCATGTGCCACAACTACTGTAGCCCACATGCCTAGAGCCCGTGCTCCGCAACAAGAGAAGCCACCACAATGAGAAGCCCGCACACCGCAATGAAGAGTAGCCCCAGCTCGCCAGAACTAGAGAAAGCCCACACGCAGCAACGAAGACCCAATGCAGCCAAAAATAAATAAATAAATATTTTTTTAAAAAGAAAAGAAACCTCCAAAGATTACATTTATGGCTCTATTGGACATTAATCAGTTTTTAATCTAACCCAGCAATCTCATTTTAACATTTCCTATGAATACCTAGCTTCTTAAATGCTCTTTGAGCCAATTTTAACATCTTACTGGTTCCCTCATTCATTAACGAGTAGAATACAATCTTTCACGTGTGTTCATTTTATATTGCTATGAGAATGATCTTTTTTAACCCTTGGAAAATTATACTTTATCAGCATCCTGGGACCTATCTCCTGTGAGTCAACTGTTCCTATTCTGTTGACATGGGAACTCGAAGTGGCCCATTTCCACTTCGCATAGCTCCAATCTTTAAAACAACAGCAACAACCAAAAAACAAAACAAAACAAAAAAAACCCTTTCCTTTTATTTAGCTAGAATCTGTCTCTACAGAACTTTCTTCCTCTGATAGTGCAGTGAAAATAACAAGGGCTTTGGCGTCAGAGGAACCTGGGCTCAAATCCCATTTCCACCACTTATTAACTGCTCGACCTTGGGAAAGGCACTCCATCTCCCTGAGGCCCTCCCCTTCCTTATCTTCCTGTTGTGAGAATTAAATGAGATAGTACATGTAAAGCACTTAGTACAGTGGCATAAAGTAGGTCAGTTTATCTTCTCAATCATTTCCTCACTGTTCAGTTATTCAACAAACATTTATTGAAGTACTGGTGGTGAATGCTGGAGCTGCAAATATGCATAACAAATAGCTCCCTTCTGAGGATGCATGCAAATTAGTAGGAGAGAAAGAAATGTTTAAAAAGAAATTCTAATACAGCATGATAAGTACAATAAAAGAATCATGTACAGTGCACAGAGGAGAAAGCGATTAGCTCTGTGGCAGAAGCAGAGGTGGCTGCCAATGTAGACTTCCCAGAGACGGTGATGTCTACAAAGTGTTTTGAACACAAATAAGAGTTCTGCTGGCACTCGAGGAGGGAGAAAATAGTACAGAGACTTGGAGAAATAAAATAGCATGGTGAGCCTTAATGGAATATAAGGAACAAGTGAGGGGCAGGGAGATGAACCTGGAGAGGTTGTAATGGGAGATGGAATTGGTGAGCAAAGGAGGTTTGACTTTTTCCTTAAAAGATGATGGAGAGCTATTGAAAGATTTTAGGCAGGGGAGTGATATTTAAACTGAGGAGGGCCCTGTGGGGCTCTGGGCACGGAGGCCTTTTTGCCCCCATTTCTTGTAGGCAAGTCTCCAGCCTCCATGACCTTCCCTGAGTTCCAAAGGGCAGATCTGAACAGCTGCTAATCAAGGGAGGGCAGCCAAGAGACCACTGAGGCAAGATTAAAGGGACCAGAGAAGCTCATCAGGATTAGGAGACCAACCTCCTGAGACCCTGCACACACCCTAATCTTGTCAGCAACCCCACCTTGAACTATTGCTGTAAAACTCCTCATCAAATCCTCCCAGGTTGGGACACATGGTTTTTTGAGGCAGGAGCCTGCCGTGTCCCACTTTGCCTGGCAAAGCAATAAAGAGATCCTTTTCTACTTCACCCAAAACTCTGACTCTGAGGTTTGATTCGGCACCGGTGTACAGAGAAGCTGAGCTTTCAGCATCAATATTATGACATGTGTAGTTTTAGAAAGATCATGGTGACAGAAATACGAGGAATGAAACAAAACTGAGTCTGGAAGACATCTCTGACAGTCCAGTCCAAATAATGGTGAAACAGAGGTGAAACCTGGAAACAGAGAACGGAGGGGAAAAGGTTTAGGAAACAGAATCCACCCAACATGGCAAACTACATGACATTCACGGTGACCACCACCCAACCTTCTTTTAGAAGGGAAACTGCCCCACCCACAGGTCACTGCTGATAGAAGAGGATCTGTGCTGGCCCTTGAACAAGGACTGGTAAATAACTGGACAAGAATGAGCACCTGGGCCAAAAGCAGCCCATCCGCTGGCTGGCCAGTGACCAAAGAAGAAGCTGGGTGTGAAAAACTCCGTCCAGCAGGACTGGTGGTAATTCATTAGGAGGGTCAGACACTTCCCCTCCAGAATTTGAATAGGAAAATGCAAAGATAATTAATTGGTCGGGGACAGGAAGAGAAAGAAGAATGAGTGAAAAGAAAAGCCCATATGCTACAGAAAGGAGATCAATGCCAGAGGCAACAACAGACACGACTCCGCTAGAGAGCCAGACACTCCACAGCAAGGCTGTTGTTAAAGCCTTAGAGTCATTGGCATCTGGGACATAAACTCATCTAAGTGCATCTAGGTTTCTTACAGCCAACAAAATTCTCTTAGCTGGCTTTATAACTGATCAGATGTTAGGGAAAAAAATACATCTGTGTAAATATTTGAATACAGGTCTCACCTCCTCCAACTCTTCCCTTCTTCAAGCTATTCCCCATTCCTTCACTCTTCCTCATTAACCATGATTCTATCTTCTCTCTCCACTCTGATTTCCTCCATTGTACAAACTCCCAGCTTCCTGCCCCCAAGATCCAAAGCCAGGGTACTTTGTTTATTCCCAACCCCTGATTCCACTTGCCTGTTTGCAGCTCGGCTTCTTTCCTATTCTTCCCACCCAAACCCTAAGCTGCTCTGTTAGCTGGTCAAAAGGAGAGAAAAGTGGCAAAACGAGACAGAAACCCCTAGGGAGCTACCCCTTGTCACAGAGAAGACAAGAACAAGGAGTACATTCTTGCTTGCTGGAAAGAACAGTCCTATATTCGATTCTCCATTCAGAAACAGTATTTCTCCAGGCCCCTGGCTCCAGAGGCTTAGAACTGGTATTTGTGAAAAGACAAAGGGTCTGCCAGAATGCAGACATCCACACACTCCACTAATTGTCAGGTAGATCCTCAAGGTTGACTAATGTGATAATTTAAGTTCCATAAGGACTGAGAGTTCTCTCTCTTTTTTTTAATTAATTAATTTATTTCTGGCTGCATCGGATCTTTGTTGCTGCGTGCGGGCCTTCTCTAGTTGCAGCAAGCGGGGGCTACTTAAAACAACAGAAATTTATTCTTTTGCAGTTTGGAAGTCAGAGTCCCAAAATGAAGGTGTTCACAGGGGCCATGCTCCCTCTGAAGTCTCTAAGGAAGGATCCTTCCTTGCCTCTTCCAGCATCTGGTAGCCCCAAGCACTCCTTGGCTTGTGGCAGCATCATTCCAATCTCTGCCTCCATCTTCACTTGGTGTTCTCCCTTTCTGTGTGTGTCTTATAAGGATACCAGTGATATTTGATTCACCCTACTCCTGTATGACCTCATTGTAACCCAGTATATCTACAACAGCCCTATTTCCAAATAGGTATCACATTCTGAGGTACTGGGGATTAGGACTTCAACATATATCTTTGGATGACACAATTCAACCCATAATAGAAGGCAGGAGACTGTCTTCCTAATTCAAAGAACTCCCTTATAGAGGATTTGACCTATACAGCCCAAAGGACAGAACTAAGAACAGGGAGTGGAAGTTACAGGGATGTAAGTTGTAGCCACTTAGAAAGAATTTTCTAAGAGCTGAAGCTTCATCCCTTGTGACTCCCAATGCTGAAGCTGCTGAGGGAGAGGTGAGATGACCCATGGGGGTGGCACTGGGGGGAATTCTTTCCTTGTAAGGGGATCAGGCTGCAGAGCCTCTTGTCACTCTCAGTTGACTCTATTCCACGTGTCACTGCCCTCTGGTACCCTGGCATGAGGGAACCATTTTTAACCAAGCAGAGATTTAAGTGGCTATTTCCAAGAGGTGATACAAGCAGATGAGCCCCACAATAATGCAGGCTGCTCATGAGAAATGGAGCGTGAGCTGCAGACCCAAGAAATGAATATAAATTCAGCAGATAGTTTAATTTTTAACCAGGGAAAAAAAAGCCCAGCCCAGACAGAAAGGATAGGGGAAGAGTGTACTTTGAGTAGCACTATAGCAAGTCTTTGCTAGCGCTGCCGAGACAAATGACGTAGTTTTGTAGCTTCTGCCATCCTTGCAGTTGGGATGGGAAAGATTTCTACAGGGACTGCTACTGCTGGCCGCCTTCATGGATAACGGAGGTCATGGTTTATGGGCACAAACTACTCTGCTCCAGAAGCAGCTGCATTGTTATGCAGGCATGGAAACCCAGAAGCCAGCCCAACTCCTTCCCATTTTTCTGGGCAGTTTTGCACTCAGATGGAGTAGCTGGAAGATAGAAAGGGGTCAGAGGAGAAGAAGTGGCACCTACTGTATGCCAGGCATCCGTCTCATTGAATTATGGAGGCTTAGGGCTCCATGATTGATGGGGTCAGTACGTGTGTGTGTGTGTGTGTGTGTGTGTGTGTGTGTGTGTGTGTGTATGTGTCCTCACACACAAGTTAGCACATTTGTGATCTAGATGGAGAAATGGAGGGAGAGGGGAAAAGTTCAAAGTAGTTAGAAGCTGAGAAGATTATGGATCAAAAGGTGCATAAGAGTGGAGATCCAGGACTGGCATTATGAGATGATGAATCAGGTGGCTTCTTTGGGGACTGGGTAGGGAAGTTCCTGCCTCCGACAGGAGTATCCCATCTGGGAACAGTGGATGGAACTGTGGATACTGTAACTGTGGGGACTGTGGAAAGAGTGTAGTGGGAACCAGTGATTCCATGAGCCAGCTCTGGGAGCAGGTTGGAAACAGGCCTTAACCTCTCCCAGGAGTGTCCATCTGGCAGCATGGCTGCACTTCATCTCTGCTGAAAGCCCTGCCATTCCCTTACCCTCCACCTGGCTCAAACTGAGTCCACCTGCCAGTCTCCAAAACCAGTTTGTACTCTGACTTCACTAATACATGCATACCTCCAAGATATTGTGGGTTCAATTCCCGAGCACTGCAATAGAGCAAATATCTTAAAACGAGTCACATGTATGTTTTGGTTTCCCAGTGCATATGAAAGTTAAAATTACACTGTACTATAGTCTATTAAGTGTGCGTTATGTCTAAAAACCAATATAGAGCATCTTTTCATGTGCCTCTTGGCCATCTGTATGTCTTCTTTAGTGAAATGTCTATTTAGGTCTTCTGCCCATTTTTTAATTGGGTTGTTTGGGGTTTTTTTTGATACTGAGCTCCATGAGCTATTTGTATATTTTGGAGATTAATCCTTTGTCTGTTGCTTTGTTTGCAAATATTCTCTCCCATTCTGAAGGTTGTCTTTTCATCTTGTTTATGGTTTCCTTTGCTGTGCAAAAGATTTTAAGTTTAATTAGGTCCCATTTGTTTATTTTTGTTTTTATTTTCTTTAGGAGGTGGGTCAAAAAGGATCTTGCTGTGGTTTATGTCAAATAGTTTTTTTCCTATATTTTCCTTTAAGAGTTTTTTAGGTCTTTAATCCATTTTGATTTTATTTTTGTGTATGGTGTTACGTAGTGTTCTAATTTCATTCTTTTGCATGTAGCTGTCCAGGTTTTCCAGCACCACTTATTGAAGAGGCTGTCTTTTCTCCACTGTATTAGAGAAATGCAAATCAAAACTACAATGAGGTATCACCTCACACCGGTCAGAATGGCCATCATCAAAAAATCTACAAACAATAAATGCTGGAGAGGGTGTGGAGAAAAGGGAACCCTTTTGCACTGTTGGTGGGAATGTAAATTGATACAGCCACTATGGAGAACGGTATGGAGGTTCCTTATAAAACTAAAAATTGAACTACCATATGACCCAGCAATCCCACTCCTGGGCACGTACCCTGAGAAAACCATAATTCAAAAAGGCACATGTCTCCCAATGTTTATTGCAGCACTATTTACAATAGCCAGGACATGAAAACAACCTAAATGTCCAATGACAGATGAATGGATAAAGAAGATGTGGTACATATATACAATGGAATATTACTCAGCCATAAAACGGAACGAAATTGGGTCATTTGTAGAGATGTGGATGGACCTAGAGTCTGTCATACAGAGTGAAGTAAGCCAGAAAGAGAAAAACAAATATCAATATTAACGCGTTATGTGGAATCTAGAAAAATGGTACAGATGAACCTATTTGCATGGGAGGAACAGCGATGCAGACGTAGAGAACGTACATGTGGACGCAGTGGGGGAAGGGGAGGGTGGGACAAATTGGGAGATTAGGTTTGACATAAATACACTACCATGTTCAAAATAGAGGGCTTCCCTGGTGGCACAGTGGTTAAGAATCCCCCTGCCAATGCAGGGGACACGGGTTCGAGCCCTGGTCCGGGAAGATCCCACATGCCACGGAGCAACTAAGCCTGTGTGCCACAACTACTGAGCCCACATGCTACAACTACTGAAGGCCGCACGTCTAGAGCCTGTGCTCCTCAACAAGAAAAGCCAATGCAATGAGAAGCCTGTGCACTGCAACGAAGAGCAGCCCCTGCTCGCCGCAACTAGAGAAAGCCCACATGCAGCAATGAAGACCCAATGCAGCCAAAAATTAAAATAAATAAATTTCTAATAAATAAATAAAATAAAATAGCTAGTGGGAACCTGCTGCATAGCACAGGGAGCTCATCTCGGTGCTCTGTGATGACCTAGATGGGTGGGATGGGGGGGATTGGGGGTGGGAGAGAGGTCCAAGAGGGAGGGGATATAGGTATACATATAGCTGATTCACGTCATTGTACAGCAGAAACTAACACAACATTGTAGAGCAATTATACTCCAATAAAAAATAAAAAACAATGTATATACCTAATAAAAAATACTTCTTTGCTAAGAAATGCAAACCACCAGTTGAGCCTTCCACGAGCCATAATCTTTTTGCAATAGTAACATCAAAGATCACTGATCACACATCACCATAACAAACACAATAATAATAATGAAAACATTCAGGTATTGCAAGAATTACCAAAATGTGATATAGAAACACAAAGTAAGCAGATGCTGTTGGAAAAATGGTGTCATAGTCTTGCCATACTCAGGGTTGCCACAAATCTTTAATTTGTTAAAAATGCAATAAAGCAAAGTACAGTAAGACAAGCCATGCCTGGATTGTCAGAAGCACCAACATTCTTGGAGACTCAACAGCTGGACAACCACTTTGGACTCTCCTACCCCCACATCAGTCACTTACCGACGCCTACCGACGGTTTCTGTATAACATCTCCCCACCTTTTCATTCTTACTGCCACACCCCTAGGCCAGGGTTCAATCCACATACCCCTCAATTAGAGCAACTCAACAGTTGGCTGTTCAAAACCTCCTATGATCTAGCCCCATCCTACCTCATAAACCAGTGGCCCACCCTCCCACTGCTCACTCAAATGAGCTTCTTCCTTCTATCAGCTGGCCTGCTTTAAGCCAGCCTCCATTCCTTTTTCCAGGCCATTTCATCCATCTGGATTTCCTTTTTTCTATACATATGCATTCACTCCCTCCAACCCCCTGCCCATGCATTCATTCAATAACCATTAAACAGTGCCAACTATGTACTAACAACCTTCTAGCTGCTGGGAATCCGGTGATGATCAGGACAAAGTCCCTCTGTTCTAGGAGCTTATGTTCAAGTGGGGAAGCTGTAAATTAAAGCCTGGTGAAGGGAAAAAGAATAGCACCGTGGCTGTGTCTGTCCTAGACAGGGTGGTCAGGAAAGCCTGTGATGGGGAGTAGACGTCGGATCTGAGACATGAATGATACGAGAGTTAATCCTCTGAAAATTGGGGTAAGAGCTTCAAAGTCTTCTTCTTCAGAGATCACATGGCTCTTCAGAAATCACCCCCACCCCTGACTCCAGGACTCACTGCCTGAGATACTCATGTGTCCTTGAGTTGCTTTTTACCTATTTGTGCCTAACCAGATGGTAAGTTCTTTAAAGGCAGGATCTGGATAGCACATCCTAAAAGTCAGAGGTTAATGGAGCATTATTGCATACAAGGACCACCCAGCTAAGGCAAAATACAGGAGAAATCATCTCACTTTGATTCTAAAAATGTGAGAATCCGAGGAAAAATTTCTTCCTTGTGATTTGAGGAAGACAGTTTTGCAGGTGTCATTCATTCCACAGTGGAGGTTTTCCTAGCTGGGGGTGAGGAAGGCAGTTAAGGCCGCTCTGTCTGATTTGAATCTATAAGCAGGCAATAAACTCCTTACAACTGAGGCAGAAAATGCCACCAAAAGCTCCAAGATGGAAGGACATCTGTTGTCAAACTATCTTGAAATCCTTGAGCTGAAGTCACAATGAAAGTGTTTTCCTGAGGATGCTTCTGACTTTAATGATTCCAGGATAAATCATTTTCATGATGTAAGAAACATTTTCATGATGAGTTGCCATTGAGAATCAATGAAAAGGATACTGAAATGCATCTAGAGTTTATTGAATCAAATCTTACTTTGTAAATAATTTTAAAGTATATAGTGTTAATATTTTTTAATGTAAAATGTTTTTACTTTAACGCATTTAATAAAGAGTTAGATTTTTGCCAATCAGCTAACACATATTAACTGAGTGCATCCAATCACCAAGGCTACACTGTGAGGCAGGTACAGTAGTGAACAAACAGATAGGGTCCCTGTCCCCAAGGAACTTACAGTCCAGCAGAGAAGATAGATGCTAAATAAATTAGTATCAATAATTAGAAAATTACAAGCAAGTAAAACATTGCAATAGAGAAACACAGGGGCTACTGAAGTGTGTGGGGAAAAGGGAAGGGGGTGGTCAGAGCAAATTCCCTAAGGAAGGGACATTTCATCTGAGACAGAAATTAACTAGTAGTACTTAGTGAAGGAAGGTAGCACAAAAGTATGTTCCAGGCAGAGGACACCTCATGTACCCAAGATCACCAGTGGAGAGGAACATGGCACTTGGGAAGAATAGCCAATTCAGTGGGGCTGGACTGAAAGAGGCACAGGATGGGGCTGGGAGGGCAGGAAGAGGTGAAACCAAAGCAGGCTTTGTTATAGGATTCCGGTTTTACCCTACAGACTAGGGAAGGCCATTTCACTTTTGGATACTGGGGAAGCATACTAACCTCTGTAAAAATAGAATCCTATAAGTCCCTCTTCAAGAAAGAAAAATTTGAGATGAGACAGGAATCACCTTTTAAGAAGACAGTCAGTTTTACTTAAAGGGAAATTGAAGAAGAATCACTTGGACCTAAAAATACTTTTGTTTATCCAGGCATTATGCTGCAAATTGCTTTTCTTGGCTGATAAAAGAAGCTGGAGGATAAAGATTATTTACAACCCAGGTAGTTAAAGCAGCTATTTGCTTACAAATCAGATTGAGATACGTCCCCAACAAAACTAAACTAGATTATGCTCCACTTAAGTGACAAATTTCTTAGCTGCCATTCTAGAGAAAGAAATAAGGACTGGTTTTCTGTCAAATTGTTTTGACATCCCTGTTTTTGCCCATCTGAAATGCAAACATTTAATGTTTGTATGTGAACATCACGAATTGTGAAACATGTTTTAGATAATCATGGGGAGACAAACATAACTGGAAGTTGTAATAGCTGGAAATTTGTAATTATTATTAGTAACTTCTGATAGAATTAAACATAAAATAGCTAAATCTTTTTCTTCTTTTCTTTGCCTAAACCTCAATGTTGACCAAAATATGAAACCCAGTTTACAATTTCGGGAGTTTGAAACAGTAGCTGTCAGTCTTTCTTTTGAAGCAATTAAAATAAAATTGGGAGCTTTGCTTACACTTCACTCCCTCGTTAACCCCATCAATGGCTGTCACCATCACTCTTCGTCAAACCAGACTATGCCAACTTCCACACCTCTGCTTGTGTTATTGTCCCTGCCTGGTATTCCCTTCTCACTCCCAGATCCAGAGCCTGATATGTCACACCAAATGATTAGGAAGACACTATTTACTGGTAAGGAACCCATATTGCAAATTCATATCTTTGAAGTGATGAATAAACTTCATGGAAGTTGCTACTCTAAATCCAATTGGCCACCATTTGCTGATTTCCTTCTTTATGTAGGGAACAATATCCAAGGAAGAAACAGGCTGAGAACGAACCTTCAGTCAAATGACATGGCCCATAAATCAAAGTGGCGCTCACCGACCCACTTTTAAAAATGCATGCGTTTTGAGCTGCCCCCTAGTGGCTGAGGTGAGAAGGCCAATGGGTTACTCTCAAGCCCTCCTCCAGCCCCAGGAAGATCAAAGGCACATGCTGCCGATGACCCAGGTTACAGCCACGTTTGCAGCCAGAGTGAGGCTGCCTGGCTCACATATGAATTGAATCTGTTCACCTTGGTCTCACAGAATGCCAACCCAAACGGCAACAATTCGGGGCATGGGTAATCCCTTGGTCAACCTGGTAGTATTATTAAGACTAATGCCCAAATCATTTAAGATAATAATACCTTGGCAACTCTTCAAAGCTTCTGTCTGAGAAATGGAAAGTTGGCAGAACCAAACTTGACTTACCGCAGGTAGAGGTCTAGTGGAGAACAGTACCCCTCACGCTGCAGGGAAGGGGACGAAGGCAAGGTAAGTGACCTCCGGGTTACTTCTGAGCACACAGACCTTTCAGGCATTGTTCCCAAAGCTGTATCCACAAACTGCCAATCAAAATGGCACCTTGGAAACCTTCTGGTGTTTGATCTGGGTGACCAATCACATCAGATCTTTCAAGACAAGAACTTCCAAGTTTAAGGCTCCACGAGTCTTCATGGGTCCTAGTAGTTCAGAATGTGTCCCACAGAGATAGACCCCTCAGGACTCCAACAGTTAGATGTCATGGTCTTTGTCATTCCAAACCACCACAGCTGCTCCTCTCCAGGCTGTCCTAATTAGCAGCATGGCGCTCATTAACAGCTGCTGCCGGTTTAAATGTTCTCCTCCACGTGGACCAGGGCGTATAAAACCTCCCCAAAATACATCCTCCTGTGAAAGTGGTGCATACCTGGCAACAGATGTTTGCTGAAGATAGGCCTGACGATTTGCCCTTCCAGGATCCAAGATTCTCATCCTCACCTGCCCACCACTGTCCCAACATCCCGCCCCCAGCCAGTCAGGTGGGGCAAAGCATTCCAGAGGCACCACCACCACACAGACTCATGGTGCTTAGCTGAGCACACAGTAGGCACACAGTGTTAGCAACCAGCAGGGCTGATATTCAGCGAATATGCACCAGGACAGCATAAAAGTTGTCAAAATGTGGGAAACTCCCATACGGGATGTTAAATACCTGCTTCCCCAATGTCCCTGTGCACCCAGCGTCCAGCATCACATGATGGTGTGGCACCTTCCCTCAGGACCCTGGGGACCTCTTCACTGTCCAGTATCCATCCTGATTGGTCAGTGCCGTAGATACCAGTCATTCAATTCGATATCATGCCTGGCTCTCATCGTCTTCGTTGTCACCGTCATTATTTATGGACTCCCATCCTCAGAAACGTTCATACCCAGGAACTCAGCTCTGCCTCCCACAATTTCTCGCTGACTTCTTCTCCTTCTCCTTCTCCACAGTAGGTTCCTACCCTCGGCCCATCCTTTCAATGACGGTATTTTCTGGCTCCACACAATCGCTGAGTCATCTCACCCACAGCCTTGACTTCACTTACGCTGACTGGGGATTTGTCAAATGTCACACATTTGTCGTCATGTGTGAGTTGTCGATTCAGCTGGACTGGACCTCTGTTTCCCACCATCCCCTTCCCTGCATAGTTCTGGGTTAGTGTGACCACAAGAGATGTTTTACAGGAGACTTGGAAGGCAGAAGTGAAGCAGAGACAGTTGATGTTTTACTCTCAGAAAGTCGCTGCCGGGCAGCAGGTGCTGATGCCGCTTATCCACTGGTCCCCCTCGTCCGCGTGAGGCAACAGCCAAGCAGGCGGCTCCCCCAGCTTCTGCCGCATCTCTCCCGTCAGTTTCTCGCTCTGCTAGGCCAGGTGCATATTAGCTCTGTGATGAAGGAAACCAGCTTCTCCTGCACTGAAAACCTAAAGGCAATGAGAGATCAACTCAGGTTCTAGGCCAGTGTCATAGGTTCCAGCTCATCTTTGCAGATCCCTTTAGTCTTGCGTTCCCATATCCCATCTGTCTTCCTCTCCTGACTGCCTGCCATGCAGACACAAATGTGACAGCCCTACATAAACTGTTGACCAGCTCTCACATTGCATACTGTCAAACCCCTATAATAAATCTATATCTGTGTCTATATCTACATCTATATGCCTATTTATAGATGGATAGATTAAAGAGAGAGAGAGAGAGAGAGATCTCCTAATGGTTCTGCTTCTCTAACTGAACTTCAACTGATAACAAAACATCCACCAGTCACCTAAGCCATAAATCAAGTATCGTCCCAATTCCTCTCTCTCCATCACTCACAATATCTGAGCGTCGACCCAGCAAATCATTCCACCTCCCAACGTCTTTTGTTCTCCAAGTCCTTGGATCCTTTTGTTCTGTTCTGTTTTATGCTGGCATTTGACAATGGAACTATGTTTGTTTTATAAACAGCAACGGGAAAAGCATGGTAGAAAAAGCAGAAGGGAACTCATGAGCAACTGCTACTTAAAGGCTCAACAAAGAACTATGAATGATCCAAGTGCAGGTCGGCTTGCCTTTTCATCCCCTCACACTGTGCAAACATTAAACACCCAGACATGATCCCTTGGAAGGGTAGGACCATGGAAAGGGTGCCCACACCTGCAAGTCAGAGCCTTTCACCGCAGAGCGTTTGCTGTAACCAGTGACAAGCAATGTGCTCACTGGGGGCTTGGCGGCAGCTTAATTACTAAGAATGCCTGTTACAGAAATGTGTTTATTTATCATAAAGGCGACAGGAGTTGCTAAGCAAATTCATAAAGCAACAGCAGAAATGTTAGCCTACATAAAAGCAGGGAGCTTAAGTACTGGCCTTTCCGTTCACATAATAAATATGCTCATTATACATCTTCCTCCTTCTGTAATAATGTCCCGGCATGGGTCCCTAACACATCCTCCCTCTTCCCTTTCAGCATTTGTCCTGTGGGTGCTTGATTATAATGGAACTACATTTCCTTACAAATGTTCTGTTTCTCCAGCCTATCATTCATCATCCATTAATTCAAAAAACATTTATTAAGTGCCTGTTGTTTGTCAGGTGCTGGGAATATGACAGCTTATTAGTATAGGATTTGTATTTGTGGAGTTGCCGTTCTAATGGGGGAAGATCACCTATCAAGAAGTAATCAAATAAATAATATCATTCCATTTAATGATAGATGCCACAAATATACAAAGTTGGATAAGGGGTAGTGAGTGTGAACAGGTGGTCAGAGAAGGCCTCCTGGACGAGGTGACAACTAAGCAGAGGTATGAACATTGGGAAGGAACTAACCACGTAGCCATCTGAGCAAGAGCTTCCCAAGTAGAGAGAACCTTCCCTGAGGTCAGCATTCATGTGTGAGAAAATAAATGAAAAAATAACGAGTACTGGATATTTCTCCCTTCAGTTTCTGGAACACTCCAAGCTCTTTTCTGTCTTTATCAATTCTATTCCCTTACTGGATCACTCTTGCTCCTGTTCTCACCTGAATGACTCCTCTTTTCTCAGGTCTCAATCCAAATACCCCTTCTTCCGAGAAGTCTTCCCTGACTATCCAGTCTAAGGCACATCCTCCTGTGACTTTCTCTGACAACACCTGCTTTTATCTTTACAAAGTGTGACTGTTTGTATGTTGTATTAGTCAGACTTCTCCTGAGAAACAGAAACATCAGGAGATACATATATAGATTTACCTACTTATCTATCTATATTTATAGTTAGATCTATCGCTATCTATCTATATCTCTATTATTTATATAGATATAGATTTACTATAGGAATTGGCTCAAATGATCATGGGAGTTGAGAAGTCCCATGCTCTACTGTCTGCAAGCTGGAGAACCAAAAATGGTGGTGGTGTAACTCAGTCCAAAGACCTGAGAACTGGGGGGGTGACGGGGGTGTCGGGGCAAGGTGTAAGTCCCAATCCAAGACTGAAGGCCAGAGAACCAGAACTGATATCTTAAGGCAAGAAAAGATAGGTTCCAGCTCAAGCAGAGAGAGAAAATTTGCCCCTTCTCTGCCTTTTCGTTCTATTCAAGCCCTCGGAGGATTGGGTGATGCCCACCATCATTGGTGAGGGTGATCTTCTGTACTCAGTCTGCTGATTCAAATGCTAATCTCTTCTAGAAACACCCTCACAGACACACCCAGAAATATGCTTTACCAGCTATTTGGGCAACAACTTAGCCCAGTCTAGTTGACGCATAAAATTACTCATCACATATGTGTACTTATTCAACACATAGAAAGCATTCAAATAACTGTTGAATGAATGAACCAATGGGTGAATCATAAAACAGTCACCCACAGAGCATCCAAACCAGGCAGGCTGAGAATTGAGAAAAGGGCGGCGGTGGAACACAAAGGAAAAAAATTTTATTGAGAAAAACGAGGATTTAATGAAGAAGAAAAGAAGGTGGAAGGGAAGCCTGCTAAGAGAAGCCAAGCTGAGGGGCTGGGTTAGAGGGGAAGGGGGCCGAGAGCAGGCCAGGCAGGACAGTAGGCAGAATTGGCAGAGAGAGTCTAACAGCAAAACAACAGCTGCACTGCCGGCCGTTGCCAGCAAAGGCTTCAGCACTATGCAGAGGGACAGCGTCACGCACACCTGAGATGCAAGGCCTGAGCGGCCCACCAGGGTCACCTGCCAACTACCACATAATCCTCCCCTGCCTGGATACCTTCGGCACTGGACAGGGTGCTCACTCCCAGCATCAGTTATGCATCGACCCTCACAATGTGCGTCTTTTCTTCTCTACTGAAAGCATTCCTAATCCCTTAACCATTCTTCATGGGACAATGGCCAAACCATTCACCCTCTCCACCCTCTAGTCACCCACATCCACAACAGGTTCCGATTTGTCAAGATCTCCTTTGCAGGGTGTCGCCCGGATCAGCACCCACTGCACCAGTGGTGGCTGAAGTGACCTTCTCAAAGCCTTTGAAACCAACAAACTCGCCAGCTGGCTGGAAGCCCGGGATGGCTTTGAGCCTGCCTGCTTTGACAGAAGAGGTTATAGCAGATGCTCCTGTATTTCATTGTGTGACAACTGAATGCACTGTGGGAGGAGAGGAAAATAGAACCTGGGAAAGGGCGCGAACCTTTCTGGGTGGCCTTAACAGATGGGCGTACATAATGAGATAACACAGGTTCTAATCTCAGGACCAGCTGCTGAGGCATGACTGCTTTCTTAATGGAAAAAGAAGAAATACTCCTTGAAATGAAAAATACAAGGCAGACAAATGTGTCCAAGGAGAGCTGGAGGATTGAATGCCCCCTCAGAGCTCTTTGGGGAACCAGAAAGTTCTGGTGAAAATGCCACTGCAGGTGGAGCAGATTCCTTGTTACCTACTCAGACTGGATGAAAAACAGACCTTTAATGTTCCGTGCACACCTTCCATAGGCACAGGGCACCTGCATCTCTGATTGATGGCATTTCAGACAGTTTTCTCCTTGGAGCTATTACTTCCCCAAATTTCTTTTGCCAGAAAAATAACTAGAGAGCTCCGGTCCCCTCCCTTCCTGGGACATTTTTTTTACTGTATCCATAAAAGTATATCTTAAAAAGGAGTTGCTCGGTTTTCAACATGTGGATAATTGATTTGTTACAACTCACAAAAGAGCATTTGTCATTTCAAAACAACCAAGAGCAAGACATGCTTCTTCCTCCCGTGCTGAGTGTGGAGACACTTGACTTATTGCTGCCATTAAATTGAAGTGTTCGGCTGATTATTTGGTATTTCAGAATTCTTTCTAAATCACCGCCTTATTTTGGTGATTACAGTTTTAAGAGGAGGCACTTGATTTATAGGCGACATCAGGGAGGAGGAGGGAGGAAGAGGGAGGGGCCAAGAGGTGCAGCAGAGGCAAGAGGTTCAATGAAGACACAATTGGAAACATCTGTTTGATCCATCACCCCCTTCTCTACAAATTGCAGCCCTGGAATACGCCTACACCTGGGAGATTTTCATTACCCAAGTTTTGACAGGTAAATACAACAAGAAGGAGGTGGTGGAGGTGTGTCCATGGCTGTTCGCAGATTTGGATGTGTCAGTCCACTCAGGGTTCTGGCCCCCCTCCCCAGCTGGGGGTAGAAGAGAGTGAGGTTCTAAAGTGAAATTCATCCTACTGTGCTCCGTGAACAAGCCATGAGATCTAGGTCCACGTTCACGGTGAAAATGAGAGGGCTGGCTCCAACTGGACACAGCTGGATTCTGAGATGCAACAGAGCGGAAAATGACTTCTTAGGCGTCAGCGAGTCCATCAATCAACCGCATTTATTGGCAGCCAAAGGGAGGCGGACCACTGTAGCAGACTCTTAGGAGGGCCCCAGAAATTATCAGACGTGATGCCCACCCTGGATAAACTTACAGCCTAATCGGGAAGACCCGACTGACAAGCCGATTGTCCCCGTCAGGTTAAAAAGTCATTAAATATGTCATAGGCTAGCTATGTATAAGTGGCACCTCCTTCCACTCCAGCTGGAAGTTAGTGTCTGAAATTTCTTCCCAGGGAACAAAGACCTCTACTCTAGTGATGAGAGGTCAGGCTTGAGTTTCAAACACCCCAGAAGAAGGACTCTGACTGGTGAGATATGTTCAGTGCTAGATTTTTTACATTGGGGCATGTACACATACCCAGGTGGCCAGGATGGTGAGAGAGACTAAAACTAGTGTTATAGAGAATATATCAAGAAAATGGGGTATTCTGCCTGGAAAAGAGGGATATGAGAGCTCATACGTGTCTGAAAGGTTGTCATGGGAAGGAGGAAGCAGATTTATTTTGTAATCACTCCAGAGAGAAGAGCGAGAATTGCTGGTAGAAAACTGCAAAGAAGCAGATTTTAGTTCAACATAATCTAGCAGTTAGAGCTCTGTGGGTATAGAGAGGTGGTAGGTAGTGAGCTCTCTGCCAGGGAAGGTGTGAAAGGACAGTTTGGGTGGCCATGTTAGAGCCACTGTTCAGAGAATTGAGCGCTTGGCGGGAAGAAGAGCTAGATGCTATTTAAGTTCCTTGTCACTGTAAGAGAATATGATTCTGGGACTTGAATTCACTTTAAAGTTAGAATGGTTAATATATTCTTTCCAGAAAGTATATTCTATGAAAACCAGAGGAGAATTTATAAAAAGTGATGAAGATGCTGATGGAATTGTATGTGCCCCTGATAGGAGAAATGGGCTTAGAAATGGATATTGACTATGAGTACCCTTTTCAACACTGAACTTGGTATCCTAAATTGGAGAGGCAATAACACATAAGGAGCAAGAACAAACACGTTGGCATCAGCAAGTGGTTATAGGTATTGGCTCTAGCACTTAGTAGCTGTGTGGTTTTGGAAAAGTTCCTTAACCTTTCTGAGCTTCATATTTCCTCACTGGCCAAGCGAGGGGCTAATACTGTCGCTCTCATAGAGACATTGTGAAGATTCAAGGAAATAATTTATACAAAGAATTAGCACAGTGCCCAACTCATAGAAAGCACTCAATCATTATAAGCTATTAAGAATAGTACTGCACTTTCTTAATTTAAGATGCACAATTTTCTATATTTTAATGTTGCTGAAATCAGAACATGTCTTGTAATAGATATTCACATTGAATGTATTAATTCTCTCCCAACACACTCAGGCATGCTTGCACATGTGTGCACGCACGCATGCACGCCTGTCCCCCCCCCACACACACACATAGCTGTTTCTAAATGCATTGTGCACCTTGCACATGGCAGCATCTTAGCATCAAGGTCTGTGTCCTCCTCCATGCAGCCTTCCATGGTTACCACCCTGAACTCCCACTGGGAAAATAAAAAATAAAATCCACCAAGCCAAGCACCAGCTATACATGTTTCTTCCATACCCTATGCAGGGAGCCCATTCAGAATTTAGCAAACAATATAGGTTACTATTTACGCTGCTCCTTCTGCATGACTGGTTGTGGTCCTGGTACTAGATGGTTGCACGTACGTCACCTCATTTAATCCTCTTGTCAACCGTGTGAGGGCAGCACAATTATCCCCATCTGGACACTGAAGCCCCCGTGTCTGAGAGGCCAGCCCAATGAATATGGCTAGTAAGTGGAGGATCTAGTTTATGAACCAGGTCTGCTTGACTTCATTGCCAAGGCTATCTCCCAGGATGCTGTAAGAAAGGCGGGAATTACAACTCTTCTTTCACTTCTGGGTTTTTAACTCCCAGCCCAAGGCATCATATGTGGCTTTCAACAGTGATTCCCTGGGGGCTGGGGAGAGGTGTGTGGGAAAAGGGTGTGGTATAGTCTCTGTGTCCCAGCCTACCTCGACCCTCCGTGCAGCTCCTGAAGATGCACATGGGTATGCGCATGCACACACACACACACACACACACACACACACACACACACACACACCAGCCATCTGAGGGAATGCCCTGCGGTGAAGGTGGGCCTCACTGGAACAAGGATGCTGGTTGTTTCTGGACAGCCTCCCAGGACAGCATTTACTTCTTCAGCAAACCCCCAGGGACTGGTCCTCAGCTTCACAGGCCTGGAAACAGGATCCTGTCAGTCCCCAGAGGACGAGGACACAGGAAGTTTGACTCAGACCAACACACACAGAGGACCGGTATCTAAACTAGTTGTTAGTGTATTAATTTGCAGTGAGAGCTCCGAGTGCCAAGTGGCCTACATGAGTGGGCCTGACTAGGCTCCGTGTCCCTGGAGACACAGCCAAGTTCCAGCACGTGGTTCCATGAGTGTGGAGTGTCAGGGCTGGCGGAAAGGAAGGTCTGATGCCTCATCCCCAAGAGAGACGGCCTGCCAGGGGAGCAGATTCGGCACAGGCCTGGCCCTGCTCCCTCCCCCCACATAAGGCCCTGGCACCTTTACCCCTTTGGCCCCTTTGTGAGGGCTCCAGAGGTTGACCAGCCCTCCTCCCAAAGTCTACCTCTTCCCTGAGGTTACAGGCTCCACGTCTGGCTGCCTCTGTGAGATGCCCTTGCCCAGCTCTACCCGCTCACTGCCCTTCCCCGCGCACGTACCTGGAGGCCACCCTCATCTGGAAGAACAGGTGAGGGTCACTCAACAACCAGACTCTGCAAGATAAAGTGGTGCTCTGAGGATCTTGGCCCATTTCCCACTGCTGCTACACTGCTGGGTGAGCCCAAACTGCAAGGTCCCCTGCCCCATCCCACAAGAGAGGGTCTCTGGAATTTCATTTCCACCACCCTCAGCCTGGAAGTAAGTTCACTTGCCCCAGAACTGAGGTGTATGTAGCAGATGAGCCCTGAGGAAGGACCTCTTCAAGCCCAGTTCACAGACCCCTGCCTCCACTGTCCCAGAGGCTCTTTCCCACCCTTGCCTCACAGTCTGCATACTCCCTGCCAGGCATCCCAACCTCCCTCCAGGCCTGAGCCCATCCCTGAAGCTAGACACCCACCAAGATCCTGTAGCCACTCAACCACAGGGGAGATTCTGGTCCCTGGGGCTCCCCATGGCCTGCTGGTACTGCCTGAGATTCCTGAGAATGGAAGGTTTATCTGGGTAATAGTAACAAAACATTTAATAAGAACAAGAACAATAATAATAATAATTGCATCTATCATATACATATCAAACATTTACCATACGCCAGGCACCCTGCTAAACACTTTACATGTGTTAGATTCTCATTTAATCCCACAAACAACCCCAAGAGGTGGGTGTTGTCCACATCTCATGTATGAGGAAATTGAGAAGCTGAGAGTATGATCCTCAGGGCCACACAGCAGATAGGTGGCAGGGCCAGGGCTTGAACCCAGACCTATCTGACTCTAGACCCATGCTTATAAGCACTGCTCTATCTTGCCACCCCTCCAGCAGTGCCACCTGTCTAGTGGCACTGCCAAGTAGTGCCATGATGGCAAGAGTAGTGGAAGGCTTTATCTCTTCCATTATTTATTCAGAAGGGCGAAGAAGAAAACAAACATAGCTCATGGGATAGGAGTGATGAGGGTACTATTTAGATGGGGTGATCAGAGCCCAACTCCTCCAGCACCCGCATACTTTAATATGGACTATTAAACGCTTCTTAGTTCTACACATGCTGCTGTGCAAGACCAGTTTCAATCCTGTTTCAGCCAAACTGTCACCCCCTTAAGCCTTCCAACATGAAAACTCTAGAACCACCCCAATCTGATTCCACCATCATTATTCAGGGCTAGGACAACTCTTAGGTAAATCTAACCACCCAGGTGGCCTCCTGGTACCACATCTATCCTCCGTAGGACAACCTTCTGCAGCCAGGACAGCTTTAAGCAGGCTGTGCCTCAGGCCCTGGCTAGCAGGCTCTCTTCCAGGCCCCACCAACTCCCACAACCTCTGGGAGCTTTCTGCACCCAGGCTGCCTCTTGTAGACCATCCTGATTATGTAAGAAAAAGCTCCCTCCTTCCCATGCTTCACTGGCATGGCATCCCAAAAAAGAAGAATTGCGATGAGAAAAAATAAAGCGATGGTTTTAAGATTTCTTAGCATAATTCAAAGGAAGATTATGCTAAGTATGGAGAAAAAAAATCTTTTCATCAAAGAAGCATCATTACAATTTTCCACACCATTTAAACCTCTGTGGTGCTTTAAAGAAGAGGATTTGTTAAAAAGTAATAATAATAAGACTACCATTTTAAAAGCACACAAAAAGTATCTAAGCAAATGCCTGGGAAGCTGCTGAAGATGTCTTTTAATGGGTCCTTCTCCTCTTCTAACACCAGTAGGAACCGATAATCATGGTTTTCTGAATAATTAGAGAGAAAGGGGAATAGGCCACAAACCTTGTCCAAGGACTGTAGCGTGTATATGAGGGAAATGGGTAGGGACCATAATGAGATGATTCAAGGACGGCAGGTCTGTTCAAAAAACATATATATATATATATATATATATATATATATATATATATAAACATCTTTATTGGAGTATAATTGCTTTACAATGTTTTGTTAGTTTCTGCTGTACAACAAAGTGAATCAGCTATACCTATACATATATCTCCATATCCTCTCGCTTTTGCATTTCCCTCCCACCCTCCCTATACAAACCCTGTAGATGATCACAAAGCACTGAGCTGATCTCCCCGTGTGATGCAGCTGCTTCCAACTAGCTATCTATTTTACATTTCGTAGCGTATATATGTCCATGCCACTCTCTCACTTTGTCCCAGCTTACGCTTCCCCCTCCCCGTGTCCTCAAGTCCATTCTCTACGTCTGTGTCTTTATTCCTGTCCTGTCCCTAGGTTCTTCAGAACCTTTTTCTTTTCTTTTTAGATTCCATATATATGCGTTAGCATATGGTATTTGTTTTTCTCTTTCTGACTTACTTTATTCTGTATGACAGACTCTAGGTCCATCCACCTCACTACAAATAACTCAATTTCGTTTCTTTTTATGGCTGAGTAATATTCCATTGTATATATGTGCCACATCTTCTTTATCCATTCATCTGCCAATGGACACTTAGGTTGCTTCCAAGTCCTGGCTATTGTAAATAGTGCTGCAGTGAACATTTTGGTACATGACTGTTTTTGAACTATGGTTTTCTCAGGGTATATGCCCAGTAGGGGAATTGCTGGGCCATATGGTAGTTCAATTTTTAGTTTTATAAGGAACCTCCATACTGTTCTCCATAGTGGCTGTATCAATTTACATTCCCACCAGCAGTGCAAGAGGATTCCCTTTCTCCGCACCCTCTCCAGCATTTATCGTTTGTAGATTTTTTTGATGATGGCCATTCTGACCAGTGTGAGGTGATATCTCATTGTAGTTTTGATTTGCATTTCTCTGATGATTAGTGATGTTGAGCATCTTTTCATGTGTTTGTTGGCAATCTGTATATCTTCTTTGGAGAAATGTCTATTTAGGTCTTCCGTCCATTTTTGGATTGGGTTGTTTGTCTTTTTTGATATTGAGCTGCATGAACTGCTTGTAAATTTTGGAGATTAATCCTTTCTCAGTTGCTTCATTTGCAAATATTTTCTCCCATTCTGAGGGTTGCCTTTTTGTCTTCCTTATGGTTTCCTTTGCTGTACAAAAGCTTTTAAGTTTCATTAGGTCTCATTTGTTTATTTTTGTTTTTATTTCCATTTCTCTAGGAGGTGGGTCATAAAAGGATGTTGCTGTGATTTATGTCATATTCTGCCTATGTTTTTCTCTAAGAGTTTGATAGTGTCTGGCCTTACATTTAGGTTTTTAATCAATTTTCAGTTTATTTTTGTGTATGGTGTTAGGGAGTGTTCTAATTTCATTCTTTTACATGTAGCTGTCCAGTTTTCCCAGCACCACTTATTGAAGAGGCTGTCCTTTCTCCATTGTATATTCTTGCCTCCTTTATCAAAGATAAGGTGACCATATGTGCGTGTGTTTATTTCTGGGCTTTCTATCCTGTTCCATTGAGTTATATATCTGTTTTTGTGCCACTACCATACTGTCTTGATTACTGTAGATTTGTAGTATAGTCTGAAGTCAGAGAGCCTGATTCCTCCAGCTCCATTTTTCATTCTCAAGATTGCTTTGGCCATTTGGGGTCTTTTGTGTTTCCATACAAATTGTGAAATTTTTTGTTCTAGTTTGTTTTCTGCATACAGGTCTTTTGTCTCCCTAGGTAGGTTTATTCCTACGTATTTTATTCTTTTTGTTGCAGTGGTAAATGGGAGTGTTTCCTTAATTTCTCTTTCAGAATTTTCATCATTAGTGTAGAGGAATGCAAGAGATTTCTGTGCATTAATTTTGTATCCTGCTACTTTACCAAAATCATTGATTAGCTCTAGTAGTTTTCTGGTAGCATCTTTAGGATTCTCTATGTATAGGATCATGTCATCTGCAAACAGTGACAGTTTTACTTCTTTTCCGATTTGGATTCCTTTAATTTCTTTTTCCACTCTGATTCCTGTGGCTAAAACTTCCAAAACTATGTTGAATAACAGTGGTGAGAGTGGGCATCTTTGTCTTGTTCCTGATCATAGATGAAATGGTTTCAGTTTTTCACCATTGAAACGATGTTGGCTGTGGGTTTGTCATATATGCCCTTTATTATGTTGAGGTAAGTCCCCTGTATGCCTACTTTCTGGAGAGTTTTTACCATAAATAGGTGTTGAATTTTGTCAAAACCTTTTTCTGTATCCATTGAGATGATCATATGGTTTTTCTCCTTCAGTTTGTAAATATGGTTTATCACGTTGATTGATTTACATATATTGAAGAATCCTTGCATTCCTGGGATAAACCCCACTTGATCATGGTGTATTATCCTTTTAACGTACTGTTGGATTCTGTTTGCTGGTATTTTATTGAGGATTTTTACATCTATGTTCATCAGTGATGTTGGTCTATAGTTTTCTCTTTTTATGACATCTTCGTCTGGTTTTCGTATCAGGGTGACGGTGACCTCGTAGAATGAATTTGGGAGTGTTCTGCCCTCTCCTATATTTTGGAAGAGCTTGAGAAGGATAGGTGTTAGCTCTTCTCTAAATGTTTGATAGAATTCGCCTGTGAAGCCATCTGGTCCAGGGCTTTTGTTTGTTGGAAGACTTTTAATCACAGTTTCAATTTCAGTGCTTGGGATTGGTCTGTTTTATATTTTCTATTTCTTCCTGGTTCAGTCTTGGAAGTTTGTGTTTTTCTAAGAATTTGTCCATTTCTTCCAGGTTGTCCATTTTATTGGCATATAGTGGCTTGTAGTAATCTCTCATGATTCTTTGTATTTTTGCAGTGTCAGTTGTTACTTCTCCTTCTTCATTTCTAATTCTGTTGATTTGAGTCTTCTCCCTTTTTTTCTTGATGAGTCTGGCTAGTGGTTTATGAATTTTCTTTACCTTCTCAAAGAACCACCTTTTAGTTTTATGATCTTTGCTATTGTTTCTTTCATTTCTTTTTCATTTATTTCTGATCTGATCTTTATGATTTCTTTCCTTCTGCTAACTTTGGGGGTTTTTTTGTTCTTCTTTCTCTAATTGCTTTAGGTGTAAGGTTAGGTTTTTTCTTTTACATTTTTCTTGTGTATTGAGGTAGAATTGTATTGCTATAAACTTCCCTCTTAGAACTGCTTGTGCTGCCTCCCATAGGTTTTAGGTTGTCGTGTTTTCATTGTCATTTGTTTCTAGGTATTTTTTGATTTCCTCTTTGATTTCTTCAGTGATATCTTGGTTATTTAGTAGTGTATTGTTTAGCCTCCATGTGTTTGTATTTTTTACAGTTTTTTACCTATAATTGATATCTAGTCTCATAGAGCTGTGGTTGGAAAAGATACTTGATACGATTGCAATTTTCTTAAATTTACCAAGGCTTGATTTGTGACAAAGATATGATCTACCTTGGAGGATGTTCCATGAGCACTTGAGAAGAAAGTGTATTCTGTTGTTTTTGGATGGAATGTCTTATAAATATCAATTAAGTCCATCTTATTTAACGTCTCATTTAAAGCTTGTGTTTCCTTACTTATTTTCATTTTGGATGAGCTGTCCACTGGTGAAAGTGGGGTGTTAAAGTTCCCTACTATTACTGTGTTATTGTTGAGTTCCCCTTTTATGGCTGTTAGCATTTGCCTTATATATTGAGGTTTCCTATGTTGGGTGCAAAAATATTTACCATTGTTATATCTTCTTCTTGGGTTGATCCCTTGATCATTATGTAGTGTTCTTCTTTGTCTCTTATAATAGTCTTTATTTTAACATCATTTTGTCTGATATGAGAATTTTTACTCCAGCTTTCTTTTGATTTCCATTTGCATAGAATATCTTTTCCCGTTCCATCACTTTCAGTCTGTATGTGTCCCTAGGGCTGAAGTGGGTCTCTTGTAGACAGCATATATATGGGTCTTGTTTTTGTATCCATTCAGCCAGTTTATGTCTTTTGGTTGGAGCATTTAATCTATTTAAATTTAAGGTAGCTATCGATATGTATGTTCCTATTACCATTTTCTTAATTGTTTTGGGTTTGTTATTATAGGTCTTTTCCTTCTCTTGTGTTTCCTGCCTAGAGAACTTCCTTTAGCGTTTGTTTTAAAGCTGGTTTGGTGGTGGTGAATTCTCTTAACCTTTGCCTGTCTGTAAAGATTTTAATCTCTCCATCAAATCTGAATGAGATCCTTGCTGGGTAGAGTAACCTTGGTTTTAGGTTGTTCCCTTTCATCACTTTAAATATGTCCTGCCACTCCCTTCTGGCTGCAGAGTTTCTGCTCAAAGATCAGCTGATAACATTATAGGGATTCTCTTGTCTGTTATTTGTTGCTTTTCCCTTGCTGCTTTTAATATTTTTTCTTTGTATTTAATTTTTGATAGTTTGATTAATATGTATCTTGGCATGTTTCTCCTTGGATTTATCCTGTATGGGACCTTCTGCGCTTCCTGGACTTGATTGATCATTTCCTTTCCCATATTAGGGAAGTTTTCAACAATAATCCTTCAAATATTATCCCAGTCCCTTTCTTTTTCTCTTCTTCTTCTGGGACCATTATAATTTGAAAGTTGGTGTGTTTAATGTTGTCCCAGAGGTCTCTGAGACTGTCCTCAATTCTTTTCATTCTTTTTTCTTTATTCTGCTCTGAGTTAGTTATTTCCAGTATTTTATTTTCCAGGTCACTTATCCGTTCTTCTGCCTCAGTTATTCTGCTATTGATTCCTTCTAGAGAATTTTTAATTTCATTTATTGTGTTGTTCATCATTGTTTGTTTGCTCTTTAGCTCTTCTAGGTCCTTGTTAAACGTTTCTTGTATTTTCTCCATTTTATTTCCAAGATTTTGGATCATCTTTACCATCATTACTCTCAATTCTTTTTCAGATAGACTGCCTATTTCCTATTCATTTGTTTGGCCTGGTGGGTTTTTACCTTGCTCCTTCATCTGCTGCATATTTCTCTATCTTCTCATTTTGCTTAACTTACTGTGTTTGGGGTCTCCTTTTCGCAGACTGCAGGTTCGTAGTTCCCGTTGTTTTTAGTGTCTGCCCGCAGTGGGTGAGGTTGGTTCAGTGGCTTGTGTAGGCTTCTTGGTGAAGGGGACTAGTGCCTGTGTTCTGGTGGGTGAGGCTGGATCTTGTCTTTCTGGTGGCAGGACCGCATCTGATAGTGTGTTTTGGGGTGTCTGTGACCTTATTATGATTTTAGGCAGCCTCTCTGCTAATGGATAAGTTTGTGTTCCTGTCTTGCTAGTTGTTTGGCATAGGGTGTCCAGCACTGTAGCTTGCTGGTCATTGAGTGGAGCTGGAGATCTCTGGGAGACCTTTTGCCGTTTGATATTACGTGGAGCTGAGAGGTCTCTGGTGGTCCCGTGTCCTGAACTCGGCTCTCTCACCTCAGAGGCTCAGGTCTGAGAACAGGCCCAAGCACCAAGACCCTGTCAGCCACATGGCTCAGAAGAATTGGGAGACTGGGATTGACATATATACACTAATATGTAAAAAATGGATAACTAATAAGAACCTGCTGTATAAAAAAATAAATAAAATAAAATTCAAAAAAAAGAATAAAGGAAAAGGAACAGAAATGATAAATAAATAAAATAAAGTAATTTTAATAAATTATTAAAGTTAAAAAATTATTAAAATTAAAAAATTTACAAAAAGAGGGCAACCAAACCAATAAACAAATCCACCAATGATAACAAGCACTAAAAACTATACTAAGATAAACATAAAAATCAGAAATAAGTCAGTCGCGAAAAGCAAACCCCAAGTCTACAGCTGCTCCCAAAATCCACCGCTTCAGTTTTGGGTTGATTCATTGTCTATTCAGGTATTCCACAGATGCAGAGTACCTCAAGTTGACTGTGGGGATTTAATCCGCTGCTCCTGAGGCTAAACGGTGAAATTTCCCTTTTTCTTCTTTGTTCGCACAGCTCCTGGGGTTCAGCTTTGGTTTTGTGGGCTCTGGCTCACTCATGCCAGGGGGAATGAGGGGTACTGTAGTTATAACTGGAACTCAGGGCGAGCCTACGGTGGCAGAGGCCAGCGTGACGTTGCAATAGCCTGAGGCGCGCCATGTGCTGTCCTGGGGAAGTTGTCCCTGGATCACGGGACCCTGGCAGTGGCAGGCTGCACAGGCTCCTGGGGAGGTGTGGATAGTGACCTGTGCTTGCACACAGGATTCTTGGTGGCTGCAGCAGCGGCATTAGAGTTTCATGCCCGTCTCTGGTGTCCGAGCTGACAGCCACAGCTCGCATCTGTCTCTGGAGCTCGTTTAGGCAGTGCTCTGAATGCCCTCCCCTCGCACACCCCGAAACAATGGTCTCTTGCCTTTTAGGCAGGTCCAGAGTTTTTCCCGGACTCCCTCCCGGCTTGATGGACAAATATATTTTGAGCACCTGCTGTATGCCAAGCCCTGTGCCAAGCACTTACAATTCAGAGATAACGAAGACCTGGCCTCTGGCCTCAAGCAGTTCCTAGTCTAGCAGGCTGGCAGCCTGGTATGCCAGCAACTACAGCATGATGAAAGCACAGGTGTCTTTAACACAGGCAGCAACTCCAGAGCTCATTTTCCAGCTCTTTGACTCAGTTGGGAAAGTCACTGAACCTCTCTGTGCCTCCCTTTTCTGATATAGAAAATGAGGACAGTAATAATGATCTGAAGTGTATAAAGGGCCTAGAAGAGGGTCTGCTACATGCAGAATGTGCTGGCCGTTACTGTTGTTGTTGTAATAGAAGACACACACAGTCTAGGCTCCATCTCCTCACCCACCACCACCAAGGGCAAGGTTTTGGGAAGGCTTGGTGAACTGTGTCGTCAAGGATCGGGCAATTGGTCAAGTGGAGAAGGTAGGAGGAAGAGGGAATAGCATGGGAGAAGCAGAGGCATTATAGTCATCTGGCTTGGGGTTGGGTCTCTAACTGCTCCATAAATAGACATGCACTTCTTCTTCCCATTTGAGCCCTGCTCCCCCTCATTTGCAGAGAACCCAGTGCTGCCTGGGCCTGGGCCTATGGGGCTTCTCTGGTGCAGATTAGGTGGTTCTTGGTTTTGCTCATTGCTAGGCTAGAATCCAGTTTCCTTGGGTTTGCTTGTTGAATACCAACTAGTTGTCTGCTTGCAGGTTTCCAAAAGTTTATTGCTATTGACTCTTTATCTATCCTCTTTACCTTTGGAGTTTATACTTTAAAAAAAATCATATACTGGTGTTTTAGTGGGGTTCCAGGAAGGAACAGAGATAAAAATGCACATATACAATCCACCATGTTGAACTGGAAATCCTAAAATCTTTTAATTCCCTCTCTTGATCCATCCTAGTTTGTGTCATCATTTCTTAGGAAGAAGATCCCACCAGACTTCTATTAGCTGACCCTACCTCTAGCCTCTTCCCAAGATTCTCTAGGCAGGAAACTGGAAGATTCTCCTCCAGGAAATCTGACCAGTCCAAGAGGAAGGTCCAAACCTATGATATCAAGGGATCCAACTAAACAGTCTAGCAAAATTGTCCTATATTGAGGCCCAGAGTCCCAACCATGAACAGATAGACAAATGCAGACGAAAAAGGACCCCCAAACATGTGAGGAATGCCTCTACCCTGAGACAGACTGAACCACATGGGAGAAAGCAGCTTGAGGGAAAGCGAATGTATAGGAAAACGAAAACATCCAGATATCTAATGATAACAACCCTAGAGAAGCAAGTGAAGATTTCGAAGCCACTAAATTAAAACAGGAGCTATTTAAAAGTAATTTTCAGAAAACAAACAACAACAAGGGCCCTTGGAAATTAGCAGAAACCTGTGAGCAGAAATGAAAGCTTCAATACAAGGGCCAGAAGATATAACTGAGAAAATGTCCCACAAATTACAGTGTAAAGATAAGGAGATGAAAAATGAGAAAGAGAAGATTAAAACATTAGAGGATTAACTCAGAAGATCCAGTAGCTGAAATATAGAATTCTAGACATAAAGAGGAGAAAATGGTGGGGAAGGAAACATTTTTAAATTTTTTTTTTTCAGGAAAATACCCTGGAGCCAAAGGACATGAGTTTCCATAATAAAAGGTCCCATTCAGTACCTAGCAAAATGAATAAAAATAGAGTCACTCTAAGGCATAGAAGGGAAATTTCAGAACCCCGGAGCCAAACAAAATATCCTAAAAGTTTTCAGAAAGGGGTAAAAAAAAAAGTTTACAAATAATGCATCAAAATATGATTGACATGAAATTTCCCACTGATAACTCTGAAATCTAGAAGAAAATTAAGCAAAGCCATCCAATTACTGAGGGAAAATAATTTTCAACTCAGAATTCTATACTTATTCAAAATATCAAATAAGTGTAAAAGTAGAATAAAAACACTTAGAGACTTACCACATGAAAAAAAAAAAACTGCCTCCCATGACCCCTTTCTCAGAAAGTTACTGGAGGATACACTCTACCAAAATGAGGAAATAAATGAAGAAAGAAGATGACATGAGATCCAACAGGGGACCTGGTACAAGTGAGAGGCCAAGGGACTCTTAGGACACAGTGAAGAGTGATGGAGTATGGTCTCTGTGCAGCAGGCAGAGAGGTCAGCAAGCCAGCTTGGAGTTGGTCAGAAACTTCATACTTCTTCAAGAAGACACTGATGAACTGAGACAGGAAGACAAGAGTACAGCCATTTTGGAAAAGGACCGGGGAAGAGGCTTGGGCAAAACAGGCCTTGCAAGCTAAAGAACAAAGGTGCTGGGGACCTGAGTCCCAGATACAAAAAGCCGGGCTCACAGGAATAAAAGATTAACTTCATCTCTGTTACACTAACAGTATACCTAGTTGCCATAAGACAAGAAGCTCAACTATACATTTTAATCTTATCTGTTTCTGAGCTTTCTTGCAGAAAATTCTCATTCATTTCTTTCCCCTCACAGAAGCACTCCCAATTCCTGATAGCCACCCTGGAGCCTCTGCTGCTGATCAAAGAAGTTTGATGACCTCTGGAAATTATCAGTGATCATGAGACAAACCCTCCCTTTTGTTTTGCAGCTTACTCCTTCTACTCAGGGAGCGGGCACTTTTTTTTTCCACCTTCTCCCTTATGCACAAGCAATCTCTTTTAATAAAAAGCTTTGTGTGCCTAAGCTTCTTGTGGAAGCAATATTCATTTCTATGGTGTTGCTATTCCAAGAATCTGGAAAGGGACCAGTAACAGAAACACCTTATATGTTTGAACATACTGAGAGTAGATTTAGACATCTGGGAGAGGGGTTAGGGGTTGAGTGAGTGATGAGTACGAAGAAAAGTATGGAAAAAAATTTAATGGAAGATAATTATAAATTCCCCAGAGATCAAAAAGTTGTGCAAGAAAGGACAAGTAATAACTAAGCTGCAAATAAAAATTACATAATCTTGATCAAACCAAAATTATCATATGATTATAAAGGGAAGATGGGGAGTTGCAGAAGTGTGCGGTGTGTGTACATGAGGGTGAAAAAAAACTAAATTCTCACCATAGAGGAAGCAACAGATGAGACTAAAACTGAACTACCAAGAAGTAGCAGTATGAATAGAAAATTCAGAGATAGAGGTAAATACCAAAATAACCACAAAAGGAGATGTGACTTGACACAGTGGAGTGAACTGGGGTGGGGACAGCGGTATTTTTTAAAGGACCTGTAGAATTACCTGACTCTTTAAACTACAGTCACATTGAACTTCGATAAGAATTAAAACTTTAAACAGGAGAACTCTTTAGACACTAGGATAGATAGAATTTTCTAATTTCAAGAAGGAAAAAGAAACAGGAGAGTATTAGTCAGCTTGTGATGCCATAGCAAAATACCATAGACTGGACATCTTAACCAACAGGAACTTAACCTTGGTAGCTCTGGAGACGAGAAGTCTAAGATCAAGTTCCCCTAGGGTCAGTTCCTGGTGAAGGCCCTCCTCCTGGCTTGCCACCTTCTCACTGTGTCTTCATAGGTCCTCTTCTTATCAGGCCACAGTCCGATCTGATTAGGGCCCCACTCTTATGTCCTCATTTAACCTTGATAACCTCCTAAAGACCCCATCTCCAGATACAGTCATATCGGGGGTTAGGATTTCAACATTTGAATTTGTAGGGTGGCACAGTTCAGTCTACAGCAAGGAGTCCGGACTGATTACGTTGTTTGAGTACGTGAAAGGATGGGATGTTACCACAAAGATACAAAGTGCAGGTGGGGGAAGGGACAGATGGCTAGTCAATAGGTGATGGCAAATTCCATCTTAGGCTAAGTCTGCAGTGCTGGTGGGACACCTGAGAGGAGCCATCCTGTTGATGATTGTACATAGGAGTCCAGAGCTCAAGGTTCAGGTCAGAGCTGGAGACAGTATTTACAGAGAATAGTTAAAACCACAGAATTTCTGGGAATGGAGTGGGGATAAGAGGAAAGAGAAGGCAAACTCAGACCCCTAAAGACCACCAACACTTAAAGGTCAGTGAGTCTCATGAAGAGGAGACCTTAAGGAAACTGAGGATGTGATCAATAGTTAAATGCGCCAGAGAGACCCAAGTACATAAGGATTGAAAACTATGCACTTTGTTTGATGGTGAGGACATTGGTAGGTCACCCAGAGCAGGACATTGGTAGGTCACCCAGAGCAGGTTGAGTGGGTTGGTGGGGACAGAAGCCATGCTACCCTAAGTTGAGGAGCAAACTTGAAATGAGTGGACGGGGCATGAGAAGACAGTAGAGCACTCTTTCCAGATGTTTGGCTGTGAAGGAAAAGAGAGCGTTAGGGTGAAGGTATGGCTTCAAGCCCAATGGTCATGTGCTTAGGAGGAAAGCCAGGAGGGAGAGAAGATATGGAAGAGACAAGTGGTAGCTGAGAGAGTGGGGCTACAGTGGATATGAGAGGGGCAGGGACACAAAGCCATGGTGATGGGGTAACTCTTAGGAAGAGCACGCCTCTATAGGAATGGGAGAGAGTAGGAGAGAAGGGTAAAGGCGGGTACCGTAGGAGAAAAGGATAAAACATAGAGGCTGGATCATCCCCACAATTCAATCTCTTTCGAGTACTTCTCCCAGGAGTTACTGAGTAAGAACACTTTGTCACCCTCTATGGTGTATTTTTGCTCCTGCCACATCCATCCTTTCCCCATCTTGCTTGTTTGTGCTCCAGCCCCCTTGTATTTCCTTTTCCTGCCCCTCTTGCCTGTCACTAATACGGTCTTTGCTGAGCCTCCACTTCCACCATGACCAGCCTCATAGCACAGGACAAGCATAAAGGCAACAGAGGGAGGCTGGGACTGAGGTGCCAGGTCCAAGCACCCAATACCCAGCTAATGAGCCTCCAGGAGGTACAAGGAAACACAGCTAGAGGCATAGCTGTCCTTCAGAGAGATGCCTCCCTGGCAGGTGAGGATGATCTGTCACCTTCCTCAACATCGGCCTCATAGATTAAGGAGATGGAAGAGTGCAGGGGAGGTCAGCCCACCAAGACATGAGTCTCATCAGATCCCTGATCATTTCCGCCACTTTCAGATGAAATACAAAATATTCTCAGACCCACAAGGTTGTACTTTCAGGATTCACTGACTGAGAAAACACAGTTCAAAAGGCTTCCCTGAACCTACTACTGTCTCTAAGTTTTTCTCACAAGAGCGTCTACAGATTTGCAACATATGTGAATATACAATTTCAAGATATACCTGTCTATAAGCAATGCTTGGTGACTGTATGGATCTGTGGAACTCTTTGCAATAAATCTACTTTTTCCCAGCCACCAGGGTCCAAATTTCACTTGTTGGTAAAGATTGATCCAGATTATGTCGGAGTTTGGGTGGGAGGTGGGGGGTTGGAGGGAATACTCTGCCATGGCAGAGGAGTACCTGCATGAGATCAAACCAGATATCAGCAAGATCAGGGAATGGAAATCCTCCCAGAGCCAAGATTCTATGGGAAGATGGAGTTCTAAGTGTCTTCATCTCCTCCTGTGTGAAGTCTGCCATCCATGCCTGCAGGCGCCGAAGAGTAATATCTAAATAAGTGTGTGACTCTCCACATCTAAATGAATGTGTAGAGATCACTAGAGTGAAAAACTGTTTAAATTAGTAACTGTGTCAGTTATTATGTGCATCAATGTTCTCTCCTCAGTCTTATGATAATTATCCTTGTCCCTCTATCTCCACCTACTCAATTTTGCAATCCATTATGTACCAGGCTAGATGCTATGTACATCATATATGCCATCTCATTTAATCTTGACAACACCTTCATGGAGTAGGTATTATTATCCTCATCTTACAGATGTGGAAACTGAGGATCAGAGAGGTCGACTGTTTTGCCCAAGGTCACATAGCCAATAATTGATGCAGTTAGAATCCAAACCCAGATTCTGGATGGTACAAATTCTCTTTTCACTACAGGATGTCACGTTCTTTCCCTCTGAACTACAGAAATTGTATTGAGAGACAGAGTAGAGGTAGGAGTGGTAGTCATTTTTTAAACTTCTAGGCAGAAGGAACTCCTCCTAATAGCATTTCCATAATTAGAATGCATTTTTTCTGATAGTTATAATTCAGGCAATTGCAGTGACATTCAGCTGAAACCTGGCATGCAAGATGTTCATTTCTCTTAAAAGTTCACTTTTAATTGGCCCCAGTTCTTTCCAAGTCTGGAAGAAATACAGAACGTGTACTTCTGATGTTTCCAATGTTGAAGGCTGTTTGACACAGGGTCTCAGTCCCTGGAGTTTTACTGAACTTCCTGGTAAGAGAGGGAGGAACCGGTGAAAGGCAGACAAAGAGGAAAGGAGGGAGGGAGAAAAGGAGGGGCCTGGTCAGAGCACACTATTCCCAAAGGGACTCCAGAATCTGGAATACATTCTGTAAACCACATAGAGTAGGAAAATACCCTGCAAGGAGACCACACTCCCTCACTCCCCACAGATCTCTGGGGATGCATGGGCTATAGCCATGATGTCCCAGTTTATCAGTTTGGACAGTCCTTACTGGGTCTTCCACCATGAGAAAGCGGGCACCCTCAAGAGAAGCTGGACTGTGTTCAGTCAAGTGAGGAAAGAATTAAATAAGACTGTTCTAGAATTCTCAGTGCGCTTCTGGGATTAAGGAATAGCCCAAATCCCAAAGAGTTCTAGAAAACCAAGGAACCAGAATAGTGTCGTGGGGAGAACACAGGATGAAGTGGAGCCAGAAGACGTAGATTTAAGTCCCAGCCCTGCTCCACTACTTGCTATCTACGTAAACTCCTTGAGTCTCAACTTCCTGGACCAAAAAAATTGAGTTAATAATCCCAAGATTATTGTGAGGACTAAATGTGGCATTACATCTAGCCTAGTTCCACCTACTGTTTCTTACTATGGCAAACTAGATATTCTGACAAACCCTCCACTAGGCTAAATAGTCTGGAAATAAACGAGTCAGGAAGAAAGTAAAAAATTCTCAGGGGCCAAAAATAGGGTAAAGATGGAGACCTAAGAGAACACTGAAACCAACTCTCCCTGGAGGGCATTTGGTAAACCCAGATGACCCTGAGCTTCAGTATCCATGACCCAGTAGTTTACAGGGAACAAGAGACAAATGTGATGGCCCATCCAAAGTGGGGAGTCTAACAAGGGAACCACTGTCCCCTACAGAAAGCTAGGAATTCAAAAGGCTGTGTCCTCAAAGGGTAAAGTAGAAGTAACACCCCACCAGAGGGGGCAGTAAAGAAAACTGACTGACTACCTCAGCTCTTGAATTCTAGGTGGAGAAGACAAAAATTTCTGAGAACTGTAACTACAAACCCAGGTTAGAATTGGGATTTGAAGCTCCAATTGTTATTACCTGAACTGTCCACAAAACCTCAAGCTAAGACTGTCACTTAGCTTGTTTATATATATAAAACAGATAATCAACAAGGACCTACTGTAAGGCACAGGGAACTATACTCAATATTCTGTAATAACCTAAATGGGAAAAGAATTTTAAAAAGAAGAGATATATGTATATGTATAACTGAATCACTTGCTGTACACCTGAAACTAACACAACACTGTAAATCAACTATAGTCCAATATAAAATAAAAATTTTTAAAAAAAAGAGAGAGAGAGACGTCCCTGTTTAATAGTGTCGCCAGGAGCCTGTCAGAAACAAACAAACCCTTTTTGGAACAACTCATCTTCAATCGAGGCCTCAAATAATTCCTATAGATAAAGTTCCAAGGAAAGTGTAATTATACTCAAAAAAGCTTAACACACAAGGAAATATGACACCATGAGTAAAACAGCATCAACCTCATCATACCCATAACAACTTCAGATATTAGAATTAACAGGCACAAAATTTTAAATGTTTGATATGCTTAGAAATAAAAGGAGGACTCAACATAAGAGTAGGGAGAGAGGAGGAGGGGAGGGAGAGGGGGGAAAAAAAGAGTAGGGAGAGCTATCAACATGACCATATACAGATTGAAAAAGAATCAAATACACCATCTACAAACAAAACAATGTAATAGTTGAAATCAAAAGTCAATCAATGGGTCTTCCCTGGTGGCGCAGTGGTTGAGAGTCCGCCTGCCAATGCTGGGCACACGGGTTCGTGCCCGGGTCTGGGAAGATCCCACATGCTACGGAGCGGCTGGGCCCGTGAGCCATGGCCGCTGAGCCTGCGCGTCCGGAGCCTGTGCTCCGCAGCGGGAGAAGCCACAACAGTGAGAGGCCCGCGTACCGCCAAAAAAAAAAAAAAAAAAAGTCAATCAATGGATGTAACATCATTAGACACACTTAATGAGAGATTTCATCAAGGCTGAAGCAAATCTGAAAAAAAAATTACCCAAATGCAGCGTAGAAGTAAAAAAAACTTTCTGAATATATGAAAGAGAGGTTAAGAGACATGGAGGCTGAAGTGAGAAGTTCTAACTTACATCTAACCAAAGCTTCAAAAGGAGAGGAGAGAGAGGTAGGGGAGAAGCATTATTTGAAGATCTGGTGGCTGAGACTTCTTCAAAACTAAAAAGACATTGATCCTAAGATTCAGCATATTCCAAGCAGAATAATTAAAACAAAATCCACTTCTAGACATAATGATTCTGCAGAACAACAAAGGCAAAGAAAAAACCTTTAAAATAACCAGGAAAAAAAAAAAGACAAAAAACAATCAAACTGACAGGTGACTTCTCAATTAAAGCCAAAAGACAATGGAATGATATTTTCAAGTGCTGAGAAAAAAATAAATTGTACACCCAGCAAAATTTTTATCAAGAATGGGGGTGAAACTTTCAGATGAAAATTGATACAGGTGTCATCAAAAGACCTTCACAGCGCCAGTTATCAATGTATTGTTTCTCAGCTCCAAATTCACCCTTCTGCTCTACAAAAGTGGAGATGAGCTCTTTAAATACTTTTCTTTTGCCGGCTGGCATCTTATTAAGCTTTGTCAATAGAGGGCACTGGAGAGATATTGCAGGGGAGTTTTTCTTCCTGGTTCCAGTTCTTAACCTTTCATAAATACAGTATATATGAGACAAATATATATAGTAGTAGTAAAGAATATAGGAATAACAGACACAGGAAACAGCCTATATTACTATATTCTCTTTGCTACTTATTACCCAATCCCTTATTACTCTAGTCCCCATTATAGTTAATAATTCTTTATATTAAACTTTCCCTGCTCAAATTACTGTGTGGTTTCTCTCTCCTGATTGGACCCAGATTAATATCTGCACTAAAGGGCATGCTTAACTCATTAGAACGGTGATCACAGATAGAAGGTCTGAGATGCAACATGACTGATAACCTAAGAAGGTGGTAACTATGGGTCCGTCTGAAAAATACACATTCATTTCCTTCTTCATCTTCTTAAGCCTGGTACCTCTAAAGCAAATCTCTTAAGAACGTCTCCCCCTCTAGAAAAGGCAGAATTGTGGCTTGATGAAAGCATGAGCTTTGGAGTCAGACAGAGCAGGTGTAAATTACAGTTCTGCCACTTGCCAGCTTTGTGACCTCAGAGAAATTTCTTAATCTCTTTAAGCCTGTTTCCTCTTCTGAAAACTGAGATAACGATGACTCACACATGTGCCATGAAACTTAACTGAGATAACCCATATGAAAATGTCCAGAACATAGCAGCTTCTCTATTTCTTTTGAAGAAACCATTTATAGACACTTTCCCCCAGAAATCCCTGAATCCCTCTCCTGGTCATAGAGCTTTCTTTCCTCCAGCGGACTTCCATGCTCTTGAAAGAGCATCTTCGTTAGTTGATGTCTGTGCATGGCTCAGGAGAAGAAAAGTGCTGAGCCAGCGCTTTCTACCACCTGGTTCTCTTCCCTACCTAATGAACTTCTAAATCTTTAAATCTGAGCCTTGGGTATCTAGTCCTCATGCTGTAATTAGAGCCAGGAGAGACTGACTGTCCTGAGCCAAGGACGAAGTGGCAAAGCAGGGTAAATGCTTCCACATTCTCTAAGGATATCTGCTGTGCTGTGAGTTTTGAGTCAGCCCATCTTTGCTGGCACTGACTGAGCCATAATATTAGGTAATATACAGGGATGGTGGAGAAGGGAGAAGTTTGACATCAAGATTCTCCCCCAAGTCCATACCATAATCTGGGTATCAGCCAGCTGTGCCCACCTACCATGTGTTTGAGTGTAGCTGGTCTGAGTGGCTGCCAACTGGACCCTGCACTATTCAGTCATTCAGCCACTCAGTCACCACTCTGTCAGTGACACAAACAGCATTCTGTGTGCAAAGCCCAGCATGAGGACCTGCACCAAACAAATGGAAACTTACACAGGGCCCCTGTCCCCTGGGCTCATTCAGAAAAGAACAAGGCGAACTCTCAGTTTCACAATCTTAGCATTAGAAAGGCCTCAGGAGTTGTCTAGTGCCTCCTCCTTCCCAACCCAGGACTTTCAGCATCTGATGGAATGTTTCCAAGGATGGGGAATTCACATTCTCCAGCGTAGGGTCTCCCATGAGAGGAGAGACGAGCATTAGAAAATTCTTCTGTGCTTGCAGCTGAGAATTTCTTCCACGAATAAAAGAGTATATGATGCCAACCCCAAAATAGCAGGGCTGGTGTCTGAACTACCAGGGGTGATTGGAGTGTCGCAGGACCAGCAGTCAGAGGATAGTCTTTAGCGATTGCTTCATGGCTGGGACCTCCCACTGATGTCTTCTGAATCAAAAAGCCTCTCCCCAGACAGGGGAATTTCCACTTCTGGGAAGAGACTAAACATATTTTCCCCTATTCCTCCTGCTAAGTATAACAAAAAGCCCTTGATACTATATTCAAAAACCTGAGAAGCATCTGAAAAATGGAGATAAGTAGGCAGATCAGCTAGAGACCATGGAACCAAGGAATGAGACAGTGATGAGTTGCCTGGGTTTTCTTTTTGCTTCCTACATCCTAGACATGGTGCTAAAGAAACCAGCAGCCTGAAAATGCCAGGAGCTGCAGACCAAAAAAGCTCCAACAGAAGCCTGCTCTCTCTAGCCAAAGAACCAGAAAAGGAGCAGCCTGGTAAGACAGAAGAGTTTTACTCAATAACTACTCTACTCCCACAAACACCACATAAAAAATCTGTAGCCTCATCCCCATCTATGCCAGCAAAGCTGAGTGAGGAGCCCAGATTTCCATTCTGGTGAGGCCATGATGAGGCACCCTAACAACCCAGTCAGGTGGTGTCAACGAAGGACAAGTAGGAAGCTGAGACTTACATCCCTGCAGCAGTAATGAGGCCAACCACGCCCCTCCTGCAGTCTGGATGAAGTGCCAGACCTTCATCCCTATCTGGCAGTAGTGAGGCAACCTTCCACTCCTCACTGCAGTGGTGTTGCCAAGGCCCTAGTGGAGAGTCACCACCTCCCAGCAGTAACGGGGCCACCCCCGATAGTGTCAACAGAGGTTGAGTGAGGAATCTGCACTGCTGCTATCACCTAGCAGTAATGAGGCAGCAACCCTCCTCCCCTTGTCAGAGCTGTGTCAAAGAAAACCAAACAAAACAGGAGGTTTGAACATGATCCAGGGTCTTATAACGTAATACAAAAATGTCCAGGTTTCAGACAAACATTTCTTCTCATATCAAAAACCAGAAAAATCTCAAACTGGATAAAAAATTCAATCAAAAATGCCAACCCCAAGATGAAAGAAATGTTAGAATTATTTGACAAAGATCTTAAAGTAGCTTAGAAAAAATGCTTCCATGAACAATGACAAACATGCTTGAAATAAATGAAAAAATTGGAAAGCCTCAGCAAAGAAAAAGTTTCAGCAAGGATATAGAAAATATAAAGGAGAACTAAATTGAAATTTTAAAACTGAAAATACAAAGCTCTGTGCATGAGTTCAACAGAAGAATGAAGGGAATGGAGGGGGAAAAAAAAATCAGTGAACTGGAAGCTAGAACAATAGAAATTACTCAGTCTGAACAACAGAGAGAAAATAGACTGAAAAAAAGGAACAAAGCTTCGGGGACCTGTGAGACCATGACAAAACATCTAATATTCATGTCACTGGGTCCCAGAGGGAGAAGAAAAAGAGGGCAGGTATGAAAAAGAATTCAGAGAAATAAAAGCTGAAAACTTTTTAAACTTGGCAAAATAGATAAACCTAGAGATTCAAGAAACTAAGGGAATCCCACATAAGAGAAACCTAAAGAAATTCCAACATATCATATCATAGTTTACATTCTAAAAACTAAAGACAAAAAAAGTTTTTTTGAAAGAAGCAAGAGAAAAATATTCTACCTATATGGAAAAAAAAATTTTAATGACAGCAGATGTCTCATTTAAACTATGAGCACTGGAGAGTTCTCACAAACATTTAAAGAATAACACCAATTCTACACAATCTCTTCCAAGAAATAGAAGAGGAAGGAATGCTTCCCAATTCATTTTATGAAGTTAAGATTACCCTCATATCAAAACCAGAAGAAAACCGTACAAAAAAGAAAACTACAGACCAATATCCCTCATGAATTCACAGACAAAAATCCTTAACAAAATATTAGCAAATAGAGTTTGGCAAAATATAAGAAGAATCATACCATGACCAAGTGGAGTTTATTCCAGGGATGCAAGGCTCACTCAATATTCAAAAATCAATCAATATAATCTACTATATTAACAGGCAAAAATTTTTAAATCACATGATCATGTCAATCAATGCAGACAAAGCATTAGACAAAATTCAGCACCCATTCAGAATTAAAAAAAAAAAACCCTCAGGAAAATAGAAACAGAGGGGAACTTCCTCAACTTGATAAAGAGCATTTATAAAAAACCTACAGCTAACATTATATTTAATGGTGAAAAACGGAATGCTTTCTCCTTAAGATCAGAAACAAGTCAAGAATGTTCACTTCTCACTACTCTTATTCAACATAAGAATACGAAAGGCAGTGGTGGTATGATGAATTGGGAAATTGGGATTGACATATATACACTAATATGTATAAAATGGATAACTGATAAGAACCTGCTGTATAAAAAAATAAATAAAATTAAATTAAAAAATTTTAAAAAAGAACAGATGAAAAATGAATATTAAAGATTATGCTTAAAAAAAAGAATATGAAAGGCAATGCTGGAAGTTCTGGCCAATACAATAAGGCAAGAAAAGAAAAGGCATGCAGATCAGAAAGAAAGAAAGAAAACTGTCCCTATTTGCAGAGGATGTGATTGTCTATGTAGAAAATCCCAAGGCATCTACAAATTGGCCAAAAAGTTTGTTCGGGTTTTTTCCATAAGATGTTACAGAAAAACCCAAATGAACTTTTTGGCCAACCCAATTATTCCTAGAACTAATAAACGAATTTAACAAGGTCACAGGATACAACACGAACACACAAAAATCATTGTGTTTCTATGTACTAGCAATGAACACATGCACATGGAAATTTAAAATACTAAGTCCCTCCAAAAATGAAATATTTAGGTGTAAATCTAACAAAAGTAGTCAAGATGTATATGCTGAAAACTACACAATACTGAGCAAAGAAACCGGAGAGGAATTAAATAAACAGAGAAATGTTTCACACTCATGGACTGGAAGACTCAACATAGCAAAAATGTCAATTCTCTCCCAACTGATATACAGGTCTAATGCAATTCTTACCAAAATCCCAGAGAGATTTTTTTGTAGATATAGACAAGATTATTCCAAAATTTATAGGGAAAGGTAAAAGAACAAGAATAGCTAAAAAGAGTTTTGAAAAAGAATACAGCAAAAGAAATCAATGCATGCAATTTCAAGACTTAAGACACTAATCAAGATTCTGTGGTATTAGCAGAAGGATAGGCACAGTGATCGATGGAACAGAAAAGAGAACCCAGAAACAGACCCCCACAAATATGCCCAATGGATTTTTCACAAAGGTAGAAATGCAATCCAATGAATGAAAGATTACACCGCAACGAAGAGTAGCCCCCGCTCGCAGCAACTAGAGGAAGCCCGTGCACAGCAACAAAGACCCAACGCAGCCATAAATAAATAAATTTATTTACTTATTTTTTAAAAAGAAAGAAAAAAAAAAGCTACAGACAGGGAGAAAATATTTGCCGACCACTTATTCGACAAAGAACTATATTCAGAATATATAAAGAACTCTCAAAACTCAACAGTATAAAAAAACAACCCAATTAGAGAATGGGCAGAGGAAAGGGAAAAGTCATGTCACCAAAGAGAATATACAGATGGCAACTAAGCACATGAAAACATGTTCCAACAACGTCATTGCTTACTAGGGAAATGCAAATTGAAACCACAATAAGATATCAAAGTGGTTAAAATAAATAGTGACAATACCAAATGCTGACGAGGATGCACAAGAACTGTATGGCTCATATGTTGCTGGTAGGAATGTAAAACGGCACAGCCACTCTGGAAAACTGTTTCTTTTAAAAGTCAGCATTCAACTACCGCGCAATCCAGCAGTTGCACTCCTCTGCACTTATCCCAGCGATATAAAGACTTATATTCACACAAAAACCTGTACATTATAGTAATTTTCTTTACAACAGCCAAAAGCAGAAATGACTTGGACGTCCTTCAATGTGTGAGTGATTAAACAGTCTGTACCATGGCATACTACTCAGCGATAAAAAGGAATAAACTATTGATACACTCAGCAACTCAGACAGATCTCCATAGAATTATGCTTAGCAGGGGAAAAATAAAATCAATCCCCAAAGTTTACATACTGTATGATTCTATTTATATAACATCCCTAAAATGACAAATTATAGAAATGGAAAACAGGTGAATGTTTGCCATGGTTAAAGAGGGGAGGGGGAAGGAGCGAAGCAAGTGTGGCTGTATAAAGGCAACAGGAGGGATGCTTGCGGTAATGGGTGAAACGTTCTGCATCTTTATTATACCAATATTGATATCCCGGTTTTGAAATTGTACTATAGTTTTGCAAGATGCTGACATTGGGGGAAATGCAGAAAGGGAACAAAGGATCTCTGTATTATTTCTCTGCATGTGAATCTGTAATTATTTCACAATAAAAGTTTAAATTAAAAAAGAAAAGTACCCTCCCCATTTCCAGTAGCCCTTGATTTAGTCATTGCTTGGCCTTTTACACCAAGCTCAAAGCCAGACTGCTGAGAGCCGGAGCCAGGCCTGCCCTCTCAGCATTTCCCCTATGCTGACAGTGAGGTCAAGGGCAGCCTGCTGGCATCAGGCCTATCAGGAAAGACTGACTCTTAAAAGACAGGATTCAGGGAAGGAAGCAAGCAAGCCTACCTAGTATGGGAGCTTGGAGCAGCAGACTGCCCATCCCAATCATTGTCCAGTGCCCACCAGAAGGTCACTAGGTCCTTGGTGATATGAGACAATGCATCTCTTGGTCACCAGGCCTTGTCCCAGGAGCCAAATGTAAAGTGAGGCCTTAGTTCCTTGGGTCAGTCATTTTTAGGATGTGCAGAGTGGCAGAGAACCTCTGGATTATTCGTTTTGTGGCCATCTAACTAAGGCTACAAGCATAGCAACGCTACTCCTCCAAGGAGTAAATTTGTGGAGGTGATCTGATTATGCACAGATATGGTCTCATTCTCTTTCAGTCCCCTGCAGTTCTCCAAAACTCTCCCATCAGGCTTCCCTGGTGGAGCAGTGATTAAGAATCCACCTGCCAATGCAGGGGACACGGGTTCGAGCCCTGGTCCGGGAAGATCCCACATGCCATGGAGCAGCTATGCCCGGGTGCCACAAATACTGAACCTGCGCTCTAGAGACCGCGAGCCACAACTACTGAAACCATGAGCCACAACTACTGAAGGTCGCACGCCTAGAGCCCTTGCTCCGCAGCAAGAGAAGCCACCACAATGAGAAGCCTGCACACCACAACGAAGAGTAGCCCCCGCTCGCCGCAACTAGAGAAAGCCTGAGTGCAGCAACGAAGACCCTACACAGCCAAAAATTAATTAATTAATTAATTAATTTTTAAAAAACCAAAACTCTCCCATCACCAGAGTCCCTGAAGCACCTAACACTTTTCCCAGCCATGCATCCTGCTGGTATATTTTAGCAGAAGTGAGTCTAATGTGGATCTTAACCTGGAGGCTGAAGGAGTCTGTCTCCGCAAGTCATGGATGCTGGAAGCTGCTCCTCAGAGAAAGTCTACTGACCTTTGGTGACACCTGGACCCGAGTCAGAACACCCCTGGATTGTTGTGGGAAGTCTGGGGTGCAATAGCTTGAGTGGAAGATTGGCAGGCAGCTGTGTGTCTGGAAAGGGTGGAAACTGGAGAAATCTGAAAGAACTGCAGCTACCCAACCTGGAGGGGAGGTGGCTGGGGTCATGGCTGCTGCCTTCAGAAATCTGGGGGCCGTCATGGAGAAGGGGAGCTACGCTCTGTGTTACTCCCTGAGTGACAGCAGGTGGGATAGCATGAAAGAAACTACAAACAAACCCATTTTATTTTCTGGAGCTTCCGCAGTGGTGGAATGGACTGCCTGGGGCCACAGCAAGCTCTCGAAGCCTATGGAGATGTTAGGGCTGATGGCCCTTTGAAAGGAACGTTGTGGGGCTAGAATCTCAGATGATTTAAAGACTTTCAGAAGAGGGGCTGGACCAGAACAGATAACTCTATGGATCCTTGAAGCACTAATTCTGATTGCAAGCATCCAGGCCTGTTAGGGAGTCAGGATCCATGCTGCAGGTGGCAGGTCTTCAACAGGGACCATGCAAACGCTGAGTTTCCAACCCCAGCAAACTCCTGGGGTCAGATTCCTGCTTTCTCAGGACTCAGATATCATGTTGAAAACTCCTGAAAGAGGAGGAAACCTCACCTGTGGAGAGCTCAGGGCGTTCTCCCAGAGGACACAGCTACCTGGGAAGCAATAAAGTGTTCTGAGTAAAGAACCAAGTGCCGTCAGGGAAAAGCTCCTGGGAGCTCCACTCAGCACCAACAGCTCAGCTAACCGCAAGCCCAGTCTGAACCACACTGGCCTGAGCAGAGGCCACCTTATAAACACACCTGCAAGACACATGTGCTGACCTGCTAGTCCAGCCTCCTACACCTGCTGTCCAGCTGGTCTTTGCTTTAAATCTGAAGTCAGCAAAGTTTTTCTATAAAGAGCCTGATGAGAAATATTTTAGATTGCCTGGGCCATATCGTCTCTGTGGTTGCAAATACTCAACTCTGAGGTTGTAGCATGAAAGCAGCCAGAGATAGCCTGCGAATGAACGTGACTGTGTTCCAATAAAACTTTGTGTAGGAAAACTGGTGATGGGCCAGATTTGGCCCATAGGCCATAGTTTGTCCACCCCCGATGTCAACTCATGACTACCTTAGCCTGGCAGGCTGGATTCTCGCTGATTCTGAGTTACATCCATCAAAGAGCCCTTCCCCTCTGTGCCTGGCCCATTCTCCCAGCCTCCTCCAGGACTTCTGGTTCCTTTGTGGTGGGCCAAGGCCAAAGAACCCATGCCTGGGTACCTCCAGTCTCCCATGCCACTCCCTGCCTCTTGCTGTATTCTCTAAGACACAAAATGTCTTGCGGTTGTCCCAAGTTCCCCTCCCTGCCCTTGCTCATGCCGTGCCCTCTACCTGGACTGCTCTACCTCCCCCTCTTCACCAGCCGCTTCTTCAACCCTTCAAAAGCAGCTCAGCCATCTGATCTTTTGGAAGGCTTCTCTGTACCACCCTCCATCACTCTGCAGCCCATGCTGAGCTAGAGGCCCCTTCCTTTCCACTCCTGTAATACTCCATGATTTCGCAACTGTTTGAAAATTATCCATTTGTTGGTCTGATTCTCTAATTAGGCTGGGGATTCCCAGAGGGCAAGAGTAGTGTCTCACTCATTTATGTGCCGCTAGCACCCAGCCCTGGCTCAGAGTAGGTGCCCCGTAATGGCTGAGAGAACAGTCAGCTGGAGGAATGAATCACCGTGCCTGGCCTTTTGCAGGGAGTCGCCGTGCTCTGCATGCGCATTTCCACATCTCCTCACATATTGCCCTGGAGCTTTGTGCAAGCATTTTTCCCCAAGTCTGACTCTCATTTCCATCCCCACCCCTTCTGCCTGTCTAATGTTTTCACACTCGGTTCTCTCCTTGGAAGGTTGAAACTTCATCCCCCTTCTTCTCGGGACTTCATGAGTGCCCCACACCCTGCACCTCAGCCCCTCCTCAGAGGTGAGCATTTCTCTAGCAGAAATTATCAGGAGTTGAGGCATTTCACCTGAGAATTAATAAGAAGTTTTCAAACCTGAGAGCATCATCACCATGAGAAGATGCTCTGGGTTTGGTTGGTAGCCAGAGGAGCCTGTGGTTGCCAAGAGGTTGGCAATGTAAGAAGAAGGAAAATCCAAGCCCAGATTCCAGCCAGAGAGGCACAAGGAGGGGGTGAAGGGGAGGGGAGAGAAAGCGTGAGTCGCAGCCAGCGGAAAAGCTGAAGACCCTGCCTTCACCAGCTCCTCCCGGCTGTACACTCAAGTCAAACATCAGTACATTCGGCCTGGTCGTCTTTAAAGTTTCCCTGTACCAGAATGGGGAGAAGGTTGGAAGTTTCAGTTCCATTAGCAGGGCTGCGGGTGGGGCACCAAGAGAGACCTGGACCTCCACGTTCTCATAAACTTATTGACTCCCCCAAGCCCCTATCATGTTGACCCAGGCCGTAAGACTGGGCTTCTGCCTCTATTTCCCTGCCAGCATGTCAGTCTCTGCTGGTACTGCCTGTGCCCTGAGCCCCAGCCTCCATGATTATAGTATGGCTCCTGACCTAGCTCTGGCCACCATTGCCTCTGGGGTCCAGGATCCCTCCTTCTGCACTCTCTGGCTTTCCACCCACCTGACACCAGATGCTGTACTGATCCTCTCTGGGTCTCACCACTCCATGAGATGCCGACTGCCCCTCCTAGGTCTCCAGCTTGTCATGCCGGCCCATGCCAGGCTTCCGTGCTCTGCACACCCATGGACATTTCATTTGGAAACCCGGCCACCACCACAGGGACCGACCCAATAGCCCTACCAAGCTCCAGACCTGATCAGCCCTGGCACCTCTTTTGCCGACAGGCCTGGTCCTGCTACGCCTTCATAGTCCTCCCACCAAGCTGTCACTCGTGTCAGCCAGACCCTATGCAGGAGAAGGGGAGGCATGGAGGGAGCCTTCCCCTTAAGGCATTGTAGCTACTGGCACTGGCCCCTCTGGGAGAAGTATACCCTTTGCGCTCTGAGACTGCACCCCTGGAAGCCCATCCCACCTGCTTCCAGGGCCTGAGGCCTCTCCTGGTCAAGCAAGTGGAAAGGTTTGACTATCCCCAGCTCTACCAAAGGCTGAGGGGAGAAAGAAGTCTAGGTCTGCGGGGCAGGGACCCTGACAGGGGCCCAGGAACACCGGCCTGGATGGCCTGGGGGCTCTGGCACTGAACAGGGTCCTGCCAGGGACAGATTACGCGGAGTGAGCTGCATCCACCTCCCACGAGCTGGGAGCAGCATAGGAAGGTATTAGGGAAAAGGAGAGTGGACAGGAGGTTAGCAAGACCAGGGAGGGAAGCTGCCCTCTCCATCTCCCCCTGACCCAGCTGGGAAGTTAGGTCTCATTCCTTCTGACCTAACTTCCCAGCACAGGGCAGTTAGGTCACAAGGAATGAGAGTCCTAGATCAGAGCCAACCTGCTGAGAGTCAGGCTTTGAATGGCCCCCTCTCCCTGAGCAGTTTCCCAAGGCCTCGCACCGGGCTGGGAGGTCTCAAGCCTGACTCTCATCTTCGGCAAAACCCTTGCCGATGGGTATATTGTCCTTATCTTTTTTTTTTTTTTCAAGATACTTTTTTTTTTTTGGCCACACCATGCAGTATGAGGAATCTTAGTTCCCCGACCAGGGATCGAACTTGTGCCGCCTGCAGTGGAAGCACAGAGTCTCAACCACTGGATTGCCAGGGAATTCCCAAGAGACTTTTTATTTTTTTAACCAGGTCACAACACTAAGCTTCTGGCCCATTCTGTCAATGCACACGCTACAAACGCTTGCTCAGCAGTTGAGGGGCACACTTTAGTATTGATAGCATGTTTGAAAAGTGAATAAAAATCCATGTAAAACAAATATTCAAATAGTTTCCATAGGAACACAGACAAGTATGACCCCGTCACCTAGTCTTCCACATCGTTACATCTGTGCCAACCCTACTCACGTGAACATCTCAAAACTAGCAGTAATTAAGTTAAATGTCCTCCCCAAACCCTTAAATCAAGCTAAACTCACAGTTAAGAGCTACAGGAATTGTTGAGGGGAAGGAGGTTTAGAGAGGGTAAGTGACCTAGGTGACACCACAAGTGATGGGGTCTGGATTTCACGCTGCTCTGCCCCCTTTCCGCAGCATGACACAACCTCCCTAGGACACACATCCAAGAGGAAGGCAGGGGAAACAGGAGCAGAGTCAGCCCCAGGCGATGGGACTGGTGGGGCTGAGATGAGCGTGTGCCTGGGAGGCGTGGTGCAGGCAGGCCTCCCGCAGAAGCAGCTGCCTGCGTGGGAAGCAGGAGACAGAGACACCAGGTCTTCACTCAGGCACAAGGGACCAGTAGGTGGCCAGACTCTGAACAGTGGTATCCAGTGAGCGCTGCTACCCAACAGCAGTGCTTGAGGCCTGACGACTGGGGCCCTGAGTGCCCAGAGGAACAGCCTCCATTTCTCTCCCATGAGCTTTCTCCTCTACAAGAGTATTCTCCCTCCTCCTGGAGCTCTGAGTTTCCTGGAACAGAATCCAGACTCTGCAGCATCCTCCTTTTGGCAAGGTTCCATCAATTAATCTTTCACCCACATTGATCCACTGAAAAATGACTTCCTCATTATCCATCTTGCAGAGTTTCCACTTGGCAGTCTGAATGGCAAAGTCTGCGGTCAAACTCCAATGCTCTCTGGGCAGGGGGAGGGCCAGGGCTTTGGAGTCAAACAGATCTGCGGGAGAGGCCCAGCTCTGCCACCCTCCAGCTGTGAGACCTTGGGTGAGTTACTTGGTCTCTCGGAACCTCAGTTTCCCCACTTGTAAAACAGCTTAAAAGAACCCCCTTCATTGAGAAGACACACTGCACAATTCAGCTGAGATTTTTACAAATGGCTATATAAGGGTAAGATCTGTTTTCATTAGTATTGTTTTTTAACTGGTTCCCAGGCAGACTGAGGCTGGCCTCTAGCTTCTAGGCCTCAGAGAAGCGAAGTTGAGGGCACAGCCTTGATGGGTGTCCCTAAATGCTCCCCATCACTCCACTGGCCAAAGAAGTCACAGCTTACACCGCAAGGCAAAAGCCCAGATGTAATGGAGACTCGACGTGAAAGCCAAGAAACGGGTGCTTGTTTCAACTGCAGAAATAAAGACATAGGGTGGTGTGCTCTGAAACACATCCATTGCCCCTCTCCCGACCAGCCAAAGCCTGGGAAGGGTTGCTTGGTGCCATTTCAGAAGTTTCGGGCTGTGGCTTTCCCTATGGGACACTGGCTTCCTTTGCCCTCTGTCCGTGCACAGAGGAAAAGGGCATTGAAACTCCACGGCATTGTGGACCCATCCCCTCTTTTCTGCTCCCTGCCCTCCTCATGCTGTGTGACCAGGATGACACAGCTTTGATGTCAGATACCTGGTGTCAAGTCCTGGCTCCACCTACTGCCTATCTCTCTGGCTTCAGATTCTTCTTGTAAAATGGGGATGAGACCCATCTTGTCAGGTTTCCGTGAAGATCAAATGGATATAAAAGTGCTTGGTTGGGACTTCCCTGGTGGTCCAGTGGTAAAGAATCCGCCTTCCAATCCAATGCAGGGGATGCGGGTTTGATCCCTGGTCGGGGAACTAAGATCCCACATGCCGTGGGGCAACTAAGTTGGCGCGCCACAAGTACTGAGCTTGTGCACCTACATGAGAGAGTTCGTGTGCTGCAAACTACGGAGCCCATGCGCTCTGGAGCCCGCATGCCACAACTAGAAAGAGAAAAACCCACACGCCACAACTAGAGAGGCCTGCGTGCCGCAACGAAAGATCCCGCATGCTGCAACTAAGACCCAATTCAGCCAAAAAAAAAAAGGAAAAGAAAAATTAATGTCTATTAAAAAAAAAGTGCTTTGTTAACCATAAAGTGTGACCTAAACATTATTTCCTGCATTCCTTCCCTTTTGGACAAACACTGCCACCCCCCAATCAAGCCCAGGTCCTCCTGTGCCATAACCAACCCCATACACACACTTCAAGGCAGAAGTGGATCAGTGGAGAGCAGCCAAGAGGGTGGAGCAGAAAGTCCCTGGGCTCACTTCCTCCCAAGAGCACGCCAAAATCACAACTATCTGCAGAACAACCATTGATGAAAAAAACTGGAACCTACTAGAAAAGATTGTCGACAGCTAAAGCCATAAAGAAGGAACCACAATGAGACAGGTAGCCAGTTGCTAATCAGGGAAGCGAGGGGATGCGGAAGCGAAAGAGGAGCAGTCAAGAAACTATAGGGCAGCCATTAAAGCAGGCTCCTGGTTCCTCCTGAAGGAATATACGTAACAGTATCTTTGAGTTCCTCTGCAGGAACTAAAGCCCCCATCCAGGTGGAGGATGGTAACTTCAGGCTGAGAGCAAGATTCCTGGAGCACCGCCCTGTTACATCACCACCAACCAATCAGAAGACAGTCACACACCCTGCAGCCCTCACCCCATATTTTGCCTATAAAAACTTCTCCCTGAAAACCATTGGGGAATTTGGGGGTTTTGAGCACGAACCACTTGTTCTCCTTGCTTGGCCCTGCAATAAACCTTTCCCTGCTCCAAACTCATGTTTCGGTTTGTCTGGCTTCACTGTGCGTCAGGCACACAAACTTGCATTCGGTAACAGAAGGAGGGACGGATTCTAAATATAATCAAACCCCATCTTTCCCCTTTCCCCTGTGGGTGACCCACAAACTGAAAAATAATTATAGTGCAGAGGTTCTCCCACAGGAGCGAGAGTTCTGAGCCCCACGTCAGGCTCCCCAGCCCAGGGGTCTGGCACCGGGAAGACGAGCCCCCAGAGCATTTGGCTTTGAAGGCCAGCTGGGCTTAATTGCAGGAGCTCCTCAGGACCAGGTGAAATAGAGACTCCACTCTTACAGGGTGCACGGAAAACCTCATGTGCACCAGGACCCAGGACAAAAGACGTAATTTGATAGGAGCCTGAGCCAGACCTACCTGCTGCTCTTGAAGAGTCTCCTAGGCAAGGGGGAGTGGGATGCTGCAGCTCACCCTGGGGACACAGACACCGGCAGCGTCCATTCCTAAGAGCTGATTCTACCGTGAGGCAGGCGGTGCCAGCGGACGCCATTGTGTGGGCTCCTCCCTCTCGCGTTTAGCGCCAAGACGTGGCCCCGCCCAACAGCCTGCAGGTGCCGCTGGGACGCTTCAGGCCAAACAACCAAGGGGGCGGGGACACAACCCACTCATCAGCAACAGGCTGTCTAAGGACTAAAGAGCCCACAGCCGCCTGTAGACGCAGCCCTAGATACGGCCCTGCCCACCGGAGGGCCAGGACCCAGCTCTACCCACCAGGGGCAGACACCAGAAGCAGAAAACTATGATTCCCCAACGCAGGCTAGACCCTACCCAGACCCTACCCTGGGACCAGCTGGGCCCTGGCCAGCCCACCAGCAGGCCCATGCAACCTTCAGGACACCCCCGACCCCATACCCCACAGTGTCAGGAACAGCCTCCCACACCCACAAATGATCTGAAATGGGCCCTGGGATGCCTGGGTCCTGCAGCCAGACTCCAGGAACCAGCCCTGCCTGCCAGTAGTCCCGCACTAACTCCAGGCCCCGGCTTCACCTGCCAGTGGGTGGGCAGCAGCCCCAGAATCTTCGGGACCCTGACTCTGCCCACCAGTGAGCCAGCCCTAGCCCCGGGGCCTCCTAGGGTTCCGCGACCAGCCACGTCGTGACCAGGCCCCGCTAAACAGCAGCCAACGGCATCTGCACGAGGGAGGACCTGGCAGGCAACCAGACTAGGGGCCAACCAAGCCCACCAGACCAGCCACACAGTCAACGCGCCACAACAGAAGGACCCACACGGCACTCTTAGGGGGCATCCCTAGAGCGTATAGCTTGGGGAATGAGAGGGGAGTGTGCTGCTGGGATGCACAGGATGCCTCCTGCAGAGGGCCACTTCTCCAAGGTCGAGAAACATAACTAACCTACCGCACACATAAAAATACAAACAGCAACTTAGACAGACTGAGGTCGCAGTTCTTCAGAAGAAGAACTAAGTGAAGTGGAGATAGGCAATCTACCCGAGAAAGGCAGGAGTGGATCAGATCAGATGCACTGAGACCTAAAATCAACCACAACAATGTGTTTCCCTCCCAGAGGACTATGCATTTGTTGACCTGAAACAAAAAGACTGCCAGTAATTTCTCCAGCAAAAATGGGTTTATACGGGGTCAGCAGAGAACTACACTCCAGAGTCTGCAACCATGGCGAGCCACAGGTAAGTCTCCACGTGGCAAGGGAAGGAGAATGCTCTTTTAGCGGGGAAAAGGAAGTTGGGAGGGCTACAGTAAACAAAGAGTCCAGTGCTTTTCATTGGCTGACTCCTTGCCAGGGAAGAAGAGGAGTCTTACTTCTCTCTGTTGGGCTGTGCTATCATCACAGGGCATGAGAGCTCCCCCTTCTGGTCTCTTGACTCTATTTGATTAAGGTTTCTATTTATTAATTTTTTACACATTAAGTTTTCCCTCTGTGGAGGGAAAAGAGAGAGCCCCTCCATCACAGGATTTCAGGAGAAATAAGCAGGTAGAAGGATTACAGGGTGGCGGGGTGGGGGTGGGGTGTGGATGATTGGATTCCTTGCCTCTGAGTTCTACCAGGACCAAAGCTGATTCTTGGGGAAAATTAGTGCGGGGTACCTGGTAGTTCAATCAGAAAATACTGCAGGATCTGGGCAGGCTCTTCCATTCTCCTTCCACGACCCTCCCCCTGCCCCAGACTCCCAGAGCTGGGAGACCAGAACTCATTCTCCCTGTGAAACTCCCTGTTTGCAGTTCTACCCATTGCTTCCTGGCTGATCTACCACAGCTCTACTACTCATGTGGAGGTTGAAGACAGCTCATCCATAGAACCTAAAAGCAACCAATCATAGAAAGTTAAGATTTTTTAAAATTTTATTGAAGTATAGTTGATTTACAATGTTGTGTTAATTTCTGCTGTATAGCAAAATGATTCAGTTATACATATATATATTCTTTTCCATTATGGTTTATTACAGGATATTAAATATAGTTCCCTATGTTATACAGTAGGACCTTGTTGATTATTCATTCTATATATAATAGTTTGCATCTGCTAATCCCAAACTCCCAATCCATCCCTCCCCCACCCCCCTCAAGATTTTTTTTAATGTCCGTCTGAATTTGGGCAAGAAGCAGTCATAGCTAAAAGTCCAGACTGCCCGAGTTCAAATCCTTAGCTCTACTTATCACCTTGAGCTAGTTGCTTTTCCTGTGTGCCCTGTTATCTCAAAAATGGAAGTAAGAATAATAGATTTTTAGCACTTCCCTGGTGGCACAGTGGTTAAGAATCCGCCTGCCAATGCAGGGGACACGGGTTCGAGCCCTGATCTGGGAAGATCCACATGCCACGGAGCAACTAAGCCCGTGAGGCACAACTACTGGCCCGCACGCCTAGAGCCCATGCTCTGCAACAGAAGCCACCGCAATGAGAAGCCCGCGCACTACAACGAAGAGTAGCCCCCGCTTGAAGCAACTAGGGAAAAGCCCGCACACAGCAAGGAAGACCCAACGTGGCCAAAAATAAAAATAAATAAAATAAATAAATTTTAAAAATAAATAGATAAACACTAAATTTTCACAGCAGCACCGTTGAGTAGAACAGAGGACGTGCTTGGTGATGTCAAGAGGTCCCCTGTGTAGGTTCAGAAGAAATGCATCCAGGCTCTCTCTTTCTGACCTAGCTAGTCATGAAGTTGTTTCCTTATTAAAAAAAAAAAAAAAATTTTAAAGGATAAAATTTGTTAATATAATGGAATAGTGCCTGGTATCATGTAAGTGCTACATGTGTTTGTAGCAGCTATTGTTGTTATTGTTGCTGTTGTGTTATTGTTGTTGTGTAACTGCTGATGAAGTGATGGACTGAAACACACATTGATCTTAAAGTTCCCAGCACGTCCAGCATTTGTGTTTTAACAAGCCCTCCAGGTGATTCTGATGCACACTAAAGTTTTAAACCTCTGGGCTAGAGGGGTGAACAATAGTTCCCATTTTTAAAAAGTGCTGATACCCTTAACTAGATGAAAAAAAATGTACAGACTCAGTTATTATAAGAGAAAGGAAAATTAAAATTATATTAAGATATCATTTCTCATTATCCAATTGGCAAAAATCCAAAAATTTGATGACGAATTCTATTGGTGAATCTGTGGGGGAAATAGCATTCTTACACATTGCTGGTGGAAATGCAAAAGGTTACATTTGGCAATATTCAGCCAAATTACATATTTAGTCACCTTTTAAGCCATAATCCCACATCTAGGAGTCTATTCTAAAGGGATGCTGGCAAAATATGAAAGGAAAAAAATTAATGAATGAGACTATTCATTGCAGCATTATCTATAAAAGTAAAAGATTAGAAACCACTCAAACATCAAGAGAGGACTGGTTGAATAAACTATGGTACATCTATACAGAGGAGTACTAGGCATCTATGAAAAGGAATGAAGAAGGTCTCTATCTTCTATTGTGGTCTCTAAGATACCAGGTTAAGTGAAGAAAGCAAGTGGGAATAAAGTATGTAGTGGTATTTTACCATTTATCTAAAAGAGAGAAACAATATGCCTATTGTTTTTTTAATAACACACGATACAGGATATGTTGGACTTTTTATGCCCTATCTCACATTTTCACAGTTCATGTGTTAGCTCCATGCAGCCACTGCTGCAGCAACCAGCTGTGCACAGCTGTAGCCTGTCATAAGCTGCATTTTCCTCTGAAATGTGTTGGCCACTGCTGACAACCACTGTGGTTCATCAGCACACTTGGAAGTTCCAGGGGAGTTAACACCCCCAGGGCAATCCTTGACCAACAGGGGACAAGAGCACAGGAGCCGTGGATCAGTACTCCCATCCTCCACGTCTTGAGCAGACAATTCCGAGGCACCTTCTACACAGTTCCTCAGAAGGTTTTTGGTGGCTTAAGCCCCAGCTACACGTTGTAGTTATCAGCTCAATAACACATTCTTAGACTGATCTTCTTACTTGTTTCTCTCTTCCTTTATCTCTCATTATCATCTCCTGGGGTCACCTCCAAAAATTAATTACCTGCACATAGTCATGTCTCATAGTCTGCTGTGTGGAAAAACACAAACTAAGGCAAATAATAAACTATTTTTAAAATGTTAATAATTACTTATAGGAACGGGAGAGAATAAGGTGGAGAGAATAGGAATAGAAACTAGATTTTATGAATATACCTTACATTTTAGATTTGACTTTTGATACATTTAAGTATTTTACATAATTATAGAACAAGTTCAACTTCAAAAAGTCATCCATAAAATCGAAAGTAAAATGAAACAAAAGCCTAAATGTGTGTAATGTTGGAGGCATAATCACACAGAGAACTACTTTAAGTGACTTTAAAACACAATTTAACTCCATATTCCTAGTGCAATCAACCCTAAAAACAAAAAGAATGGGAAAATAATTTTAAGCTGTTTTCAGTAGTCATATTTTTAGTGGTAGGGTTACTGTTGCTATTCTGAGGCTGTTGTATGTGTAATATAGAAGAAATCAATGAGAATTATATTGATGTCGTTGAGAGCCTGCATTTGCAACACGAATGAAAGGAGATACAGATATAAGATTGGTGAGATTGTTTTTAATCCATAATGTTTCATAAAGAAGAAAATAAACACCCTCAGTATATTTAATGTTTAAAAATACATATTTTCTAGCTCCATTCTTTTATAAGAACTAGAAACAATGATTAAAATGATTAGAAACAATGACCAGAAACAGTATTAGTGAAAATCATAGCACCCAAATTATGGCCAATTAAAACCATCTCCCACTTGAAAAAAAATGTCTCCTTGGAGAAATGTCTGATTCCAGGTTAGGGCAAGAAATATACAAGATGAGCCTGGAACATTTTGTCATACCAGAAAGGAAAGAAGCTATCAAAGACCATTAGGCTGGGCTTCCCTGGTGGCACAGTCATTAAGAATCCACCTGCCAATGCAAGGGACACGAGTTTGAGCCCTGGTCTGGGAAGATCCCATATGCCGCGGAGCAACTAAGCCCATGCGCCACAGCTACTGAGCCTGCGCTCTACAGCCCACGAGCTACAACTACAGAAGCCCACACACCTAGAGCCCGTGCTCCGCAACAAGAGAAGCCACCAAAATGAGAAGCCTGCACACCACAACGAAGAGTAGCCCCCACTCGCCACAACTAGAGAAAAGCCTGTGAGCAGCAACGAAGACCCAATGCAGCCAAAAATAAATAAATAATTTTTTTTTTAAAGACCATTAGGCTGTGTCAAAGGGTCTTGAGAGCCCACTTGAATAAGTTTCTCCTAGTCAGCCAATGAAGAGATGGTATGAACACCAATAAGGAGATGCTTAACACTGCAATGGCTTGAAATGCAGCAAATACATTTACAAACTGCAAATTGGTAAATAAAGCAAAAATATATGGTATTTTGCTGCCTTTTCTATGGGACTGTACAGTTTAATAGACAGTTCATGAGAGGAAATTTCTCTCCATAGAAATATTCTAATTTAATAAACAAGAAATGATCGAAGTACAGTGTCACCATTTTGCAACCCCTGGTAAATTAATGAATCCAATCAATGATTATCAACAGTTGTAGCATCACAAAGGAATAGACAATTAGATACCATGTACCTCCTGATGGACCAGTTATGAATAGCCTTGGAAAAATCAAACCTGAATCTAACCAAACCTCTAGATTTATCTACCAAGTTATAGACACCACAGGGAGACAAGCAGCAAAATTCAGACTGCGGGAAACTCTAGAAGACAAAAGGCTCAGCTTCTTCAACAAGTAAACTTTAAAGAAGAAAAAGTAAGGGACCCTATAGATGAAAAGATACTTAAGAGACATACAAGCAAGAGCAACTGTGGACCTCATTTGGATCCCAGTTAGGCTTGGCGTGCACATCAGAGACAGATCTCTGCTTTGACCATGTTCCCTGGTCCAATTGAGATCACACTTCCCCATCCTAGGGGATCAATGGAGCCTACTGGGGGGAGATCCTGGAAAGAGGTCCATGGCCAGTATTTGAGCATCCTGGCCCTTTAATCCACCATCCCTCCCCCCACCACACCCTCCAGCCCCTCCCACTGCTCACGACATCAGTGCTGAATTCTGTGTCTGCTCTTTGGCCTTTATTCCCTGCTGTTCTTCACTCCCCTGCTTACCAACTTCATTGTCCATTGTCCTGTTTTTGACTGCATCCATCCATCCGGAGGTGATGCTCTACACTACCCGCCCACTAAGTCCTGGGCTCGCCACCGCACCCCTCGTCCAGGGTCTCCCTCCAGCCATGCTGCCTTAAGTAAATAGCACTCCACTGCCCACCGACTCCGAATCTCCAAACTCCATATTTCACTCATCAGCTCATTAGGCCCATCAGCGCCACCCAGACAGTAGTGCACATGCTCCCCTGACTGCACGCACCCACTTTCCACCCAGCCATCTTTCAGGGTCTTGCAGAATATCTGAGTGAGAGCTGTCTGCTTTTGCTGATAGGTGTTAGTCATGGGTCTCCAAGGGAGCCTCCTTCCAAGAAGTCTAACAGATAAAATCTCCACACTCCCCCTGTTAGGGTAGGCCATGAGGCCTGGCCCAAAAGAAGTCAGGAATGGGAGGGACAGTGGGTTCCCACTCACATTTACAGAGGCCTGGACAGAGTTCTAACAGTTCCCCTGAGTTATTTCCCAATCCGGTTAGCTGGCTTGGTGGGGGTCGGAGCAGCGATATGGGCCTCGAACCCTTTGCAGGACTTGGGACAGAGGCTCTGGGGCTGGGATAGCAACTCAACTCAGGGGTATTAAGATCAGATGGGTCATCCAGCCCCAGAAGGGGAAGTGCCCTTTAAGACTTAAAGGGCCTCTTCAGGGCTAACCAAAGAGACAGCCAGCCCCTGGCTAAAATAAGCAACTGTGAGGGCCAGATGCCTTGTACTCATGCTTTCTGTTTCTCACTTTTAAAGAGTAAAAGATGAAAAGTAGCTGAATAATTTATATTAGGAAATATGATAAGGCAGGCCAGAATGAAAGGAAATAAAAGTGAAGGCGTTCTTCTGGGAGAAAAACATGAATATAAACAAAGCAACAGAAAAATCAAGTCAGCTTTCAAAGCCAGCTGGGGTTGTTAGAAAGTTTGTTCTTGCCCTGGGTTCACACCCCTCCTCCTGCAATTATATTCCTCTGCACAGCTTCTGTCTTTTGAATGGTGTATAATCCTGACAATGCTGAAAAAAAGCATTTCTGTCCCCATTTTACTGATTAAGTCCCAAAGCTTGAGGAGGTCACGTGGCTTGCCTGTTGCCACCCAACGAAATGGGAAGGAACCAGGATGTGAACCCGAGTCTGTCTGATTCTAAACCTTGCTCTCTTTATCCAACTCTCTGCTGCCTTGGGTCCAATGCCTACTTCTTTCTTCCCATGAGCGCCCTTCACAGTTCCTAAAACATCGCTGGACTCCCCGCCTTTTCCCTGCTCCCAGACCCACGCTCTGCCGCCCACCAGCCCCAGTCCCTTCATCAGTCAGCGTGACATGGTTTCAAATCTCTGCATCTTTCTTCCCTGAATATGTTCCAATTTGCCCAAATCCCCTTAAACATGTGAGGCCCGGAGGTGGACACCGATTTTCAGATCTGGACTGAGGGGTTGACCAAAGCAAAGCCGGCAGGGATTTACCTCTCGCTTTGATGAGGAATCAAAGCTGACGGGAGCACAGCTTAGGATGGATTCATTAGCTCTGCCGACAGCCGTGGCACAGAGCCGGCCCGTAATGGGTGCTCACTCGGCTAAAGCTCCCCGGAGATTTGGACCCCGGCCTCTGCTAAGCCAGCTCTCCTCTTCCTACACTTGAGCAGTTTGTTGTTTTGAACCTCAATTCAGAATTTTCTCACTATTGATTTCAATTCCTTTCAACGCACACCCACTGAACAAGGCACAAGGGCCGGTTGCCTGGGAGCCCAGTTAACAAGGCACTATTGATCTCCATGCAACTGTTTCCCAGCCTAGCACGGCTCAGAGCCCCTCGGGGCACCCCTCCCCCACTACATCACCCCTAAGGGGGGGCCTGGGACACCCTGCCCTCTGTCCACCTCCCAGCCTTCCTCAAGAGCAGAGCCACACCTTGCAAACCGCCGGGCCTCTGGAGCAGTTTCTGAGTTGGCCATCGTCACGCCGAGCAGGGTGCTTCTGTTAGTGAGTGAATAACTGCCAAGACCATTTCAAGAGATGATTTGCTCCTTCTCTGAGGGTTCTTTACACCAGAGCTCTCTGTTCCCGTCAGAGCCTGTGCCTCCCGTGGAAAACCTGTCACCATTTGTGGTGTGAGAGATGCCTGTTTGCCTGAAGGAAGAAACTGCATATATATTTTTCCACACAGGGAATAATGCCATGTTTTCTCACTTGCCCAGGGTATGTTCTCCTGGTCTGGAAATGGACGTGAAAGTATTGGGGACATAAGCTGACCCAGGCCTGGATCCTGCCCAGGTGAGAGGTTCTCCATAGTTTGAGGTGCTGTTTCATGGTACCTATACCCTCTGGCCAGCTGACAGCGCCTGGGCTGAGTTATGAAATATTTAACTCTTTAAGGCCAGGCAACCATAGTAAAAATTCTATTCCTTTCCAGTTAATCAACACAAAGCTTGAGTTTTGGCTAAAATGACTTGAGACTTGGCTTGGTATATAGCACGGCTACACACGGTGCTGTGACAGAGCTCTGAGCTGGGAGCCAGAAGACCTCAGTCTGGGTTCAAGCTGTAGCACTAATTGACTAGGTAACCTTGGGCAAATTGTTTCCACTCTCTGGGCCCCAGTTTCCTCATCTGCCACGGTAAGAGGATTAACACACAGGCTCCCCAAAGGCATTTCAGACTGTGACATTATATAGTATTATGGGTTATAAGCATGGCTACAGAGCCAGAGTGCCTGGGTTTATACCCCAGCTCTGCCATTTACCAGCTGCATGACCTGAGGCAAGTTATTTAAGTTCTCTAAGCTTCAGTTTCCTCTTCTGTAAAATGGGTATAACGCCAGCACTTATAGGATTCTTACGGGGATGCAATGAGCACGTAAAGAGCTCAGAACGGTGCCTGGCACACAGTGAATTCCCAATAGCTGGTGGTGGTGTTCTTGTGGTTGCTTTTATTCCTAATTAGCAACCTGACCCTAGCCCCAACTATCAATAGTAAAATAAGCTGCTTTTGAGACAGTCAAGGACGTGAAGGCTTTGTGCCTCCAAACGTTCCTCTGGCAGAGGTTATCTGCAGTTTGAGGTCCAGCACAGCACAAATGGGGGAGGCACCCATGTTCCCCCAGGAGCCCCAGAAGGGACAGGGACTTTGATTCAGAGTGGCTGTTTGGTCTTGATAGTTTGCACAAACACCTGAAACTCTTTTGTAGGCAGGACCCAAGAGAGCTGTCCTTCCTGGGCTACAGCCCACACTCCCAGCCCCTCTGAGTGACCCAGCAAGGGTGAGGGAGAGGCCAGGAGGCTCTGAGTCATTGACAGGGATGCCTTCCAGTCTGTGCCAGCGGGGCAGCTCCTGGGTGTGCGGCCCCCTCCTTGCTCCCTGCCCCACCATGCTCTCTGCCAGAAGGTGAGCCGTCTCCGGGAAGGGCCCTTCTTCCCCTGGGAAAAGCCCATCGAGATGTCAGTGAAAAAAAGTGAAGAGCTGTCATGCTTCTGGCATTGCTGACCAATTGGACTTTGAACACGAAGGGAAGAAATTAAAATTCCTGATGGCCTTTTCGTGAGGCTTAGCACTGCTCACTGTGATGGTTCCAGGACACGACTTAGATGGCTTTACAGGCACTGCTTCTTTGCTCTTGTTAATTTACCTTGTACCTAAAACAGCTCGAGGGGGGCCCATAAAAGGCAATTCTGTTTTCCCAGACTGAGATCTCAATGTATTGAGTAGCGAGACAAAAGTTGGAACTTTATTACTGGAAAGGCTGATACAGAAGGATATGACTGAGGTACACGGCAAAGGACTTTCTCATACTGAAGCCCAGAAGTGAATGGACAGTAGCACTGACCAACCACAGCCCCTCACACTGACGCCTGCCCTGGTTATGCTTCCTAGTCAGCTCACCCCGAGGAAGAAAGGGGCCGAGCTGCACGTGCCCATTCCCTTGTCCCAAACACACCTGTCAGGGAAGAAGCCAGGAGGGTTGTACTAACTTGTCCTCCACATGGAAGGGAACATCAAAAAAGGGCAATAAAAACTGAAATGAGCATAGAAATTTAAAAAAACAAACAAACAATGGGGAATAAAAACTGAAATGAGCATAGAAATTTCAAAAAAAAACCCAATGGGGAATAAGAGTTTCCTCTAATGGCCTCCTACCTGCTTTGCCAAACCCTACCCAGCCTTCCACACTCAGCCCCTGAATCTTCTTTTGTGACTCTGGTCCACATCAGTGGCTTGCATTCCACTGAAGTGTTAAGATCTTCAAGGGCCAGAAGAGTCTTCTTCATCTACACAGTGGCTCGGAGTGTAGGCTATGTGACTCTGCATTTACTAGCTGTGTGGCTTCGTACAAGTTACTTAACCTCTGTCTGTGGGCCTTCATTTCCTTTTCCGTAAATGGTGCAGTAATAGTGCCTACCGCATAGGGTGTTGTAAAGATTATTGAGATAGTTGTTGGAACGGTGCCGGGGCTATAGTTTCGATGAGGATGGTGGTAGTGGTGATGGTGGTGGTGGTGATGCTCTGTGTTGCCAATACTTGGCAAAGGCTCATTTGTAGAATGGGATAAAATAGAACAAAAGGGACTGCTCTGCCCTGTCTCCTTCACTGGACCAGCCTGGCTCCCACAGGTTCTCTGGCAGCCTCCCACCCCTCATCTGCCCCCTTCCCTGGTGGAAGGCCAGGCCAGGGCCCCAAGCCTCACAAGGACTCGAGTATCCCAGGGACCAGCAGCCACAGCAAATAAAGATGAGGACATCTCAAAGGATATTGCCCCTGACCTGCTGGTCCAGCTCCCCTGGACCAGAATATGTAACTCAAACAAAAGAAATGAGAGATGAGCCTTGAGATCCCTGTTGCCTATGAGTAATGACATGGGCCACGACAGAGACCTGGAACACCTGTTCGCAGGTCCCAAAGTCTGCTCCCTGCTGGGAAGCCTCAGGGCCCCAGAGTGGGATAGCTGAAAACCAACCTCCTCACTGAGCTCGAGGGATGGGGACCTCGGAGAGCCTCCTATAAAAACAGCTGTAGTGGCAGCACATTTTCCTGACGGAGCCCATAAAGTTGATTTCCACAACGGGAAAGCCAGTAACCTGGGGACCGAAGTTAAAACCCAGGCTGTCCTGGTCCAGCTCTAGCCCCAGCCCCAGACCAACCCAGCCTTGGACTTAGCCCAAGCCTGAGGCTTCTCAACCAGGCCCAGCACCAAAGTCCTTCCCTCCTAAGCTCAGGCAGACTCCTGGGCCTGAGGGGTGGGTTCGTACCTCTGGGTCTCACAAGCGCAGAATCACCAGATGATTAAACTTGCCTTTTATTGTGGCCCTGAGGGTTATAAACAAGCAGGACCGACATGTGGGTCATTCCCGATATTCCTGCTTCATTGCTTTTAAGGGCCCCTTGGTGGTAAAGAATTTCAAAGCTGCTAACTCCATAGTATATTAAAGTGGAATAAATTCCTCTGAATGGTCCTCAGGTGAGACCCAGTGTTTAGCAAATGCCTCTCAGCTTCCTCTTGAAGGACACAAGACTGACCTCTGGTGGTCTCTTAGACCAGCTGAAGCACGGTCTTTACCCATGTCCATTTTTGAAACTCTTCCCTGTCTGACTCTGGCTCCCTCTCGCTCTCTGTCTCTCTCTCTCTCTCTCTGTTTTGGTCTTTCTCTCTTTCTGTGTATATCTGTGTCTTTCTCTCTGTGTCTCCCTCTCTTCTCCCCATGAGGCTCCCAACCCCTTAGAAATGTAGGTGTAATAGGATTTTAGAATGAGACTCTTGCCTTAGTTTCAACGGAGGCAGCAATATGTGATAAAGCAAATAGGGAGATACCAGATACCAAAATGAATATAAAATCGAACTCTCCAAATATGCAAATTTACTAAGGAAATAGTCTCCAGAATTTTTTCCATAACCTTTTAGAGCCCCTTAGTCAGTTTCAAAAGGAGGTTGTCACTAACCTTTCCAGCTTCCTTTGCATTACATGCCCACTCTCCCTGTGTTGTATTGCTGGCAAACTGCTCACCTCTGTGCCCCAGCAGGCTGGAGGCTGTCAGGCCTCTCTGCCTGGGTTTATCCTGCCTTTTCTCCTTAGAATACCTTCCCCTGTCTAGCTTCTCATATTCCTGTTTATCCTTCAAAGCCAATCTCAAATGCCTGTCCTTCCCAGGGATGAACCGTCCTCTGGGCTCCCACCTGGGCTTTTACCATAGCTCTCAGTTCTTCGTACCTGGTATCAGAGAGTTGCGTGTGCACCCCTGTCTTCCCTACCAGCCTCTGAGATCCTTAGGGCATGGGCTACATCTGGGTCATGCCTGTCAGAGTGTATGTACATTGGTAAATGCTTGGTGAATGAGTTAGTGAGTGGATCCTACTGGCAGGGCTCTACATTCTTAAAGCAGAAGGATTGACGGCTCTTTAAAGATTCTCTCAAGGTTTTTGCTAAAAATGTGCAGACTTTGGCTTTAATTTTTTAATTGAATTTTTAAGGTAATTGTAGAAACACATGCAACTGTAGAAATAATACATAGAGATACTTTGTATACTTTTCCCAGTTTCCCCCATGAGTAAAAAAACATTTTGTTTAGTTTTGCAAAATTATAGCATAATATCACAACTAGCATATTGATATTGATGCAATTTCCCCATCTTATTCCAATTTCCTCAGTTTTACTTGTACTCATTTGTGTGTGTGTACGTAAGTTCCGTACAATTTTGTCACCTGTGTAGGATCATGCATCCACCACCTCAGTCAAGACATTGAGCAGTTCCAACAACACAAGGATCCTTCATTTGCCCTTTTATAATCACACCCACCTCCCTCCCATATCTCTTCCCTTCCCCCAGACCTAACCTCTACAAACCAGAAATCTGTCCCCTCATTTCTAAATTTTTTCACTTCAGGAATATTATATAAATGGAATCATACAATATGTAACATTTTGGGATTGGCTTTTTTTGCTCAGGAGAATTCCTTTGCAGATTTATCCAAGTTGTTGCATCTATCAATGGTCTGTTCCTTTTACTGCTGAGCAGTATTCCATGATATGTATGAACCACAGTTTGCTTAACCATTCACCTGCTGAAAGACACCTGGGCTGATTCTAGTTTTTGGCTTTTACAGATAAAGCTCCTATAAATATTTGTGCACTATTGTGTGAACATAAGTCTTCATTTCTCTGGGATAAATCCCAAAAGCGCAATTGCTGGCTTGTATACTAGTTTTTATTAAAAAAAAAAAAAAAAAAACTGTCAAACTGTTTTCCAGAGCGGTTGTACCATTATTTTTGGCATTATTTATATTCTAGCCATTTTCTAATTGGACTGTTTGGTTTTCTACTGTAGAGTTTTGAGCATTCTTTATATACTACAGATACTAGTCCTTTGTCAGACATGTGGTTTGCAAATATTTTTTCCCAATCTATAGCTTTTTTTTATCCTCTTCATATAGGCTTTCACAGAGAAAAACCTTATAATTTTAATGAGGTCTAATTTATCCATTTTCTTTTTTTCTTCTTTTTTAAATTTATTTCCTATTTTATTTTATTGAAGTCTAATTGATATATAATATTATATAAGTTACAGGTGCAAAAAATAGTGATTCACAATGTTTAAAGGTTATACTCCATTCATAGCTAATTTGTCCATTTTCTTATTATGCTTTTGGTTTCAAGTCTGAGGACTCTTTGCCTAGACAATCCCCAAGATTGTCTCCTATATTTCTTTCTAAAAGTTTTATAGTTTTATCTCCTACAATTTTCCACTTTGAATTGATTTTTCTATAAGGTGTGAGACGGGTTGAGCGGTTTTTTGTTTTGTTTTGTTTTTTGCCTATAGATGGCCAATTGCTCCAATACTATTTGTTGAAAAGGCTATTTAACTTTCATTTTAATCTAGGCTAAATCAAAGGTATTTGAGGTTTATAATTATTCCCCACACACACAGGTGTAAACAGCATAGAGTTTGTCAACGGTCAACACAAGTATACATATTTATAACTAGTTACTAACCATCTAAAATAGTGATATTAAACCTTTTTTCCAAAAAGAATATTTGCAACACATGTCTTAGTTAAAGGTCTAATATCCATAATACATAAGGAACACTTACAAATTGAGGACACAGGGGCCAAACACCTGAGAGACAAATGGGCAAAAATTCATGAACAATTTACCCCCCAAAAAAGATATTAAATGGTTCTGAAACTTATGAGAAGTCATTCAACTCATAAAAAGAGAAATGCAAATTAAAACTACACTGAAATACCATTTATCATGTATCAAATTAGCAAAAATTTTAAAACTTGGCACTACATTGTGTTGGCAAGGCTGAGGAGAAATAAACACTCTCATCCACTGCTGTTAGGAATGCAAGATTATGCAGCCTTATGGAGGGGAATTTGGCAGTATTTAATAAAAATATATATGCACTTACCTTTTGTTCCAGAAATCCACTTCTAGGAATTTACTCTGAAAATACACCTGCAACAATACAAAGTGATATATACACAAGTTTATTCATTGCAGCATTATTTGTAATTGCAAAATATTGGAAACAACTTAAATGTTCATACATAGATATGCTGAATAAACTAAATTGTATCCACACAATGGAGTACTGTGCAGTGGTAAAAGACAATAGGGATGGTCTATGAAGTGATATGCAGTGACTTCCAGAACATATTTTGTAAGTAAAAAAGCAGACAGTGGGGCTTCCCTGGTGGCGCAGTGGTTGAGAGTCCGCCTGCCGATGCAGGGGACACGGGTTCGTGCCCTGGTCCGGGAAGATCCCACATGCCGCGGAGCGGCTGGGCCCGTGAGCCATGGCCGCTGAGCCTGCGCGTCCGGAGCCTGTGCTCCACAACGGGAGAGGCCACAACAGTGAGAGGCCCGCGTACCGCAAAAAAAAAAAAAAAAAAAAAAAAGCAGACAGCAAAAGGATATATACAGTATTCTAAATTTTGTGTGAGAAGAGGAAATAAGAAATTTACATGTAATTGCTTACTTAATAGCAAAAGGAAAGTGAGAAAAGACAAACCAGAAACTAATGAGGATTGTTACCTACAGGTGTGGATGAGAGCCAGGTGGATAAAGCAGTAATGCTTCAGTGAGAGTGAATTTTTATACAGTTTGGAGTTTGGAATCTTGTTAATGTTGTTGTTTTTTTTAAATAAATTTATTTATTTTTGGCTGGGTTGGGTCTTTGTTGCTGTGTGCTGGCTTTCTCTAGTTGTGGTGAGCAGGGGCTACTCTTCTTTGTGCTGCATGGGCTTCTCATTGCAGTGGCTTCTCCTGTTGCGGAGCATGGGCTCTAGGTGCGCGGGCTTCAGTAGTTGTGGCTCATGGGCTTAGTTGCTCCACGGCATGTGGGATCTTCCTGGACCAGGGATTAAACCCGTGTCCCCTGAATTGGCAGGCAGATTCTTAACCACTGTGCCACCAGGGAAATCCCATGTTAATGTTTTAAAGACTTTCTTTTTACAAAATAAATCAAATCAATATGGACGTCAGTTTGAAAACTCTAAAGTTGAATATAAGCAGAAAGAAAAATGAACCTAACCATAATTTAAAAGAGTAACGTAACCATAGTGAAGGAGAAAAAACAAGATAACAAATCCAAGTGAGTTTTAAGCACAGTGCTTTGACTATGTACCTTCAATATAAAGGCAAAAAAAAAACCCTGTAAATAAATAATTCTACTATAGGCTTTGTTCTTGCAGTATGGGTTAGCAATTCTGAAACCACTTTCTGTGAAAAATTGGATTGAGCAAATGAACAAATAGATTGAAATGGTGGGAGCCAGGTATCTCACTGTGAGAGACAGTTGTTACAAACATGGTATGGGAGTTTAGGATGAACCCTGTCGTGTAGAATTGGAATTAGAGGTATGGAATAGAGAGACAGATAACTGTTTGTTTTTGGTGGTGGTGGGGGGTGTTTTCTAGATCTGTAAGCTGAAAGGGCCTAGAAGCAATGATATGCCAGTAACAATGAACACACCTATTGCCCAAATCTTCTAAATATTATGTCTTATAATAACATACCGAATCAGGTTTCCTTGGAGAAATAGCTGATTCCAAGGTTGAGACAAGAAGGACCTAGAATATCTTGTCACAGAAAGTAAAGAAGTGCTCAAAAAATTATAGAAACATATCAAAAAGTATAGGAACCAACTTGAGGGGGCTCCCACTAGCCAAATCTGGGTCAACGTGAGTATTAAAATAAATACTGATAGCAATGACTTATAACCCATTGAATAAAATAAGATCTATAAGTGTATAGAAATACAATTAAATACGTGACTAAATAAATGGGAGATAAAAGAAAGAGCTCTTTTATAAAATTATGCCAACTAATTAATGTAGAAGAAATGATGGAGTTAGAAAAATCGCCATTTTGCAATCATTATAATAATAATAGATTCAACTAGGAATTATCAATGGATGCCAAGATAGTTTGATAAAGCACAGGATATTTACATAGTTTTTTTGTTGATTTTTTTTAACATCTTTATTGGAGTACAACTGCTTTACAAAGGTGCGTTAGTTTCTGCTTTATAACAAAGTGAATCAGTTATACATAAACATATGTTCCTATATCTCTTCCCTCTTGCATCTCACTCCCTCCCACCCTCCCTATCCCACCCTTCTATGTGGTCACAAAGCACTGAGCTGAGCTCCCTGTGCTATGTGGCTGCTTCCCACTAGCTATCTATTTTATGTTTGGTAGTGTATATATGTCCATGCCACTCTCTCACTTTGTCACAGCTTACCCTTCCCCCTCCCCATATTCTCAAGTCCATTCTCTAGTAGGCCTGTGTCTTTATTCCCGTCTTGCCCCTAGGTTCTTCATGATCTTTTTTTTTTTTAGATTCCATATACATGTGTTAGCATACGGTATTTGTTTTTCTCTTTCTGACTTACTTCATTCTGTATGACAGACTCTAGGTCCATCCACCTCACTACAAATAACTCAATTTCATTTCTTTTTACAGCTGAGTAATATTCCATTGTATATATGTGCCACATCTTCTGTATCCATTCATCTGTTCGTGAACACTTAGGTTGCTTCCATGTCCTGGCTATTATAAATAGAGCTGCAATGAACATTTGGTACATGACTCTCTTTGAATTATGGTTTTCTCAGAGTGTATGCCCAGTACTGGGATTGCTGGTTTGTATGGTAGTTCTATTTTTAGTTTTTTAAGGAACCTCCATACCGTTCTCCATAGTGGCCCTATCAATTTACATTCCCACCAACAGTGCAAGAGGGTTCCCTTATCTCCACACCCTCTCCAGCATTTATTGTTTGTAGATTTTTTGACGATGGCCATTCTGACCGGTGTGAGATGATATCTCATTGTAGTTTTGATTTGCATTTCTCTAATGATTAATGATGTTGAGCATTCTTTCATGTGTTTGTTGGCAATCTGTACATCTCTTTGGAGAAATGACTATTTAGGTCTTCTGCCCATTTTTGGATTGGGTTGTTTGTTTTTTTGTTACTAAGCTGCATGAGCTGCTTATAAATTTCAGAGATTAATCCTTTGTCAGTTGCTTCATTTGCAAATATTTTCTCCCATTCTGAGCGTTGTCTTTTGGTCTTGTTTCTGGTTTCCTTTCCTTTCCCCACTCCATCACCACCTCGCCTTCTCTTCTTTCTAATCTCACTCTGCCTCTCTCCTATAAAGCCACCTGTGGCTACATTTAGGGCCCACCCAAAGAATCCAGGATAATCTCCCCTTCACAAGAGCCTTCACTTAATCACATCTGTAAGGTCCCTTTTGCCCCGTAAGGTAACATTCACAGGTTCTGAGGATTGGGATGTGGATATCCTCAAGGACCAGCCTACCACAGATACCTAGATTGATTACTACTGTCCAACAGCCTTTCCCTATTACTCAAACACCCCCAGTCTTTTGTTCTTCCAGTTTTATTGAGATATAATTGACACACAGCACTGCTCAAGTTGTACGACATGATGATTTGACTTACAGTACGAGATGATGACCACAAGTGTAGTGAACTTCCATTATCTCATATAGATACATTAAAGAATCTGAAAAATATGTATTTTTTTCTTTGTGATGAGAACTCTTAGGATTTACTCTCTTAACAACTTTCCAATATAATGTACAGCAGTGTCAGTTATATCTATCGTGTGCATTATACACCTAGGACCTATTTATCTTATAGGAACTTTGTACCCTATGACTATCTTCATCCAATTCCCCCTTCTCCCACTCCCCCAAATATTTCCAGCCTTTAGGATTATTTTCTGTCTTTCACTTAATTGTTTCCCCCAAGTCCGCTGATTCAAGTGTCCACCGCACTTTTACTGCTCTATTATGCCCCCTACCTGTAGATGAAGTTACAGAGCTTGTGTCTGCCCAGCTCTTCCTACCCCACCCTTTATCAACTGAATTGATAAATTGCCTTGGTCTTGTATAGCGCTAGCCTGGGATGGAAGCCCCTGAAAGCAACAGAAAAGGGATTGAGCAAGAAGACCCTCTGCTAATTTTCCAAGGCTATGGCTGGGGTGGGCTGAGGTCTCCCCAGGAGCTCTCATCAACAACAATCACACACATTAATCAAAAAGGAACTCAGCCACTGTGCTCCTTGAGAATGAAAGAGAAAAAAGAACATTGGTTCATGTTTGGACTGATTCTAAAATATGTGGGAATGAAAGCCTTTGTGGTGATGAATTTCCCTTTAATGCTGTCACATCTGTAGTCCTGGAGGTTTAACCTCTGATTTTTGGCTGTAAAAAGCAACATTATTTCTGCAAACTTGATACCAGATGCTGCCAGGGAGATGTAGCTGACGTGATAAAAATCTATTTAACAGATTTACTGAAGCAAATACAAACTAATTAACGATTTTGGAATTGGGATTAAACACTAATTCTTTTAAACCATAAAAACTGAGATGAACAAAAGGGAAAATGTTCTGCCTCTGAATAACTCAAAGGAGCCATCTGTTTGCCATTGAGAAAATGGCCCAATTGATAGATTTTGAACAAATTCTGACATATTTTTATCTGGATTGGAATGTGTATGGACAGCCATCCCAGAAAGAAGGCATATTACTTCCTGGCTAACATGTCAATCTGAGCTTCCTTGAAGCTCCAGAAAACAAGTTATTTGTGTACTGACTCACAAATGAGGAGACAAAGAATAAAGTGGTATCTTCATAAATTCTGCCTGAGACATATGTTTCCAGCCATTAGGAAGGAAAGATGGCCTGAGGTTCCTTCTAACTTCATTGCGCGGCAGCCACTGGTGGGATGAAGCTCTTTGGCTGTGCCTTCAGTGTCATCTTTCAACAAGGGCGGAAGGGCCTCATCTGCTACTGTTCTGAGACTTTCCAAATTAAGTGAGGTCGGAGCTATGAGATTGTAGAAACTGAACTTGCTGTCCTCCCAACTCCCCACCTGGACACTCTCGACATCAAAGAGCAGTCTAATTCTAGAACATAAGCTCTGTGCTAATCCCACCCCAATCAGGGTTGGGTGATGAGGGAGAATTCTGTTTGCTCTGGCCCCAAAATCAGTGGATTGGGCATCAAATTAGTCCAACCGTTTACCCCACTCTGAGTGGCTCCTGAGAAGACCTCAGATCTGTTTTGAGCTACCTGAGGATGGAGGTTGGCAAGCACTCACTGTAGGAGAGGTCTGGCAGCAGACAGTCAGACACAGAATGAGAGTCGAGGATCAAAACTCGTATGAGTAGTTGAGCTGCCTCTGTTTCCCCAGTAAATCTGAGAGCAGACCAGCTTTGAGGAGATATAGATTAAAGCAGATAGAAACTAATCTGGGCACCCTCTGACAGTTTAAGTCCCTCGTTCTCCCCTCTATTTCCCACACCAGGGAGACAGTCATGCCATTGGGCTTTTCACACTCGTGTTTCTCAAACTACAGCCTTGGGACGTTTTCTCTGGGTTCATGAGTTTTTGACATTTTATTTTAATTTTGTGTTTTCATTTTGATGAAAATCTAAAAATGATTAATACAAGTATCTTGTGGATCAACTGGCCGACAAGCTCAACCACAGAATTTCCATATCTGCGTGCGGGTTTGTGTTTATGACAGCATAGAGGACAAAGAACTGTTTGCTAACTCAGGCTAATGGAAGTTGAACAGGACGACTTCCACACAAATGATATGGTCATTGTCAAGTGAAAAACAAGTACACTCACTACATGCTGTAAAAACAAAGATATCATGATATTTATAATGGAGACTATTTAGAATAGAGGAATATTGTTAGATTTGTGGATTTGTTTATACTTCATAAATTTGTAAAGGTTTATCTGAATGATAACATTTGCATGGTGTTGTTTTATTTAAATGTATACATTTGTTTTGGTTTTTAAAGAGATTATACTTAGGTTAATGTCTACACATATTTAAGTTAAGTTACTTATGATACTAAAATAACTGGTCAGCATTTTTTTCTTTAAAAGGGGTCTATAGGGCTTCCCTGGTGGCACAGTGGTTGAGAGTCCGCCTGTCGATGCAGGGGACGCGGGTTCGTGCCCCAGTCCGGGAAGATGCCACATGCCGCGGAGCGGCTGGGCCTGTGAGCCATGACCGCTGAACCTGTGCATCCGGAGCCTGTGCTCCGCAACGGGAGAGGCCACAGCGGCGAGAGGCCCACGTACCACAAAAAAAAAAAAAAAGGGGGGGGGGTCTATACATCATTTAAGTTTGGAGCACTATTATTTTCTGAACATTACATCATCAGTTTCTCTGATACAGTGGAGTTTCCCCTCTATTGGCCAGTGGGTATGGTAAATATTTTTGAGGGGTCAGACTAACTTCTTTACTTTTTTATGGCCTCCTTGTTCACAGTCCTTTCCCCTGAAGAATGCTGAATGGGCCAGCAGCTTGAATGGAGAAACAGTTCATCTGGGCACTTTAACTGTTCTAAATAGGAACAGAAAGTTCTGGAAGGTCCTCAAGGCAGGTCCTCAAGGGCTAGCATTTGGTCAGAGGGACAAAGCAGAAGCCTCACAGCAGATCAGGTAAGAATTAGATCCAGGCAGGCAGCAGGGCAGCCTTCACACTCATCCCCACAGTGTCTTTCCTCCCACCTGCCCCACTGAAGACAGAACCAGCTCCAGAGCCTGGAGGAAGGAGTCTGGGAGGACAGAGCCTGAAGCTGAGACTCCATTTACCCTGACTGTGGAGCGGGTGAGGGCTGGGAGGCAGGAGCCTGACTAGTAGACTCACAGATCATTGGCTGGCTGCAAAGAAAACAAATTATTTTAGACCTAATTGACTGTAGACAGTGAAACACCAAGGCCATCCCAATAAAACATCACATTGCTTTTGACTTAAGTTGAACTAAAGAAGGGAAGCAAGGATCCATTAGAAGAAATGGTTGAAATGTAGAGGCTTTGCCCTTAAGTCCCATCCATGGCCCTTTCAATGTGGGCGGCCTGCTCAAGGACAGTGCAGGGACCTGGGAAGGAGGTGCCACCAGGGAGGGGGACAATCAAGGCCAACAATGTCTGCTCTAGGACACCGCTCAGGGCCGCTCCTACTTACCCTGAAGCAAATACTCACAAAGCCCAAGAAAGTACTGTGAGTGAAGGAGATGGCCAAGCTCTAAGGCACAGATACACTTGGTTTATACATAAAACACATATGGATGTTTTCTAATCCCACAAAGAAATATTATTTCCACTGTGTTGTATAGAACACGCAACCCCTTTTTGGTCACTTTTTTCATTAGTGTTACTAAAGATGTGGGTGTAAGGAAATACTTCTCTACCATAAGGAGAGCAATAGTGTAAAGGTGATGCAAAAGATAACGGATGCACAGCTTAAAGTCCAGAGACGACTGAGAATGGTGGGGACTGTGCTGAGCTGAAGAGCACTCGTTCTGTCTGAAGATAGCAGGCCCTGCTCACGTCTGCTGAGACTACCGTTTGCTTCGCTAAGGCAAAAAGTTCTGCTCAGCATTAATTCCAGGAGTCTGCAAAGGGACGGAGGATGATGGCTAAAGGGCCATCCATCCTTCCAATGTGGGCCAAGCACTGGCCAATTTAACCAGTTTGTTGCTGAACCTTTTTTCCATAATACATTTATCAATTAACAACCTGTAACAGGTAATAGAGGTAGATTCCTGATGCAGAACATTATTATGTGTCCAGCCATGTGTAATGAGGCCATTCCCACATCTTGACCAATGGCCCATACTAATACAGCTTTGCTGATGTGAGGATAATGAATTCTATTAAATGAAGAACTCAACGTAATAGCAGCTATTAATACCTTCTAATATTAATAGGTGGCATTCATCTTATGTAACAGAATCTGTCCAACTTAGCAGGCACTTCATTTCACAGCTCTTCCCCAGCTTCTTTAAATGTCTTCTCACCACATTGACCACTGTCTGCTGGACACACTCCAATTTGGCATCACTACTAAGGTGGGGACAGGAGGGCAGCACAGAAAAAGTAACCCAATTTAGGACTCTAGGGCTCTCCTCTTCTCACTTAGAACCTCATCCTTCAGATGTCAGTTTAGGTGCCGCTTCCATCAGGAAGCCTGCCTTGCTTGTCTCCTGCACCTCAACGACAACAAGAACTGAATTAAGTACCCTCCATTAAGGTTTCCAGAACTGTTGGTTTGCCCATATCTGCCATCACCCTCTGTAGGCTCCTTCCAAGCAGGGTCCTGGCATCCCCGGACCAAAGCATTGAAAGCATTCAAACAAATGAAAAAATAATTGAATGGATTATTAGGTGGATGAATGGATAGATGTATGGGAAAGTGGATGGATGGATGGATGGATGGATGGGTGCTGTCTGCCTTTTTAGAGGTTCTACATAGAAGAAGTGATTCTCCAATACGATGTTTTAATAGAGATCTCTCCACAAGATGGCGCTCACAATTTTCTTATTGTTTTTTATAGAAAATTTTCAAATCTCAAATTTTAAGCTGTCTTAGAATTGTTATGTAGGTTTCACAGTCAATTTAACTTGTTTACCATACTTTCCATGTTCCTTGTTCCAACACATTTCACACAATTACAAACATGTTCTTTCCCCTGGACGTCAAGACACAACCTTGTGTTTTGTTTTGACATTGGTTGGGCTGCTTTGTGGCTTGCCTGATGGCCGCAGGGTGTGAGGAATAATGTCAGTCACCAGATAGTACAGGAAATGAAGGCATAGTTTTTCCTCCATCCCCAACAACAAAGAGTCAGCAGAAAAATGAAACCTTGGCTTGAAATAGCTACTAACCTCTGGATCCATGAATTTTGCCTTAATAAAATAATAACCTCTTACATTGTACAGTGCTTTATGCTGTACAAAGCAATTTCACATCACAGTCATAGTTTCTGAGCTCCTAAAAACTATGCCAGGTACTTTAGATGTTTTATCCCCTTTTAACCCTCATACCATGAGTTAGGACTTAATACCTCCCATTTTACAGATAATAAAATGAAGCTTCAGAGAAGGGATGTAATTTGCCAGAATGATACAGGTGGTAAGTGGCAGAGCTATAATTGGGACCCTGGTTTGTCTTTACTCCACATTAATTTGCCTCCCATTAAGGAAGGTATTAGACAATAGGGGGAAAGGGAATTGCCATGTATACCTCCCTGTGAGGCACCTGTTATCCTCCTGTATTCACATGTGTGCACACACACCTCGGAGCAGCCCTATAGGAGAGTAATAATTACTATTTTCACGTACCCACAACAGGCCAGGAACAATGCCAAGTGCTTTCCCATACATCATTTCATTTCATCTCTATCTACCTCTGTGAGGAAGATATTATTATCCCATTTTAAAGAGGAGGAGATTATAGCTCAGAGAACGGTTTTCTCTTATGTCACAGAGGATCCAAGTGCAAGGTCTGACTCAAACTCAGTTCCATCTGACTTCAAAGCTCCATGGCACCATATGAGGTTGCCAAAGGCCACCTGCATGGGGGTAACTTGGGAATTCTGGGCAGGATTCCTGGAGCTGCCTCTTTATCTGCTCTTGTCAAACTGCCCAGTTTCCCCAAACATTCCTCTGGGCCTTTGCACATTCTATTCCTCTGCCGAAAATGCCCTTCCCTACAGAGTCTGTCTGGAAGACTCCTACTCGCCTTTTGAGATCCAGCTCAAATGTCCTTTTCCCCATGGTGCCTCCTCCGCTGGCCCCTTCGCTAAATATATACACATATCCTCACGCTATGACCATTGTCCTTCCTCTGGGTCCCACCATCCACCACACACTCACACGTGCGCACGCACACACACACATACTCATCCTGTGGTTCCTTATAGAACAACACACCTCCCCCTGCGTGGTGTCAAGAACTGTGAAGGATCTGCGCTTTCCCCTGCCTGCAAGCTAACAAGCTGGCCTCCGCTTGCTCAGATGCTGGCAGAAGACCCAGATCCTATCTTCACTCTCTCTCCAGGTCCTCTAACAGCGACCTGCTCATAGCAGGCGCTTCAGCAGTGATTGCCGAATGACTGAAAGAATGAGTTCAAAGGAAGGTTCAAGGTTCAAATCTTTGATGGTTCGTAGCTATGAGATACAGATTATTAGCATATCCATGTGGAAGTGAAGAAGGAAAGGGCAGAAGGGCAGTGAAGAGAAAGACATACAGCAACAGCAGACGGAGTCTGCGGAGACAGGAAAGTTCCCATCCATGGACCAGTTAGAGCATACGTGTCTATTTGTAAGCACTAAAATCCCCAGCTAGAAAATTCAGGAATCCCTGTGTATTCTTTTTTTTTTTTTTTTAACCCACCTAGGACTTACTCTATGCCAAGCACCGACTTGCAAAGCTTCAAGTACATTAACTGTGTTCGTTTTCATAGTCTTTGTGACTGCCACAGGAAACTGAGTTGAATGTGGCAAGGCGTGACCCTCTGCAGCTTCAGAGGCCGTGTGAGAAAAGGTCATGCACCTTTGCCAGTTTCTCTTGGGATGCTCTGAAGCCTTTCACCGGTAAGAATTTCAGCTACCCTGAGGCCACCAGGCAAAGAGCACAGGGAAAGGGAGAGAGATGCCCGAAGAGCCCCTCTTGTTTCAGGTCCAGCGGCTTGAATGTTCTCAGCCCCCACCTCAGACTGAGAAGAACTTTCCATGTGACCCCAGCCCTTACCACCACTGTGAGAGACGGAGAAAGGACTGCCTCACGGAACCCTGTCAAATCCCAGACTCCGCAGCAAAATAAATGACTGTTACTGTTGTTGTTTTTTTAACTATTATCATTGACATAACAAAAAGCTGTAAATATTTAATGTATACAACTTGATGAGTTTGGAAATAAGTATGTATCTGTGAAACCATCACCACAATCGATGCATAAATATATCTGTCACTTCCAAAAGTTTCCTCCTGCTATTATTATTATTATGTGGTTAGAACACAACATAAAATCTACCTTCCTAATAAAATTTTAAGTATATAGTACAGTGTTGTTGACTACAGGCTCATGCTACTCAGTAGTTCTCTAGGATTTATCCATCTTGCATAACTGAAACTTTGTGTCCTTTGACACAAACCTCCCTGTTTCCCTCAGCCTCCAGCCCCTGGCAACCATCATTCTACTCCCTGCTTCCATGAGTTTGACTATTTTACACACCTCATATAGGCGGTATCATGCAGCCTTTGTCCTTCTGTGTCTTGCCTTATTTCATTTAGCATAATGTCCTCCAGGTTTATCTGTGTTGTCCCAGATCGCAAATCCACTCAATATTATCTTTTTGAGATTTACAGAATTGATACGTGTATCTCTAGTTCATCCACTTTAATTGCGGTATGACATTTCATCTTATGAATAAACCACAGTTTATACAACACAGTTATGTAACAACTTAATGGGGGACAATTTGGTTGTTTCCACTTTTTCTCTAGTATTCTTTTTTCATTTATTTATTTTGTTTTGTTTTGGCTGCATTAGGTCTTTGTTGAGGTGTGCAGAATATTTTGCTGTGGCACACGGGCTTCTCTCTAGTCATGGCGCACGGGTTCCAGGGCACGTGAGCTCCGCAGTTTGCGGCACGCGGGCTCTCTAGGTGATACGCACGAATTCAGTAGTTGTGGTGCGCGGGCTTAGTTGCCCTGCAGCACGTGGGATCTTAGCTCCCTGACAAAGGATCAAACCCGTGTCCCTGTATTGGAAGGCGGATTCTTTACCACTGGACCACCAGGGAAGTCCCTCTAGTATTCTTAACAGTGCTGTAACAGACAACTTTGCATACACCTCCTGTGCACAAGTGTATGAACTTGTGTCAGGTATGTTCCTAGGAGTGGAATAGCTGGTCCAAGGGCAGAAGTGTGATTAACGATCTTCTGTTCACCCTTCCAGATACTACCCTCCACCCTTTTCATTCCTTCTCTAGAGCCCAGGAAGCTGAATTGCGTGGACTAATCACCGGGCTCCTAAAGCCGTGTGTATGGCTGTGTCCCTCTCTAGGCTGGGCACAGTACCTGGCACAGGGTCAATCTCAGAGGCTCAGAAAGTCTGGGTGATGGAGATGGATTGGCTTTTTGATTTGAGGAGGCTCAGACACAGAACAGTGCTGACTCAAGGAACTATGCTCCTGCAGTGACTCATCCATCAGGACCTTAGTAGGGAATTATGGAAAGGTACTGCGTGGAGCCGTCTTAATTAAGAACAACCTGATCTTGACTGCAGCCTCTGAGAGGACTCTCTTCCCCATCCTCCCGTCTCCTTTTCTCCGTGACATCTAGAGGCAGAATCCGGCTTCCTTTGATAAGGCTTTCCTTCTCCCAATAACACTGCTGACAGGCTCAGTTTGGAAACAGTTGAGCTAGTTGGGGATGGCAGCCCTTCAGCCAGGCTCCCTAATGGGCAACCTAAATCAGTGGTTAATAGAGATCTCACTGCACCTGTGTTGCCCTGGCTCTCAGGAAAGGCTGGGGCTGAGGTTGGAAATAGGCTGAAGATAATCAGGTTGGCCGCTCTTCCCAGCAGCCACTCTCCCTACCCCTATCCAAAGCTAATTTATCCTGGAGACTATATTCTAACCAGAGAAAAAAGATGGACTCCCTCTACCCCCACCACCTCTCATCTCCAGTCCCCAACATGAGGGCAGGCTGGGCCTGAGCCCCCAAAGGAAGGAAGGGTACCACCATTCTCTCTCCATGTGCAAGGACCTCTTATTAGGATGTTCGGGGGCCACAACAGAGGACTGGGATCCAGGAAGTTCTGGCTTCCCAAACCAAGTTCCAAACCCTAGCCCATGACCAGATACCACCTGACCGCTTCCTGTCAGCCCAGATTCCCTCACTCAGCCTCTCCCAGGGGTCTCCATCGCTGGGCTCCATCCACTCCGTCTTTATTCAGTGAACATTTACTAATGTGTGTGAGGTCCTGACACACTGTGGTTCCATGTCCTTCCTTCCCTTACGCCTTCTCCAAACACACACACACACACACACACACACACACACATTATACTTTTAAAGTCAAGCATTTATTGAACTAATAAGAGTTTCCAAAGAAGCTTTATCACCAGGTATGACTCATCTTTTAGTTGGTGGCTTTAGGTGTCTCTGGTGCCCAGCTTCTCCAGAGAGTAATTAATAAAGCGTAAACAAATATTTAAATCATTTGGGAGATCACTAAGTAAAAGCTCTAGGGGTGAGCTTCTTGCAATGATATGGCCACTCCTTAATCATCTGTGGGCAAAAACTTCTTAAACAGGGTGCCCCTTGAATAGAAGTCCCACTTGAATGAACAAAGCCATTAAACGTCACCTGGAAGGACAAGATGGGGAATACTGTATATCCACTGTCCTTGATATATTCAGCTGCCCTAACTGGTTCTCAAGGGATACCAGAACCCTAATCTCGGAAAACAGATTCCTCTTACCTGGAGCCCTGGCTCTGCTTCCGCTACCTAACCCTTTCCAGTGGCTTCCTAGTACCCAAATCAGTAATTCCTGGAGTGCGGTTCCTGGACCAGCAGCCTCAGCATCACTTGAAATATATAAGAAATGCATATTCACAGGTTTCACCCCAGACCTACTAAATCAGAAACCCTAAGGGTGGGGCCTCACTATCTCCGTCTTAATAAGCCCTCCAGGTGATTCCAACGCGCAAAGTTTGAAAAACACTGCCCCCAATAGAGGTGCACTCTTAGCAAGATCTGCAAGGCCCTCCACAGAGACACTGCTGGCCCATAGGAGCTTTTTTGTAAATTAGAAGTAGAGCCTCATCTGGGAGGATGTAGCTATAAGCACGTGCTTACCAGGTAGAGCCAGAGCTGTATTTCAGCCCCTCCGCGCCTTGGCAGGTGCCCTCATAAAGCGAACAGCCTGCAGTCACACACTGCGGCCCTGCCCCCAGGACCAGGCCTTCCAGCCCTATATCCCTCCACTTGCCTCCTCATCCCTATGTGCCAGCCTGCAGTCACACACTGCGGCCCTGCCCCCAGGACCAGGCCTTCCAGCCCTATATCCCTCCACTTGCCTCCTCATCCCTATGTGCCAGCCACTCCACACGTGTTACAATTCCCTAACACATCCTGGTACTTCATGCTTCCTTCACAACTTTGCCCAAGCTATTCTCTGTACCTAGAATGCTTTTCCACCTAGAAAACTACCACAACCTTTAAGACTCGGCTTGGTCATCTCCTCGTCCAGGAAATATTTGCTGACTGCAGGAGAGTCAGATTCTACTCCTCTAGGCTCCCTTATTGCATTGTGTTCACCTCTCACATTGCCCTTGCCTGGCTCTATTTTAATTGCTGGTTTCCTCGTCTCCGTCCTCTATAAAGCAGGATCTATGTGGGATTCATCTTTGTATCCCAGTGTGAAATTAACAAACAGAAACCTCAATTAGAGTCAAGAGACCAGAAGACCAGAAGGGGGAGCTCTCATGCCCTGTCATGACAGCAGAACCCAACAGGAAGAAGAAAGACTCTTCTATCCTAGCAACAACTCAGCCAATGAAAAGCCATGGACTCTCTGTTTACTGTAGCCCTCCCAACTTCCTTTTCCCCTCTATAAAAGCGTTCTCCTTCCCTTGTTGTGTGGGGACTTGCAGGTGGCTCTCCATGGTTGCAGACCTCGAAGAACAATTCTCTGCTGATCTCAAACAAACCCATCTTTGCTGGAGATATATCTGGTAGTCTGTTTACTTGGGTTCAACAACAGTATCAATGAGTATCTGGAATGTTCATACAATGACAAAATACTGAATATCAATCCTGTGCAAGGCTCTCAGTGCTAGAGATACAGTGAAGATCATGTCAGACAGCTCAACCTCATGGAGCTAATTCATAATTAAGGGCCTGGTACAAAGAGAGGAACAGAGGGAAGGAAGAAGCAAGGCCCTTGCAAAATGGTGGGAAGCAATTGCTTTTCTGAATGATTTAGAATGATTCAGAATCTGCTTCAAAAGCAGGGTGACTTTCTACTGCTGTGGGAGGATGAAATCCTGTCCTTTCCAGATTCACTTGTGAAGTCGAAAAAGCCAAGACCAGTCCCATGCAGAAAAACATCTTTAATGGGGAGACCTGTCCTCCCACAGGGCTTGGTTCAGCCCCAGACACTGAAGAACCATCTTATAGTCCAGAATGTTCCCTCCCATGGCAGCTGCAGCCAGGAGTGTGAACAGGGATAAGACTAGATTAGGAATCATGATGCCTCTTCTCCTTGTAATTAGGGCTCAAATCACTGTATCAAGACTCAAATCAGGTTGGGCTGCCCCTCCTCAATTAGCAGCTTATCTAATTAAAAGACATGAATTGCAAGTTTCAGCTCACTGCAGTAATGCAATAGTGGGGTTCCTTGTGGAAGCCATTTGACTTCTGGACTCATTTCTACACCCAGTGAGAAATGGAGGAATAAAAAACAGTTCAGTTTATATACAGAAAACATGCACTTTCTCAAGTAAAAGAATGATTTGAAGGTAGAAGGGAGGAGATGCTGAAGAGGCTGCTGCCATGGTCATGAGCAGAAATGCACGAGGGCAAGGCAATGGGGATGGGGAGATTATTGTAGACAGAGAACTGTTTGAGATATAGAACTGGAGGTGGGAGAGAGGGTGAGAGGAATCAGGAGGGAGAAGAAGGGGTCTAGTCTGGAATGCGAAGGCATTGCAGGAATAGTTAGGACAGATGTTCTGATAGACTTTATTAGCATGGTCCCCAGCCTGAGCCCAGGTCTGTGTGCACGCATGACACACACACTCACATGCACACGCACAGAGCTCCACTCCTTTATTGACATGACTGTGCTATAAAATCTCCCTTTTGGAAAGCTCACCAAGCTCAGTCAAAGACCCTCTCTGGGGACTTCCCTGGTGGTGCAGTGGTTAAGAATCCGTCTGCCAATACAGGGCACATAGGTTTGATCCCTGGTCCAGGAAGATCCCACATGCCGTGGAGCAACTAAGCCCGTGGCTCAGCACCACAACTACTGAGCCTGCCTTCTAGAGCCCACACTCCACAACTACTGAAGCCCGCACACCTAGAGCCGGTGCTCCGCAACAAGAGAAGCCACTGCAATGAGAAGCCCCCACTCACCGCAACTAGAGAAAGCCCGCGCACAGCAACAAAGACCCAACGCAGCCAAAAAAAATAAATAAATTTTTAAAAAAAAGACCCTCTCTGTATTCTATTCCCAGCTTCTTCAGTTTCTCTTTGTAATGATAAATCTTAACCCTTTGCTCCCTGGTGCCTAAGAGCCGCTCCTGGGGCAAGAAAGCAGATCGTGTGGCCGACAGAAAGGAGAGAAAAGAAGCTCAATTATGGTGCTTATCCATGTGCTGAGAAAGGCCAATTCTCACATCCTCACTAAAATTTGGAGTGGACTCAGACATGAACAGAGATTCATAAATACACGCATATACACAGTATGTGTACACACATATATAGAGACAATACAACATGCAACCCGCACACACACAGATTCACAAATACATGCATATACACTGTATATGTATACACACATATACAGAGACACTCCAACATGCAAACACACACACACACAAACACACAGAGGCTTACTCACTCACAGATTCATACAAACGCAAAGAAAACATAAAATTGCATACGCGAACCCATCACACAACAAACAGGCACTCTCTGACAAATGCACGTAAATACATTCACTCACTTAAAACAAGAGTTTGGAAATAATTATTCAGAAAATTAAAGCAAAAAATAATTGTGTCAATTACCTGGTTTTTTAAAAATAAAAACTGAATTGTTTCCTTGAAATGTCCCGCCCACGATTCTGAACCCTCTCCAGCAACACCTTATATTTGCATGGTATATTTTACTTGTCAAAGGAAATTCACAGATGTATTCTCCTTCACATCTCACGGGGCTCTTTGAGTTGTATATTTTTTGTAATTTCCAAACGTATTTTGTGCTGGTTGCTGACTGTTAGCACTCAGCACCATCCCCGCCCCCTGAACTCTTCCTGTATCCACAGAAGCAGGAAACCTAAAGACTACATTTCCCAGATACTCGTGCGGCAGGCTTCTAGTTTTGATTCCACGAATGAGAGACATTCCCGCGAGATTTGAAAGGTGGAAGAGAAACGGAAGCCATAATCCTTCCCCAGACACAGGCCGGCGAGCCAGCTTCTGCAGGTGCAGGTAAGAGGTTCTGCCGTGGCTTCCATTCGTCCCCCTATGAATCGCCTACATCAGGGCTCCAGGCAGCTGAGATCACTGGTGACGGGGCTTTTGGTAATTTTATTGGTTTTTTTTGGTTTGTTTTTGGTTTTTTCTTGCGGTACGCGGGCCTCTCACTGTTGTGGCCTCTCCCGTTGCGGAGCACAGGCTCCGGACGCGCAGGCTCAGCGGCCACGGCTCACGGGCCCAGCTGCTCCGCGGCACGTGGGATCTTCCCGGACCGGGGCACGAACCCGTGTCCCCTGCATCGGCAGGCGGACTCTCAACCACTGCGCCACCAGGGAGCTTTTGGTAATTTTAATAACGGATTTAAAGCTCTGATTTAATAGTTTTAAGCAAAAAATAAGGACACATTCCTGGAGTAGCTCACAGAATTAAAAGGATAAAGAAGTAAGCAGTTGGGCTTCCCTGGGCGGAGGAAGAACCTGAGGTGTGAACCTGTCATACTTGACGGAAGCCCCAGGCCACCTGGGGAGCGTTCTGAAGCTGGGATGACCCTTCACTGCTGAGGAGAGGATGTCAAGCCTTTATCCCTGCGTGTTTATCAGTGATCCTGAGTTAAGGAAGCAAGGCATTGATAACCAGCAAGGCAGCTTTCTTTAGCTGAGGCAATCCCTGTAGTAGACGGGCAGCTCCCAGGCAGATGGAGGTAAGCAGTCCTTCATTCCCATTACAAACTGGAAGTGTGTGTCTCCCCCACTCCCCAAATTCAAACTTTGAAGCCCTAATGCCCAATGCAACTGTATTTGGAGATAGGGCCTGTGAGGATGTAATTAAAGTTAAATGAGGTTGTAAGAGTGGAGCCCTAATCTAATAGGGCTGGTGCCCTAATATGAAGAAGAGACACCAGAGCTCCCTCTCTGCCCTGTGAGGACGCAGTGAGAAGGTCGCCAACTGCAAGCTGAAGAGAGAGCCCTTGCCAGCACCTGACCATGTTGGCACCTTGATCTTGGACTTTTCCTGTCTCCAGAACTGTGAGAGTATTAATTTCTGTTGTTTAAGCCACCCAGTCTATGGTACTGTGTCATGATAGATCAAGCGGATTAATACAATTCCTGAAGGAGAATATGGGCAGCACATAACAGGGTCCAGCACAGGAACTGAACCAGGGACCCAGTTACCGTCAGCTTTCTCTCTCTCCACTCTCCCCACCTCTGCCTTTTCCCCCCCAAGTTGTGAGAGAGATCATGACTACCTCCAGCCCCGCCCCCTTCTGAAACCATAATCCAAGAAAGAAGAGCGCTCTCCCTCAGGCTCCAGTTTGGAAAATCAGAGGGAAGGGCTCTGGTTCACCCAGTCCACACCACATGCACCCTCCTGGACCAGTCCTGGGCCAGTGACATGGGGTACTATGACTGACTTTGCCTTTGGCCACATATGCCAGATTTGTTATCAAAAGGCAAAGGACAAGTAAAGATGTTGAGCAGGAAAATAAACTAGAAAGGACACCCTTTATTTTACAATTATTTGCTCAGTCAGATTTCAGTAATGCACCGACCATGTGACATCCAGCAAGTGACTTCGCCTCTGTGAGCTTTGCTGTCCTCATCCATCCCGGGGAGATGGCAGCGGTTGTAGTAAGGATGAAGGAGGGAACACGTGTGACAGGCCTGCCTAGCACAAGGCTGGCACACAGTAAATGTCCAGTTAAAGGTCACTTCCGTGGTCGTCTAAACACTGCTATAAGAAAGAAAATATCGGGCTTCCCTGGTGGCGCAGTGGTTGAGAGTCCGCCTGCCGATGCAGGGGACACAGGTTCATGCCCCAGTCCAGGAAGATCCCACATGCCGCGGAGCGGCTAGGCCCGTGAGCCATGGCCGCTGAGCCTGTGCGTCCGGAGCCTGTGCTCCGCAACAGGAGAGGCCACAACAGTGAGAGGCCCACGTACCGCAAAAAAAAAAAAGAAGAAGAAAGAAAATATCATTTTGCATCTCAAACCTCTGAACCAATTTTCAAAACATGGAGGAAAAGCAAAATTCTGTTGAGGGCAATTATATTGCCCCAGGTCCAAAAACTCTTAAAGTTACCTGGAATATGCATTACTAGAGTTCAGAACCCTGAACTCTAGTAATATGCCCAGGTACCCCTCAACCAGCTGCCACTCCACCCTGCCATTGTCTCCACATACACCCTCAACCAGGCCCCTGATGCATCCCAACCCAGGGCTGCAGCCTCTCTTTTCTTTCTCCCAGACACCCAGCCTGTATGTCAAGCCCAGGGCTGCTCAGCAAGCATCACTGAGATGGAATTGAAACCCACGGAAGTATCTGGAAAGCAAGTGGGATATCTGGAAGTAATAAACTTCCGACTGCTTGTTCATTGGGCACCCAGTGGGGGTGGCACAGCTTTCTCTCATCTCTCTTTCTTAAGAATCAATAAAAAGTTAGTGATGCATTTAGCAGAGATCAAATAAATGACATTAGGTTTCTTTTTTAACCTTTTATGGGACTGATACTCTGATCTTACTCCTAAAAGTCACTCTAGGTCAATCTGACTCATCTTTTGGTAATTGCATAGCAGATTTTAAAGACTGAGTCTCAGTGTGCTGAGAAGAAAAAGAAGTTATTTGATTGGCCAATCTTAAGTGCGGTGTCCTCTAGCAGCCTTACAGGGAACTCAAGGTAGAAAAGGGCTTATGTTATTGATATTTGTGGTTGTGAGTTTTATCTAATGGAGAAAACAGCAGTAAGATTCATAGAAAGCTCACAGTGATTTTAAGGTGATTGCACTGTCTGAAACACTACCTGTTTGCACAAAAAGGTACAGAGGCAGTACAGTACGAAAACTGGTCTTTGGCCCTGCAAACTATGATATAAAAGCAGGCTGAGAAAATGACTTAGCTGCAAACAATGACAATTTCTTATGGAAAAGAAAGGATGGCTCAGAGAACTTCTGCCTCTGAGCCCATAGGGTGGAGCCAAGAGCCATGGAGAACCATTCCCAAGCAGCAGGGCTGAGTTCTAATCCGAAAACTACCCATGTGCCCAGCAGAATTTCAGAATTGCTAAGGATCCCTGTGTAACTCCCATTTTCCTTTTTCTGTTTTGTTTTGGTTTTGTTTTTTACAAGAGGACCTATAGTGGTTATCCTGTGCCTCTCCCACCGTTGTGTATTAGGTGGAGTGAAGGCAACATGTTTCTTTAGTTCACAGGCCTACAGATCAAGAGGAACTGTACAGGAGGAGCTGTATTTGAGAAAGTCAAAAAAGGCTCCTTCAGAGCCTCATCTGAACCTGGACCTGATTAGATGACAAGACCCAGGACTTCAAGTTGAGGCTTCGGTGGAATGAGACTTTGGGGAACCTTGGAAAGGGGTGAGTGTATTTTCATGTGTGAAATGTCTGGCTCACAGGAGCCGGAAAGTAGACTGAGGTAGCCAACCTCCAAAGATCCCTGGCGCCTGGTATTCTTGCCCTTGTGTAATCCCCTCTCACACTGCATCAGGGCTGGCCCTGTGTGACTAATGCAATACAGAGAAGATGAGGCTAGGCCATAAGGGCCTGGCAGCCTCTTCCTTGGGCTCAAATCTGCTCTGTGGGAAGCCTGCTGCCATCATGTGAGGATACTCACACTGCCTTGGCGAGAGGAACTGAGGCTCTGCCTATAGCCAGCAGCAACTCGCCGGCCATGCAAGTGAACTGGCTTGAGAGCAGATCTTCCAGGGCCAGTCAAGCCATGAGATGAGGGCAGCCCCAACTGACATCTGCCCACGGCCTCATGAGGGGCCCTGAGCCAGAGCCTTCCAGCCACACTGCTCCAGAATTTCTGTCCCAAAGAAAACATGAGAGAAAAAAAAAAATGATGATTGTTGTTTTAAGCCACTAAGTTCTAGGGTGATTTGTTACACACCCGTAGATGATGAACACAACTCTGTAGGGTACGAAAAAGAGAATCCAGTGTAATCACTGGCAAGGGTATAAAGAAAATATGTAGACACAGGAGAACACACAGTGTCGGGCAGCATGATAAATGGCAACTTCTCTCTCCTGATGGGTGTTGGCATTGGGGAACAGGAGGTGAGGTGCTGGGGGAGGGTGAGACTTGGGGAGACGGTTTCTAGAGGGGAGCAGGCCTTTTAGATGGGAGCCTTTCCTTTCCTCACTGAACCCTCTCAGGTCCTGGCTTGTTGCTACCAAGGAGGCCCTTCCATTTACAGGGCTCTTTTACATCCATCTGTCACCGTCTGGCAGAAACAGGTCAGGGATTACCAGCCCCATGACACAGAGGACAAAACTGAGGGTCCCACTGGGTAACTGACTTGTCCAGGCCCTGGGCACTTTCTGTTCCCGTAACAGCTCTTAGCAGCTCAAAGCTGCCTTTGGCTGCCAGAGGAATCAAAGAATCCAAAGAGCCTCAAGGCTGAACCTGAAACACAGAGAATGCAGGCCATCTGCTCTGGCGGGAGCTCTCCATAAGTGATAACCCACTGTGGCTGCCTTGAAACAATCTTTCACACCTGCTAAAATCTGGGCCTCTGGATGCTGAAGCTGAACTGGTATCATCGCCCTGATTATGGCCTCTTCACCATGTAGCCTCAGGCCTTTCCGGGTCTCTGAGGCTCTTCCCTGTTATGTTGGGTTCAACTGGCTGGTCTCAAGGCTCCGTGTGGCTCTGACATTGTAGGATTCATGAGCAGTTGGTGGGACCTTCAACAGTGATGTTGACATACTAATACCGGACTCCCACTTTGAGTCTCCAGTCTACAAAATCAATGTCAAACAGGAAATTGCAGGCAGTAATTTATTCTGCATTTTCCCACCATGGGACTTGCTTTATATACATTGCTACATGGACTCTAATAAAATATTAAGTAGACAAAAAGGTTCTGCCAGCTTCCCCCGCCCCTGACATATCGCTCCCCTTTCTGCCAGACACCCCTGGAGAGGGGACCTCCCTGGGACTGCAGCTGTGATCAAGAATAACTGCAGAGACTTAGAGAATGGACTTGAGGACACGGGGAGGGGGAAGGGTAAGCTGGGACGAAGTGAGAGAGTGACATGGATATATATACACTACCAAATGTAAAATAGATAGCTAGTGGGAAGCAGCTGCATAGCACAGGGAGATCAGCTTGGTGCTTTGTGACCATCTAGAGGGGTGGGATAGGGAGGGTGGGAGAGAGATGCAAGAGGGAGGAGATATGGGGATATATGTATATGTATAGCTGATTCACTTTGTCATAAAGCAGAAACTAACACACCATCGTAAAGCAATTAAAGCCCAATAAAGATGTTAAAAAAAAAAAAGAATAACTGCAGAGAGCCAGGTAGGAGGTCAGTTGTGAAAACAACCAAGCTCGTAAGGTAAAATGGAATGACATAGAATAAAACAATACAGTAGGAAACAAAATAATAAGATGAACAACTTAGATGAATGTCAGAGGGCTGTCTGCCCAGCACCCACTCTTGGCGGGTCTGTGGGTCTTGGTGGTCTGTATATCTAAAAGGAGGGAGACAAGTTGGAGTATCTTCCTGTCCAGCCCTACCCAGTTGACTTGGCCTACCCAGGCCCTGGGGCAATGGGGTCACCCTAGCAAAACAGGAAGATGAAGTGGGGTCTGCATCGACCACAGTCCGTGCTGGCACCTGGTCTGCTAGACTTGGCTCTGGGGACCCAAGCAAGCCCTGGGCTGACACCTTGCAGCAGCCAATATGCCTTCACATGGGAGAAGAGCAAACTTCCACTGCTTCCCTGTTACAGTAATCTTTGCAGTAGCACACAGGACCAGGAATAGCTAGAAACCCAGAAACACAGTCATGAAAACTCAGTCATTGGAAGGCTAAACTTTGATCCCCCGAAGCAGGAATGCTTGAGAACTCCGGGTGAGTGAGGCGTCTGCTCTGAAAGGAAAAATGACCAGGGTGGAGCTGTGCAGGTCGTGAGCTGGCGTGGGAAGCAGAAATGGGCTGGTGGAATATGCAGAATCAGGACAAGGCGGGCGGCAGGGGAACTGGATGGTGCTTAAGTGACCTGTGTCTAAAGAGGTCAGTGTCACCTTGGGGAACCGGGGTTGGCAGTGAGCACATGGCCCTCTCTGAAGTGGAGCCTCGTATTGTGTGTGGCTGACGTAAGTGTAGTCGTGACGAAGTTAACTGAGTCAGCAGGGGACTCACTTCTTAGCTAAGCTGTTTGTGGTCTTTACAAATTCCTAAATAAAGAGTGCTTGTTTGTACCTTTGAGGGCGCAGGTGAGGTGTACAGTAGCCCCCCATGATTCTCAGCAGGGTCAGACTCAGGAAGCAGGTCCCCTGGCCCTCCCCCACAGAGGAAAGGGAGCCAGCCTTTTCCTGCTCAAGTACACGCGCCTCTCCTTACCAACTTTAATTCCCCTTCTCACTCAGTGAGAGGCAGACCCAAGACAAGATCTCATGTCCAGTGCTCTTTCCGCTGCGCTGTGAAGAAGCAGACCTCAGAGCCGAGGCTCAGAAACTAACACCACATGTCTATCAAGTGAAAGTGGAACACTGAAACCAATATCTCCATTTCCTGTCTCAGATCCACATGCCTCCCAATTCCTTCCACTCTAGAGCATCACACACTTGCATGTGTACACACAAGCCTGCCCACTGCTAGGCGTCAGCACTCAGTGTGGATTGTGGGGTGAAGGTGTGAGAACAGAGCTGTGGATTAGCCCAGTTCCCAGGAAACACAGAGGCGGGTTGCAGAGGATATGCAGCCTGGGACTTGGCCTGACTGCAGGATGGCCTCTCCCAGAGATGCAGACAACACACCCATGCACACACCATTCCCTACCAGCCCATAATCACTGTGTGGACATAACTGCCCTTACTTATCACTAACCTGCCTCCTCTCTGACCTCACCCCCTTCACCATCCCCACCCCAATTCCAGCCCTGGAGATGTTGCTTTTGTACGAGGACCGTGACACCAGAACCTCACCTCTCCCATGTGAGCCATGACTTAGCTCATCCTGAAGACCTCAAGGCACCTAGTAGTCCCATCCAGCTGCACTCCTGAAGACATCAACTCAAATCCCAGCCCCTTGGCCAGTGCCTCTGCAGGCCTAGCTGCCCCGGGCAGGGTAAAGAGAGACAACAGGATACTCCCTCTATTCCCTGCACCCAGGAGATTAGGAGGCTACACTCTAAATAGACATTTCTCCAAAGAAGACATACCTATGGCCAACAAGCACAATAAGATGCTCAACACCATTAATCATTAGGGAGACGCAACTCAGAATCACAAAGAGACACAACTTTATGCCCATTAGGATAGCTATTATCAACAAAACAGAAAATACAAGTGTTGGGGAGGGTGTGGAGATGTTAGAACTGTCGTGCACGGCTGGTGGGAATGCAAAACAGCAGGGCCACTGTGGAGAACAGTTTGGCAGAACAGTTTCCTCAGAAAGTTAGACATAGAGTTACCGTATGATCTAGCAATTCCACTCCTAGGTGTATACCCTCCCCCGCTAAAAAAATTAGAGTAGGCTGCATTGAGGAGGTGTATTTGAGTGCTGAAGACGTGAAGGAGGTAAGATTTCAAGCCATAGAAATATCTAGATGAGGAACAATCAGGACAAAGGGAACAGAGCAAAGGCTCTGAGCAGAGGGTGCCCGCCATGTTAGGGAAACAGCAAGAGGGCCAGCATGTGTGCATCAGAGTGAGAGGAAATCACAACGGGAGGTGGCGGGGGGGGGGGGGGGGGAGGGGAGTGGCCAGGCAGGTCACAAAGGGCCTGGTAAGCCACTATAAGGTCTCTCCATTCTATAAACTTGCTCTGAGGCCCCAAGGCCCCCAGCCCCTGGCAACCCCTCTTGACTTACTTGGGCCCCTGGTGGGAAGGAACATCAGGGCAGGGATTCCTGCCCAGCCTGTTCTGCCAAATGGAGGCCATGGTGCTGTCTCAGGAATGGCTGCCATGTGTCTTGGCACTGAACTTGGCAGCCTAGACCCAGGCATGCAGTGTGGCCCTCACACAGGCTGTGTGCCCAGGGCCTCTCCTGCCCAGTCCCATCCCTCAGCAGGGATCATTCTCCCTCTAGCTCAGCCTATCTCCCCATTGCTGGGCACAAAGGAGGTAGGAAGGAAGGCGCTGGCTGCGTCCTGGGTTGTTGATGCTTTTTTCCCAAGCAATGCCATTACTGCTAATTGACCTTTATTGCACCCTCCATCACTTGGAAACCCATTATAGCCCCCATTGCTCTCCATGCATCTGATTAGTAAAAAATCACTGGCTTCTAACTGAACAATAATTATCTTGGCATTGTGAGGCCAACCAGGTCCCTCACCCTTGCCCATTACCTCCCTCCTCTTTACAACTTGGAAAAAGATATATGAATCAATGTAAGAAAGTCATTCATTCTCCACTTTCCAGGCTGCACACCAAATAGTTTGTCAAGGCCTTTTAAAAGCCACTCTCCTCACTCACATTCTGCTCAGAAGGTTGCTTTTTCTTTTCCTCAGCCATTGATTTTTGCATCTTGTTAGGATTGTTCTGTGCTCCTAAAGAATTAATAACAAATTAGCCAAAGTCTGTGAGCTGCAGCTTAGCCAGCTGGGCTCCCCTGGACAGCCATTCTGGGCTCTCTTCCTTTCTACTTGGTGCCAGGAGAGCAGGGGTGTCCCCACGGATCGTACCTGGGCTGGAGTACAGCCTCGGGGGCCCTGATCTAACTCTGCATTGCCCAGGAGGAATGGGAGACTGCTCTAGGCTTGATCTTGTAGTCCTGAGGATGGAGTGTAGACCTCTGGAGACAATAGGGGAACCCACAGAATGGTGAAAGTATGTGGTTTTGGAGCCAGACAGATTTGAGTTTGAATCCAATTTAACTAGTTACTGGCTCTGTGGCCTGTGCAGTTGTCCTGGTGTTTCAGGGATACAGGGGTCCCAAGGGTGTCATAATGATGGGTATCCAGCTGCCCCTCACACTGGGTCTCAGCAGTGGAAGGGCTAAGGAGGGTGATAAAGGATGCTAAGAGCAAGTCTGGAGTTGGGGGAGGAGCCTGACTACAGAGCAGAGCCCTGGATGGGAGTCCCAGGAATCCAGATCTCAGTGTCTAGACTGGGATCACTGAATAGTGAAGTCCAGTCCAGACTGGCTTCAGCATCCAAAAAGTTCTATGTGGGCCCTTGGGTTCAGAGAAGCACTCTAACTGAGACCTTATACTATGTACCAGAGAAGAAACAGCACAGCAGCTAAGAGCATGGACTGCGAGCCAGACTTCCTGGGTCCAAATTCTATGCTTAGGCAAGTCTCTTAAACTTTGGTGCCTCAGTTTCCTCATCTGTAAAATAGGTCTAATCATTGTACCCACCATGGAGTTATTATTAAGATTAATGAGTTAATATATGTAAAGGGCTTAGAAAAGTGCCTGGCCCCTAGTAAGTGCTATAGAGAGTAAACTTAAAAAGAAGAGAAGGGACTTCCCTCGTGGCACAGTAGTTAAGAATCCGCCTGCCAATGCAGGGGACACGGGTTCGAGCCCTGGTCTGGGAAGATCCCACATGCCGTGGAGCAACTAAGCCCGTGTGCCACAACTACTGAAGCCCACGTGGCTAGAGCCCGTGCTCCACAACAAGAGAAGCCACCGCAAAGAGAAGCCTGCGCACTGCAACGAAGAGTAGGCCCCGCTCACCACAGCTAGAGAAAGCACGCACGCAGCAATGAAGACCCAACGCAGCCAGAAATAAATAAATTTATAAATAAAAAAAAAGAAGAGAAAAAAATAAGGGCTTGCCTATCACAAAAAATTTAATCCCAATTTTCCCTTCCTATCCACTTGTAGCATGAGTAAAAATGATGGATGGCTTTACAAACCCAGGCTTCATCTCATGTGCCTCCTTCCCCACCACCAGCCCAACCAATTACCAGGTCTTTGTGCCCCTTCCACCACTGGCCCAGGCACACCACCCCCATCCCCTCTGGATGATTGCACCACCTCCCATCCTACTGCTCTCTGGTCTCACGTTCCCCAATCCACTCATCACACTTCCCGCAAAGTGATCTTTATAAATCACAAATCTGGTCCTATTGCCCACCTTAAGCCATTCTATTGTCTATAGGAGTCATTGTAACTCTTTGGAACACAAGGTCCTTCGTGGTCCTCAACAAAGTCCTGCAGCTTCATTTACTGCCCTCTGCCCCTCTGTTTATAGTCTAGCAACACTGAATGGCCTGTTGTCATTCAACACACACACACACACACACACACACACACTCCATGCTCCATTTATTCTGATCTCTCTGCCTGAAGTATCCTCCCAGCTTCCCCACCCCCCCTCCACCCACGCATCATCTCAACACTGCCACTGTCCCCACAAGTCAACCCAGCTAGCACCAAGGACCCGGTGTCACTTCTTGCTGGAATCCTTCCCTGAAGCCACCAGTTGGATTAGACATCTGTGTCCACTAGGATAATCCTAGATAAGTAAATTCCTAAAGATAAGTGACTTAACCCCTTCGAAGTTTATTTCTCATCCCAGTATAGTTTAATGTAGTGTCCCTGGTCAGCAAGAAGCTTTCCCTCACATGGAAATTTAGGGGTGAATATTCTGGCTCCATAACCCTGGGTTCTCAGTCTTCTGCATCCAGCAGATGGGAGGGGTGAGAGGAGCTGGAAGGGGCATATCTGCTTCCTAAAATCCCTGGCCAGAAATGGTATGCCTCACTCCACTCATCCCATCGTGAGAACTAGCCACAGGGTCACTCCTGGACGGAACATGTTCCTGTGCCACCCGGTGGACAGCTAGCCCTTGCCACCTCCGACTCTCCCCTGGCACCCTGTCCCTACATCCACCTCAGAGCTGTCAAAATGTATGGCTGTGATCTATGTCCAGGCTCATCTTCCCCAGCGGATTGCGAGCTTCTGAGGGCAAGGGCCCCGCTCCTTCCACCTCTGTGTCACCAGCACCTGGCACTGGTGCTTGGTACTGTGTTGGATGAACGGATGAGCTGAATCAGAGCCAGCTCCGCAAGCGGGTGGGTCTGGCCCTGGAGGCAAAAGGTCCTCCCTGGAAGCAGCTGAGCCTGGGGAGGGCAGGGGCTACCAGGACAGAGGCTGAAGGGAGATCTTCCCAGGAAAAATAAAAGACAGACAGAATGATTTGGCCCTTTGGAGAGGTTTGCATCTTCATCTCCATGGCATCTCTTAGGCTGGAAAGGGCTCAAACTCTGAGAGGTCTGAAACACATACTCTTCGTAGCTGACGCTTACAGGCAGCCCACGTCATGTGTGAAGCACTATTCTAAGTGCTATGCAAGCATTAATTCATAAATCCTCACAATTACTCCATTTTGCAGATGAGGAGGAAATGGACGCTCAGCTCAGAAATGTTCAATGACACGTGATATTCTCTCTACCCGTGGCCTTATTTTCCTCCTCCGCAGCCCCTAGATGCCCTAGGACAAGGATGGTTTCAGCCTATCTTCCAGCATTTCTCTCGTGGGAATTAGATTTGGGGGGGACAGCAGAGATTTGACATCCTGGAGGCCAAAGCAGACTTTTTGGAGCTTTCTTACCCCCAATCTGATCCTCAGGGCTCAGGTAATAGGCCAGAGGCCCGAGAATAAATTTCCAAGATTATTCCTCACTTTGAATGCTAGGCATTTTGCTAACTAAGAACAACTGGACTTTCCACTGATGTTTATGTCTCACAATTGTCCTTTGGTCAAATTAAAAAATAGTAGAGGTTGGAGCCAAATAATAAGTTGCGAGTATCCAAGACCATCTCAACGTAACGCTTCTGCAGAATTAACAGTGATAATTTTACAACGGGAGGCTGATCTCTCTGCATACAATGCCAGCGCTGAATACCCAGAGGCCTGCAGCACAGCAACCTGGCCCCACTCAGCCAGGCTTCGTCTCCCCAACGCTGGGCATTTCCATGGTCTTAGGTGGATAACAGCCACATCCCCTCCTGCGAAATCACTGCTTCGGAAATGCTTTACACTGATGACAAGAGAAGCAGTTATGATTTGTCATTATAGAAATACCCAATGATCAGGCCACTGAGTGATGACTGCAGCCTCCTGTCCTCGCTGTCATCAGTCTGGGCTCCGAGCTACACACCTGTCATGACTGGAGGCTACCAGGTGACAGCCACGGAAGAGCCGGCTTCCCGCCCCATCACCTTGGGAAGGTCCAACAGCCCCTGCCTCTGGCAGAAGCAGGTGCCTCCAAGGCCTCCTCCTGAGGTATGTGCAAGAAGAGTAGATTATAAGCAGCCACACCTGCTGGCCCACCAACCCCTAAAACACAGCCGCAGAAGTCACTCTTCCTCCTCACCTTTCCCACAAGCGGATGGAGTAGCCTGTGACAAGGCACTTGGACTTCGAAGCCAGGCAGGCCTGTGTTCCATCCATGTCTCTAGGACAGCCTAGCTACGCAACCTGCAAGGCATACTGGGGACAGAACCTTCCGTGGGTGGAATGTCCCAGGGAAAAAGCAAGTGAATGGAAAACAGCCAAATCGGTACAATAGCAATAAGCTAACACTTATGGTACTAACTATTTTACATGCATTAACTCATCTTGACAGCAACCCTACACAGCGAGTGCTTTTATTGTGTCTGCTTTATAGTTGAGGAAACTGTGGCAAAGAAAGGTTAAGGGACTTAACCAAGGGCACCTGGCTATGAATGGCAGACATGGGATTCACCCCCAGCAGTCTGGTTCATGGGTTGTGCTCCTAATGTTTTATACTCCTCTTAACAAGTGTGACTGTTATCTGTGTCCCAGGCTCTGTGTTAAGTTCTTTATACATGTTACATCAGTCCCCACAAGATGTTATCACCAGTGTACAGAGGAGTAAACTGAGGCATAGAAAACTTAAGTAACTTACCCCCATTCACATACGTTCTAGTAGCAGAGCTAGAACTCAAATCCAGGGCTTCTGGCATGAGTGTGTGCCAAGCCAATGTGTATACCTACTGTGCTGTGATGCCTTGATTACTTTGTATGCACACTTGCATTTAATTAATTCTCCCAACAGCTCCTGAGAAAGGTAGTACTATTAAATCCGTTATATAAATTGGGAAGGTGAAGATTATAGAATCCAAGCAACTTACAGTCAGTAATTGAGGATCCAGGATTCACATCCAGATGTTGTCTGGAACCCTCTATTTAAACCCCTATACTGCAGTAACTTCCTACCCTAACCCAACGCCTGCTCATACACAGAACATGTGAATTTGAATTCACTTGACCTAAAGTATGAATGATCTGCTCAACACCCAGTTCAAATGCCACCTCCTCTGAGACTACCTCCCTCAATACCCTGGCAGAAGTTGTCTCTTCTTCTTCTGTTTAATCTCAGTCTGGGTTTTTTCTGGCTTTTGCTTCCAGACTAGCTCTTGATCACTTTTGCTGTGATTGAGAACAGTTCTCTGTGCAGAGGAGTTCAGTGTGCTCTGGCCTGGCCCAGGCCTCACTGTTGTGACCCTGGAGACCAGGGTCAGTGAAAAGAGGAAAAGTAGTCATGGGTGAACATGGTCTGCAGCCCAGGGCCAGAGACCTTGTGAGAAACAAGAACCATGAGGACAGGAAAAACAGACAAGAGACCACAACAGCAAGATGTGGAGAAAGAGTAAGCATTAGATAAGTGGTCACTGTCTTGGCAGAACTGAGGGAGCTAAATCCTAAATTGACAGTGGACAAGCTGAGAATTAGCACAATAAGAATAGGCACAGAAATTGATGCCTCTGGGATATGAGGGGAGGGAGTAAAACAAGTTCAGTTGGTTGAGAATTAGCTAAGAAGCAGTTAGAACCCTAGATCCCTTCCCCAACTCTATGCCCCCAGGTGGCTTCCCTGCCCCAGGCTAGAGAAGACTAGAGATTTATTCTCTGGGGAGGACAAAGCAGAGGGTGTCTGGATGAGGGACAACAGAATCATGTGAAGGCCAGGACACCATATTGAATGAAGTGAACACAACACACAGAATGTTCAGGCTCCCATCTTGCTTCTGGCACTCCCAGAATACCAGCAACCAGGCCTTTGCCTTCCAGGCAGGTGGAAGAGCCTGTAAGAGGAAGCCAGCTGGTTCAAGAGGAAGGACTTTTAAAAATAGACATGAGGTTTTCCCCAACACATGGCACAACTGGGTTACCCTACAGAAAAGTTCCTGGTTGACGAGCACCACCTACAGGGATTTTAGTCCCATTACTCCTAAACATGAGTGGGTAACAGAGAATTACCAGGAAGCTCAGGAAGGTCTCCAGCATGAAGGACAGAGACCAAGGGAAACAAGGGGGATGGGGGAGCAAATCAAAGGAGACAGACTGTCCAAGAAGGACAACATTAAAAATAATCTCAAAATCCTTAGAGTTATAAAAAAAAATTTATATCCTTGAAACAAGAACAGGATACTATAAAAGGAGTGTGGAGCATTCAGAGAACAAGGAAGAGCCCCAGGGAATTAAAAACATGTGAGCAGAAATGAGAAACTCAAAAGAGGGTTGAAGAGCTGAAGAAATCTCCCAGAATGATGGAAAAGAAGAAAAACTAAGATCATTAAAGAACCAGTTCAGTGGGTCCAACTTCTGAGTAATAGGAATTCCAGAAACAGAAAATCCTCTAACACCAATACATCATTTTTCCAGATCTGTAGGTTGGGGTTCCAGATTGAAAGGGCCACTGAGTGCCCAGAGAAAATGATAAAAATGTCTGAACCAAGGCTCACCAATGTGAAACTTCAAAATGCAGGGAACAAAGAGGCCACAAGTTTCCAGGGGAAATAAATAAAGAACTAGTTTGCAGAATTAAGAGTTATATGCAGAATTAAGAGTTAGAGATTTCAAACTTCTCAAAAATAATCCCAGTGGCTAGAAGGCAGTAGAATACTGCCTTCAAAATTCTGAGGGAAAATAATACAGCTGGGCAAGGTCTCCAAAAATTTATATCCCATACCCCATTTCTCAGGAACCTACTGACAATGTACTCCACCCAAATTTGAGTATAAACACAAAAAGAGGAAGAATGTAATAATGTAATATCAGAAACAGGAGACCCAACACAGGAGAGAGGCCAAGAGAATTCCTTCATGGATGCTGAAGAGAAGTCTCAGGATGACAGCTGTGCATCAACCAGGGAGGGCAACCTGCACCAGCAGTTCAGAGGCCATGAAAACTCCTTCAAGAAGACGAATTGATGGAAAATCTGATGTGAATGAAAGGAAATGTGGACAACCTTTGGAGAGTTTGGGAGGATGGGAAGATGGAAAGGTGCATGTGTTGGTTGGGACAAGAGAAAGAAAGGGAGGTACATCTGCATTTTTTTAGAGTGGGAAGTCAATAGATGATGCCTAAAACAAATCCTCCCCCCAAATGAAGAAACAGCAATACAATCATATTGTTGGATATAAGGTGATAAGGACCAAAAGACATCTAGAAAAGATGAACGTGGTTGCCTCTGTGGAGGGGAGGGAAAATGGAGGAGGTGACTGGGGGCTGTTTTTTGCCTTAACAAACCTTGTAGCACTAGTTGAGTCTTTAAACTGTGTGCATACGTAACGCTTACAAAAATTAAAACTTAAAAAAATAAAGTTTTCCCTGGCTTTGGAGTGGAAACTGAAGAGAACAGGAGGGTGATCTCTGAAAGAACCCAAACCCTTTCATGCTTTGACAATGAAATAAATAGCTATAATCAGACTTCTGTACTTTTGCACTACCTTAGAGTTTATTCATTCATTTATTCAACAAATATTGATCAAGGTCCCACTGTGTGAAAGCAGTTTCACATCCATTACCTCTGATGATCTGGTTTTAGAAATTAGAGGGAAGTAGTGTGGGCTTGTGACTCCCTCTTTCGCCAAGTTTACACGGAGGCCACCGACTCCCCTGGGAGGGAGAGAGTTGTTTCTGGTCCTGTGATGCCAGGGGGGTAGAAGAAACAGAGGCAGGTCGGCCCCTCTGAGCTGCAGTGGATGCTCCTCTGGTGTGTCTAAAATGAGACATCTCACCACCCAAGGGTCATTTTCCTTCCAAACTCATTCTTGCCCACAAGATAAACTCATATATGCCATATTAATGGGGTGCATGAGATAATAGGGTAGGATGTGGAAAGAGGTGTCTGTTCTCCCTTTTGTGGAATATTTGTGACCTAGAAAAGGGATGTTGTTGAAGTTCTACACCCTCCCTGATGAGTAGAGAGGAATCTGCGTGGAGTACGGTTTGGTCCTATGAAATATGCCCTTCCTGAGCATGTTCTGCTCACCGTAAGTCAGCAGAAATTCTGGACAGCTCTCCTGTCCCCTCCACAGGGAGCCTGTATCACCTCCTCTACTTGGGAGGCAGTTGTGACATCCTCGGCGATGTCCTCTTACACAGGAGAGGTGTCGAGCTATTTGCCAAGATGTGACTGAGACTGCCTTAGGATCAGGGTTCACGGAGGCAAGACCAATGACTCCTTGTGTGAGGAAGAGTCACCAGGCACCTATCTTCTCATCAGGGTAGCTACTGTAGCATGGAGGAAGAGAGGAAAGGAGGAAGGGAGAGAGGTAAGTTCAAAGTGAAGATGATTCGGAGCTCTCCCTCTGCAGCCTATTTAATATCACACTTGGCTATCAGTCACTCCTTTCATTACAGACTCCCCGAATCACAGTCAAGACAGAGGGAGGACTAGTCAGCACTGAGGTTGTTTGTCGCACTTGCCCGTTGTGCAAGTGCACAAGCTACATTTCAGAGCCAAAAGATGAGCTAATGTTCTACTTCAATGTCAGTAGTAGAAAGCAAATAACTTAGGGCATGAGAACCAAGAAATAAGGGAGCTTTAATGCTTCCATAGAGAAGCAAATATTTGCACTTACTAATATCCTGAAACCCATGTTGCCATGAATAGTTCCTTCTCCCTTTATCCCACGCCTTTTGTCTAACACAGTAATATGTTGCCACCCTTTCAAAATCCTGACACAGATGACATTGAAGCAAATTATGTACCTCAGCCAGATTTCTCAGTTGAAATGGAGATAGCTGATGTGTACATTTTTCCATCTAGTTAACATTCCACAGTTTGAATAGCTGTTATCATGCCCTGGGTCCCATATGAATGGGTGAATAGATAGAAAGATCCATAAACAGCTTGGCTTGCACAGAATGAGATTTCTCTTCAGACAAAGAGAAAATGGAATGAATCATTATCATCTGGATGGTAGCAGTCATCAGAGACTAGCACACAAGCCCTCTCTCCCCTGTGTGCAGAACACAAGTGTGTTGCCTAGCACCAGCAGCCATCTCTGGAGGATCTTTGCCCACTCCCCGTCTCTGCTTTTGGCCACGTAATCTTTTTCACCCAGGTTTTTGTTTGCACAGTGTGGTGGTCTCCAAAATATGTCCCAGATTTTTTGATACTCCTCCATTCAAGAGGTGTAGATTATTTCTCCTCCCCTTAGACTTAGTGACTCACTTCCAACAAATAAAATATGGCAGAAGTGATGGTATGGAACTTCTGAGACTAGGTCAAAAAGTGCATTGCCCTCTCCCTCTCTCCAAACACTCACTTGGGAAAACCAGTTGTCATTACGAGAGGCAGTCCTATATAAGACTCATGCAGTCCTATAGAGACAAACTGAGGCCTCTTGCCAGCACCCACGTGAATAAACCATCCTGGAAGTGGATCCCCAGCCCCAGACAAGCCTTCAGATGAGACCACAGCCCTAGCTGACATCGTGACTGTAACTTCATGAGAGATCCTGAGCCAGAACCACCCAGCTAAACTTCTCCTGAATTCCTGACTCTCAGAAACTGTATGAGATTTGCCGTATTAATGTGGTGCATGAGAGAATGGGGTAAGATGTGGTGATCTACCAGGCAGTAAAAGCGAACTAATACACACTGTGACTTCTCTTGACTCTCACCACCCTATTTATGGGAAAAATTTTTTCTCAAATATTCAAGGCCAGAATGACTACAGCCTCCACAGCAAGACTCCAAAGCCACTGCAAAGTGAGTGTGAGGGCATCAGAAGCTTGCTCAGGTCTTCAACAAGCTAGCCAAATCTCTGGGAACTACACAGCTTACTGGAGAATGAAAAACAGAGATCGAAGGAAAATGTCAAGGTCATGCCTCGGGCCACTCATTACTCACTCCCTCCTTCCTCTGTGCATCCTCCAAGCACTGTCTCATCTCTCACAGAACTTACCATGTTCTGCAGCCTCTTTCACCAGCAGTATGCATGCTCTTGGCCTCTGCCTAACTCCTTGTACACTGGTCTTCCCCCAGAAACCTGCAGCTGGCCACACTGGTGCTCACACCTGCAGACCCCAGCCCACGGCAGGTCCTGAGCCAAGTCTGGCCAGGACAGGCAGTGTCAGAGGTAGCTCAGTGCTTTTAAAGCAAGCTGGACATGGAGATTTCCATAAGTAGAGTAACTACAAACTAGCAGGGTGGTTAAAGATCTCTGTTTTGGAGCTAGACAGAAATGGGTTTGATTCCAGAATCCACTGTTAACTACCTGATTGACCTTGGACAAGAAGAGTAATCCTTGGGTTCCTCCTCTGTAAAATGGGAGCATAATACTGCATATCTTCAATACAATTATATTAAATCTATGCAACCTCTTAATACAGGGCCTGACACTTTGCTCAGTAAATGTTTCTGTTAAGACCAGAAGTGGAAGGGTTGATATCACAGCTTAGAATCCCTTCCTAGCCCTGTTCAGTAACTTCATTCCATCTCACTGTAAATTCTGGTGATTCCTCATACCTGGTATGGGCGGCGAGTTTGGGGGGTTTTCCCCTGCTATTTTGCCCATTCTTCTCTGGTTTCTATCAGCTCTGGTCCTGGCTTCTGGCTCCTGCCCTTACTCCCAGCCTATCCCTAGGCCCCCGTCATGCTCTGCCCTTGCTAGTATCTGCCCACACGCACCTTTGAACACCCCTGTCTCACCCTGGCCAGCCCAGCTAGTCTGGGGGAGATGAAGAGGAGCTCACCACCCGGACCACAATGTGTTCCTACACATCTTCAAAAGGTTTCCTGTCTGTTTCGTCTTTAAGAGGAAAGATGGAACCTAGTCACCTCCCTTCATGCAGGCAACTGCCTATTCTGGGGAGAATCAGCTGAGGTAATTTAAATACCCTGCTTAATTACTTCACTACCAGACTCCCAGCTAAGTTGCCCTAGCAACACCTAGCAACTGGCTGCTGTCACCAGCAGCTTCTGTAAGAGAGTTCTTCTAACTGTTTTTGTTTTTTTTTTTTTAACAGCTTTATTGGAGTATAATTGCTTTACAATGATGTGTTAGTTTCTGCTTTATAACAAAGTGAGTCAGCTATACATATACATATATCCCCATATCACCTCCCTCTTGTGTCTCCCTCCCACCCTCCCTATCCCACCCCTTTATGTTATTTGTAGTGAGGTGGATGGACCTAGAGTCTGTCATACAGAGTGAAGTAAATCAGAAAGAGAAAAACAAATACCATATGCTAACACATATATATGGAGTCTAAAAAAAAAAGAAAAGATTCTGAAGAACCTAGGGGCAGGACAGGAATAAAGACACAGATGTAGAGAATGGGCTTGAGGACACGGGGAGGGGGAAGGGTAAGCTGAGATGAAATGAGAGAGTGGCATGGACATATATACACTACCAATGTAAAATAGATAGCTAGTGAGAAGCAGCCACATGGCACAGAGAGATCAGCTCAGTGCTTTCTAACTGTTTTATAGACAGTCTTTATTGGTGGCCTTGGTGCAGAAACGAGTAAGTTGAATAAGCCTCGGAATGATATGTAAGCCAGTTCCCTGCCATCCCCACTGCTTTGCCTCCATTCTCCTGTGTAGGCCCAGTGGCCTTCCTTCAGGGCTGAGCACTCCCATTCAGAGATGGGCGGAGGCAGTCATCAGTAGTGTTCCAGAGCACATCTTTAGAGTCAGATGGACATTCCAGCTGTGTGACATTGGGACTATTATTTAACCATGCCGTGCCTCAGTTTCTTCATCTGTAAAATGGGAGTGATAATGCACAGTGCCTGGCATACAGTACGCATTCAGTGTTGGCTGCTATGATTATGAATAACCTAAGATGAAAAAAACAACGGTCATCTTTCCAACTGACTGCAGCAGGGCCAGCCAGTCTGATTATCTATGTGATTGAGAAATGCAGACAGTCTGCCCCTGGGGTTATACAAACTGCCCCTCACCCTCCTGCCTGGTCCTCTAGCTGCCCCCTACCCCTGTGTCCTCTCCCCACTCCCACCATGACATGAGCTCCGTGAGAGCAAGAATTTTTGTCTATGTTGTTCACTACTGTATGCCAACACAGTGCTTGACGTGTAACAGGTGTTCAATAAATATTTGTTCGATGAATGAATATTTGCAGAATATTGCTTTATGCATACAGGTTCCCTTAGGAATTTCAAGTGCTAGGATATGGGAATTTCTGGATTCCTAACTTTATACATCTTAGAAACATACCAACCCCTAACAGCTGCCATGCTTTGTCTTTGTGTATAGCCAGGTCTAAGCAAAACCCCAAATGTAATATCTAAGACCATCCTAAGTGGTCATTTCATTACCAAGACTGTGCTATGTGGATATAGATCACAAACTTTTTCCTAAAATTGAAGTTATGAACACAGGGGAAAACTAAAATGAAATCCAGATTCTCAAGACGTGGTGTGAACTAGAAGGCAGAGGTGGAAGGGGGTGTTCCTGGTGTGACATTCTCAGGTTGTTTCTCTAACCCAATAGATCTGTCCTAAGCAGAGAGTCTAGCGGGAGAGGGAGAAGGAATGTCCAAACCAAGAAGAGAGAGCTTGTCTACGGTATGAAGAGGATGCAGGACCAGAGCCAGAGCCTGCCAGCACCTGGAGTCAAGAAACCAGAGTTTTAAAGGAGTCCAGAGGATCTAAGCTATGTATTTGGAGGAAGCAGAGGAAAAAGCCACAAGTGGGGGTAACAACGGATTCATTGCCAAAGTGATCTGGGAAGTGAGAAAGGCTACCTCCTACAGATTACAAGGATCTTCCCAACTAGGCATCTTTGAAAGGTCTAGGCTTCACCTCCCCATTGGGCAACACTAAAGGCTGTTATAAATCAGAAGAGTTTTGTGAATCCAGAGGTAGCTTATGCTCCCACCAAGGCCAATCTCTTGTGTTCTAACCCATGTCCTCCCAAATTTTCATTTTGGAAGCAAAGTTGAGAGGATCCCAGAGTGGAACAGTTATCAGGGCTGCCAGGGTCCCTGCACAGCCTGAAGATGACCCTCCCCAACCTCTGCTAAGGGTCACCAATAGAGGGGAAGTTTGATCTGTTGTTCCCAGTGCCTGGTTCCCCTGAATATGATCCAGGAAGCAGCCTCTCCCTGCTGAAGGCAGAATGAAGACCCTGCCGCTAGGGTTCCAAAGCAGAAGTGGATCAAGCTGGGCCAAATATCAAAGACTCAGCAGCCAACCGCACCCTGGCATCCATGCCCATCTCTCCAGCCAACCTCTTTTGAACCCAGGCTTTGCCTCCTAGAGTCACAGCCTGTGAGACCATCCAATGAAAACCCTTATTTATAAAATTGTGAAACTGAGATTTAGAAAGGAGGCATGACTTCCATGTCACACATCAAATCCACAGGCAAGCTGGAACTGGGACCCAGGGCTCCTGGCTCCTGGTTCCAGGTTTTCTTCCCACGGCTTCCAGACTCCCCACTAAGTCTCCTGGGACCTAACAATGCATTCCCTGTTCTGAGTGATCAGGAATATATTAGGTACACTTCACCTCTCATCTCCAGCCCCTCCAGGGGCAACTAGTATAGTGGGGAAAGCGTGAGATTAAGTGTTAAAAAAGACCTGATGTAGTGCCCAGCAGCACCTCTCACTAGCTGTGTGATGTAGGCAACTCCCTTAACCTCTCTGATCTGCACTGGGAATAACTGCAAGGTGGGGGCAACACTAAAGGCTGTACTTCATGAAGTTGTTTGGAGGACTCAATGAAAAATGTGTGAAAGTGCTCTGTATTTTCAAGAGTAATATACTTATTTTCTTCCCCATGTTTTTCAGTGTTTTCCAAATTATCTACAATATTGATTTTAAAAGAAAGATTATACAGAACTTTTAAAGAAATGGTACCTATCAAATTGGCAAAGCTTTCATTTCTTACTCCAACATTGAAGGGTACACAGAGATGAGCATTGTCATGCACTGCTAGTGGGAGGATAAATTGGAACTAACTTCTGGGAAAATTATTTGGCAACAGGCATCAAGATACTTAAAAATAGTTTATATCTCTTGACCCAGTAAATCCACTTCTCAGAATCTATGTAAAGAAAATTATTAGCTATTCAGTTAAGAATAATTATAAGTAATAGAGCAGTTTGTACCAGAATTTTTCTTAAATATACCTGAAAACTAGAAACAACCTAAATGTTGCCCAATGAGAAATGGTTAAATAACTTATGGTACTCCTTACAATAAAATATTATGAAGTCCCTTAAAATCAACTTTTCAAAGAATATTTAATGAACTGAGCAAATATTCATAACATATTATAAAGTAAATCAAATAGAATATTACACTGCATAAGTAATAAAATTCCATTTTTTAAATACAGAGAGACACACAGAGAAAGAAAAACTCACAAAAACAGCATTAACAGCATTCCCTCTGGATGATGGGATATAAATACTCTTTATAATTTTTTCTGCATTTTAAAATCAATTACAGTGAGCTTATTTTCTTTTACCACCTGAAAATGCTGTTACAAATAAATAGGTAAATAAATATTTAAAGTTGTAGGTTTTTACATTCCATTTTGTCACCATGGTAGCAATTATTTACAAATATCTGTATCAAACCCTCTCTCATTAGTGGTTAGAAGTTATTATTAACTTTGTGTTTTTTAACTGGTTTTTGTGCTTGCTGCTGCTTCTTTCCAATCCCAAATTTCCCATCTTGCAATTTTGTTTTGATTCATTTTCATGTAATTTGGAAAAAATTTTTGAGTCATTTTATAGAAAGGGTGCTTCGGTGGTACCTTTTCTTAGCCTTTGGAGATCAGAGAATGTTGTCATGGATTGATGACAACATGGCTAGGTGTCTTAGTTCATTCGGGCTGCTATAACAAAATACCATAGACTGGGTGGTTTATAAACAACAGAAATTTTATTTCTCACAGTTCTGAAGGCTGGGAAGTCCAAGATTCCATGTCTGGTGAGGGCTTACTTCCTGGTTCATACAACCTCACATGGTGGAGGGCAGGAGGGAACTTTCTGGAGTCTCCTTCTAAGGGCACTAATCTCATTCCTGAGGGCTCCACACTCATGACCTAATTACCTTCCAGAGGCCCCACCTCCAGATGCCATCACATTGGGCATTAGGTCTCAATATATGATTTGGGGGGTGGGGGACACACAGACATTCAGTTTATAGCATTAGGTAAGAGTTCTCTATTTCTGTAGGCATTGTACCACTGACTGCTCAAATTTATTGTTTCAGAGAAGAAATCGAACATTAGGCAGATTCCTCTAAAGGTGTCCTAAGTTTTTCAGCTTATTTGCTTCTGGGACTACTACATCCTTGAAATCAAATTGTACTATGACTGTTATTGACCCTGGAACCCAAGTGTCAGAAATGAAAGCAACAGCCAAAGCCCAGCTCAAATGAGTAAGCTTTCACTAAAGGTTTCTCCATTGTGCAATCATCCGCATTCCATTCAGAGTTCAGACTCACCTCTTCTCACCAAAACAACCTCCATTCTATCCTCCCATTTACCTTCCTCCTTCTCAACTCCCAGCAAAATCAAGGATCAAAAACTGATGTGTGTCTTCACACTTTTCTCTACTATCACACATTCATGAAATTATACACACACACACACAATTTGGGGGATTAGGCATTATTTTGCACACACAAAGAAAATGTGATTTTACTGTATACCCTTCTCTATATCCTGCTTTTCCCTCCTAACTGAATCTGTCTGTGTCAACTGGTATAGATAGAACTCATTTTTTTCTAGGCTACACAATGATTCAATTATGAATATATTACAATTTGGTCAACAATCCTTATGTTGATGGATATTTAGTTTACTTTTTGTTATTCTTAATTGTAGCTTCATTTTGTTATTGTTGTTTCTTGCCACAACAAAAAGTATTGCAATAAACACATTTGTGGACACAACCTTAATTCTTGATCTCTTAATTTCTGCAGGATGAATCCCCAGAAATGAAATTGTTGCATCATGAGCATGTTTATTCCCCTTGGTAAGTGCTTTTAACAATTCACGTTTCTACCAGTAATATGAGAGTGCCCTTTCCGCAGCAAAAACCTCTACTAATTATTACCTCTGTTTAATTTTTCCCAGCATGGTGTGTGAGAGGTATTATCTCATTGTCCCTCTAATTTGCACTTTCCTAACATCTTTCACATTGTATCTGGATTTTCTCTTAGACGAATTGTCTATTCATATTCTTTGTTTATTTTCCAACCGGGATGTTTTTCTTTATCAGTTTGTAGAGGTGTTTACATATTTTAAACATTAATCCTTTATCTGTTTTATATGCTACAGCTTTTTCCCAGTCTATCATTTGTCAAGTAAATGTGGCTGTCTTTTCCATTATAGCATCTGCATTCATTGTCTTGGTTTAAAGATCTCCCAAGCCACCAAGTTATAAGTGTGTTCTCCTAAATTTTGCTCTTGTATTATTTTGCCCATCCTTTACATTTAAATGCTTAATCCATCTGAAATTTATTTTAATATGTAGAAGAGTTAAAGGTCTCTTCATTTTCTTCTGGGTGGATAGGGTCAGTTGGAGAACATGGTACAATACATAAGCCAATCTTTCTTCTCCCACCAGGGCTGGCTTCATAGATGTGTTACATGTGCAGTCACACGGGGTTTCACACTCATGGCCTTGTGTGCCTGGTTTAATGCTCTGACTTTGAAATTCTTAATAATTGGATCTTTCAGCTTGTGTTTTGTAAGTGAATTCCAATGGGGCACTGAGCCGGGGGCTTGGATCCTCAGCACAGTTCCATCTCTCACTGCCTGTCTGCCTCCTTGGGATGGTTCTGGGCCTCCAGCTCGCCAGGGCCCTGGTGCTCTGGCCCTGCTCAACTTCCCCCCCCCCACCTTTGCTCTTCTTCAGACCTTTTCAGACACACACAGTCTCAAGGAATTTAGCTACATGCACCCTTTCTGAAAAAGAAACTGGAGGATATACTCCAGCAAAACGAGAGTAAAACAAGACAGAGGAAAATACTGAGTTCTAGAAATAAGGACCCAACATGGTAATGAGAAAGGGGGGTTCAATAAAGTTCAGCTGGTCCTGAGGCTAGAGAACAACCAGTCCAAACCACATCAAGAGGACAGAGGGCTGTGGGAGGGATGTACCAAGGGAAAGAAAGGGAACTGCTAGATTCCCTCATGTGCTTGCTTGACTTACACCAAGGACTTTTACAGCTCTGTGGAAGAGTTTGGGGGGAATGGGGAATATGTTCACCAAAAAATCCCTGGAAACTGAGAAAATAAGACAGTTTTTAACTCCAAGGAAAACAAAATGCCATGAAAGAAAGGAAATGTATTCATAGGTTACCTATTGGCTATCTGTGGTTTAATTAAATGGTCATAAGCAGGTAAATATTGAATGTTGATCTAACTAAGAATTATGGTGTAACTCTCTGGAGAGGATGATGGAGAGAAGTTTGAGCGGGAAGGAGAAAAGGAGGAAGAGAACTGGAAGATGTCTTCATCTCCCATCGTGGGAAGTTAATAGGAAGCATCTAAAATTGGAAGTGTAAGAAATAACAGTATAAGCCTGTTATTTAGAAATAAGGATATAAATGCCTATAGAAATAGCCACAGTTAAATGTGTCTCTAGGAAGCAGAAATCAGGCATGGGTTTCTGGGGACAGGCATAAAACAGCTGCTTTTTATTAAAATCTGTAGAATACTCTTTGCCATTTTAAACTATATAGTCATATTACTTTTTTAAAATAAAAATTAAATTTTTAAAAAGTAACAGGCATGGAAATTCAGGATGTGCCTCCCTTCACATAGGTGAGACCAGTTCTAGTCATTCAAGGCAGGTTTTTAATAACCAGGCCAGTCTATGTCTAGTTTGAATGCCACCACCTAGGTGTGGATTCAAGCTGATCAGTTTTTCTGACTTCAACTCTGTGAAGCCATGTAAGATCTGCATGATCCGAAGATGGTTAATCTTTCATTTCAGCATTTTAAAAAATTACTCAATTGTTTTTCATGCAATTTTCATAACAGTTTCTGACCCGCTTCTTAGTCTTTGAGTTTTCGTATCTTTTATCAGCTTTTCCATCTCTTTCAACTCATATTTTCTTTAAATTCTGGGAGTGGTTTTCAAATTTGACCTCTACTCCAGAGAGGGAACTTTCCTCTCAGCTTTTAGCACTTGATCCGTTTCTCATAAATGGCCTAGGACTTTTTAGCACCAAGAATAAGTGAGAGAAAGTTCAGGGCTTTTCCTTAAAGGAGAATAAAGAAAACCAGAATTACAGAGAGCAATAATCAATAGCAATTGAAATCTAGCATGAGAATGTCTATGTTGTACTTAAAGTAGTTATATTTATTTCACTATTAATTCTGAATTATCATTTTATGTATATTTAGTAACAGTTCAATTATTTTAATACAGGATTTTGATAGGAAAAGTGTAAGTGACTAGACAGTGGCTCTCAGTCACCTGGGAAGCTTTTAAAAATGCTAATGCCAGAGAGGGTTTCACCCTGAGAGATGCTGATTTAATTGATCTGGGTGCAGCATGGTCATGGGAATTTTAAACTCCCCTTGTTATTCTGACATGCAAAAAAGAGGGGTACCACTGCGTTGGATCATGTGTTCTCTCTCAGTTAAAACATCCAAGAAAAATCTAATTCGGTAACCATAATTCAGGCACTAAGTTCACCTGGTAGCAAGTGCCCATATGGCATATGAATTCCTGAGGGAAATAACCAGTGGCTCTTGCACAATTAAACCTTAAAGTGGCAGGAAGTGTCAAACAGCCATCCCTGTACCTCCTCCTCATTTGCAATAGGTTTCCAAAGTGGTGGGCCAAGGAGAGCATGGATGACTGGTAACACCCCCTCATTATGGTTTCCCTCCGCACGGACAGTGCTCATTTCTTGTCAAGCAGTTTGTTCGAATTATAATACAACATTGCCCATTTTAGAGCCACCCTGATTGCCCAGACAACCAGCTTCCCTGCACTTTTTAATCAAAGAATTGGATGGTCCAATTCTAACCAATTCTGGTTAATTCTAAGTCCCTTTGTTGTGGTCCCTGGAACATTTAATGAACAAAGGTTTTATGGAGCCCATTTCCTATGTGGAATTGGAGGACGTTCTGTGAGCATATGTGAAATGGCTCTTCAGCAACTACAATGGTGTCTGCCCCCCTTGGAGGGCATGTGTTTGGAGAGGATGAATCGAGTCCCACAGCTGAGACCCGAGATTGGTGATTGCAGTCAGCGGTTGGTGCCTATTAGTGAAGCAGGCGAGGAGCTGTTGAAAGGGGCTGCTGAACCGAAAGCCACGATTCAGACTAGGCCAGAGAGAGCATTTTTGAACTGCAGCAGGCAAGGGGTAGGTGCCATTGGGCTGATCTGGAGCCCAGGTAGAAGGAATCAGGCTGACATGAGGCCATACTGGCCTGACTCTCAGGACAGAATCACTGCCGGACCTCCTAGGAATGCAGGGCTGGCTCAGGGAACAGAAGAAGGGGCCGGAGAGGAAAGAATGTCATGATCATCTTCTTACAGATGATCAGCTGTCCCGTCTAATTGCTGGAGGAGTAGAGGAAAGAATGAGGACCCAGGGAGCATCTCTGGGGTCATCACATCTCAGAGCCAGAGGCCTCCAAGAGCAGAAAGGGAGCCCTTATAAAATACGTCAGCTCTAAGCAAAGCCATCTACCCAGCCTCAGCCTGCAGCCCTTGATGCTGCACATATCTGGGTGGCATGTCCCCAGCTGCTCTATAACTAGTTTGAGTGTAGTCAGGTCATTGTGCAGGAGCTCAGCTCAGACCTGAGTGAAGGGGAACACTCTCAGAATGGCCCCCTGAGTCTGGGCCTGGCAGAGGCAGAAAACCATCACTGAGTAATGACTGCAGCAGAACTTAAGTGGAAACAGAAGGGCACACCTAGTCAGCCCTTGGAAGGCTGGACCAGTTTCTAACTTTCCTTCTTATACTAAAGAACCAACATCTTTCAGCTAATGTGTGATATGGAACATGGATGCAAACTCCATCCCAGTTATTAATGAAAAATGCAAATTGTTATCCTCCTCCATACATGTTTAAAATAATCTTGGTCTCTAAATATTGGAAAGTCAGACCCAGTCATCCTAAACCAGTCCTGTTAGTTCCAAAACCCTTTGAAGGCCAAAAGCTCCAGAAAACAACTGGCCTTTCTTCCTGGGTTCTAAGTGTTGAGAAATTGCTATAGATTTGCAAAAGATATTAAACAGAATCACGGAGCTATGGTCTGTAATATCTCAGGTCATTAAATGTTCACTGAGCACCTATTTTATACTAGGAACTGAGGATACAGAAATAAATCAGACTCAGTGCCTTCCTCTACAGGCTCTCAGAGAGGGAACGATGCAGAAACAGATCATCTTAGTACAAAATAATGCATGTAAACCACAGACATAGGAATAAGTGATGGGGAGTTTGGCCCTGCATGAGGAAAGGCTTCATGGAGGAAGTAGCCCTTGAGCCTAACAATGAAGAAAGAGCAAAATAAAAGTTGAAATGCTAGCTGTGTTATTTTATAAAATAAGAATAAGGTCATTCTTCCTGTACTCAGAAAACTATAAGACACTGATGAAAGAAATCAAAGATGACAAAAACAGATGGAGAGATATACCATGTTCTTGGATTGGAAGAATCAAGATTGTGAAAATGACTATACTACCCAAAGCAATCTACAGATTCAGTGCAATCCCTATCAAATTACCAATTGCATTTTTCACAGAACTAGAACAAAAAATCTTAAAACTTGTATGGAGACACAAAAGCAATCTGGAGGAAGCAAATGGAGCTGGAGGAATCAGACTCCCTGACTTCAGACTATACTACAAAGCTACAGTAATCAAGACAATATGGTTCTGGCACAAAAACAGAAATATAGATCAATGGAACAGGATAGAAAGCCCAGAGATAAACCTATGCACATATGGTCAACTGATCTATGACAAAGGAGGCAAGGATATACAATGGAGAAAAGACAGTCTCTTCAATAAGTGGTGCTGGGAAAACTGGACAGCTACATGTAAAAGAATGAAATTAGAACACTCCCTAACACCATACACAAAAATAAACTCAAAATGGATTAAAGACCTAAATGTAAGACCAGACACTATAAAACTCTTAGAGGAAAACATGGGAAGAGCACTCTTTGACATAAATCATAGCAAGATCTTTTTTGACTCATCTCCTAGAGAAATGGAAATAAAAACAAAAATAAACAAATGAGACCTAATGAAACTTAAAGGCTTTTGCACAGCAAAGGAAACCATAAACAAGATGAAAAGAAAACCCTTAAAATGGGAGAAAATGTTTGCAAATGAATCAATGGACAAAGAATTAATCTCCAAAATATACATATAGCTCATGCAGCTCAATATCAAAAAACAAACAACCCAATCCAAAAATGGGCAGAAGACCTAAATAGACATTTCTCCAAAGAAGACATACAGATGGCCAAGAGGCACATGAAAAGATGCTCAACATCACTAATAATTAGAGAAATGCAGATCAAAACTACAATGAGGTATCACCTCACACCATTTAGAATGGCCATCGTCAAAAATCTACAAACAATAGATACTGGAGAGAGTGTGGAGAAAAGGCAACCCTCTTGCACTGTTGGTAGGAATGTAAATTGATACAGCCACTATGGAGAACAGTATGGAGGTTCCTTAAAAAACTAAAAATAGCATTACCATATGATCCAGCAACCACACTCCTGGGCATATACCCAGAGAAAACCATAATTCAAAAAGACCCACACACCCCAATATTCATTGCAGCACTATTTACAATAGCCAGGTCATGGAAACAACCTAAATGCCCATCAACAGATGAATGGATAAAGAAGATGTGGTACATATATACAATGGAATATTACTCAGCCATAAAAAGGAATGAAATTGGTCATTTGTAGAGATGTGGGTGGACCTAGAGACTGTCATACAGAGTGAAGTAAGTCAGAAAGAGAAAAACAAATATGGTATATTAATGCATATATGTGGAATCTAGAAAAATGGTACAGATGAACCGGTTTGCAAGGCAGAAATAGAGACACAGATGTAGAGAACAAATATATGGACACCAAGGTGGGGAACGGGGAGTAGGATGAATTGGGAGATTGGGATTGACATATATAGACTAATATGTATAAAATAGATAACTAATGAGACCTGTTGTATAGCACAGTGAACTCTACTTCATTTTGCTGTGTAGTAGAAACTTACACAACATTGTAAAACAACTATACCCCAATTTAAAAAAAAATAATAAAATAAAGAATAAGGTCATTCTTTTTAGAGTATATTAGAAAAATAATCATAATATTTGGGGAAGGAAACTTCTCCCATCCTAGCTCAACAATTATTTGAGCAGAGAAACAAGATGGCGTGAGGTTAAGGGGAAAGGCAACAACATCAGAAACCATGCAAAAATAACTAGCTCATCACCAGTGATGGCAGGAAGGGTTAAATCAGCATGGAGGACAGATTTTTATGGGCCAAACAGGCTAGCTCATGTGTGAGGAACTACACTAAAACAGCAGCTGTGAAGCCTTAGGGGTGGGAATGTAGAACAGCATTGTAAGTAAGAGGATATAGGCTACAGAGGAACTCATATGAGTCTCCAGGGCCCACAAGGGAGGGGAACTCCTTGGGGAAGAAGCCCTGAGACATAGTCATTTCACTGTGCATATGTTGTGGGGCAGGGGAGGAAGAAGCATTCTAGCAACAAGCAAATTGTATTACAAGTGTGGTGGCTATGAATCGAAGGTCACAATTCAAGCACACAAGAAATATGACTTCACTTTTCCATAACTCATTTTCTTTTTAAGCCTCATTCCTCTGAGTTTCCTTTCTTTTTTCCCCAGAATTATAGAGCACCAGGGCATTGAAGTGGAAGTGCTATTCTGGTCTTCTGCTATTATCTACCGTCACTGATAAAAGCTCAGATGTTCTTTTATCACCTGTTATTCCCAGCTGTACACCCCATTAAGGTTCATCTTGTCCAGCCACTTCCATACCCCCCTCCAGTGCCTAGGAATTCTGCTCTCCCACACTGTGCTGGCCATGTGCTCCTCCCACACCAGGCTGGACCTCCACAACTGTGGAGCTGTGTAAGACCCTGTGGATATCCACAACAGGCTGGCCAAAGGAAACTTATGACCAAGACACACGACCCAGTTGTGTATTCTCTGTCATCTTCTCACTTCCCTGGGACCCTAGAATGAAATGAATATGGTAGCCCCAGTAAAATAAACAGTTTTAGATTCACTCTTGGGCTTCAGTAATTATAACTAGCACAGTGCATTGGTTAGCATGCCTTCAGATATAAGTGTAATAGTTATCAATTGCCACGTAACAAATTATCCCAAAACTTATTGCCTTAAAATAATAAACATTTATTATCACACAGCTTCTGCAAGTCAGGAATTTAGGAGTGGCTCAGCTTGGTGGTTGTGGCTCAGATTCTTTCATGGGGTTGCAGTCAAGATGTCAGCTGGGGCCATTGTCATATGAAGGCTTGACTGGGGCTAGAGAACTCACTTCCAGGATGGCTCACTCACATATCTGGTGACTTAATGCTGGTTGATGGCAGAAGGCCTCAGTTCCTGAGCACATGAACCTCTTCATAGGGCTGCTTGAGTGTCCTCACAACATGACTTCCACTGACTTCCCCCAGAGTGAGTAACTCAATAGAAAAAGCAAGGAGGAAGTTACAGTGTCTTTATGTCCTAATCTCAGAAGTCACTCACTGTCACTTCTGCCACAATCTCTATTCATCAGAAACAAGTCACAAAGTCAATCCCACACTTAAGGGTACGGGATTTAGGCTTTATCTTTTGAAAGGAGGAATACGAAAAAGTTTGTGTTTACATTTTAAAAACCACCACTGTAAGCAACAGATAAAAACCAATTCAAATTAGCTTGAAAAATAAATGAGATGTATTGATTCACACTAGAATCCAGAGATAGGGCAGATTTCAGGATGGTGATTCATCCAGTAGCTCATTGAAGTCATCAAGGACCCAGAATCTTTCTGACTCTTCTGTTATTCCAACATATCATTCTAAAACTGGCTCTCCTCATGGTCACAGAATGGCTGCTAAGAGCACTAAGGGGTATATGCTTCCTTGTTCATATCTAGCCAGAGAAAGAAAACTGGACTCCTTCAATTATAAAATAAAAGTTCCCTGTGGTCAGGGGAGACTCATGTGCTGATTGGCTTAGACCTGGTCTACATTAGCCAGTCATTGTGGCTAAAGGGTGGGACTACCTGACAGGTTTAGACCTGGATCATGGGATTGGACATTCCCTCCCAAACCACAAAGTTCACACAAAGAGTGAGGGAGGTTGTGGACGTTGGGGAAGTTCACAACAGAAGGGCTAAGCAGGGGGTGGGCTGGCAGGCCAAGTGCTGGCTCCAGGAGAGCTAATGTTAATAGCCAGGGCTCAACCCCATGAAGTGGCAGAGAAACTGGAAGTCCCCACTCTCACTCAGCCTCCACACCCGCCCCACTCAAGACCCAAACAGCCCACTGTGTGGAGATGCTGGTGGTTCAACAAGCTTTTCCTTTGGGAGGCAAATAGTCCATAAGTGTGAATCTATCAGCCACCTTGAGTTCCATCACTTCCATCCCAAGATTCCAAGTGCTCAGGCTCCAAGGGTTAGAGCTCAGACTGGGAGGGAGATGGGGAAAGGAAAGGGAAGGGAAGGGGGACATTCACACAGGCCGTTCTCATCACCTCTTCCCCTGAGCCCTCACACATAGCCTCCCTCTCTAATTGCATCAAGGCCACGATGGGCTTTCCCAACTTACAAGAGCCCTAAGCCTCAGTGTCAGGCACATACAGAGCAGGGACTCACTATGCAGAGCCCTGCCTTGGTTGCCTAGGGCGGCTGTAACAAAGGATCACAAACTGGGTGTCTTAAAATAAGAGAAATTTATTCTCTCACAGTTCTGGAGGCTAAAAGTCCAAAATGAAGGTGTTGGTAGGGCTACACTTCCTCTGAGACTCTGGGTAGAATCCCTCCTCGCCTCTTCCAGCTTAGGGTGGTGCTCAGCAATCCTTGGCATGACTTGGCTTGCAAGTGCATCCCTGAAGTCTCTGCCTCTGTCATCACGTGGCGTTCTCTGTGTCTCCAGCTTCACGCGGAATTTTCCTTTTCTTGTAAGGACACCAGTCACATTGGATGAGAGCCTACCCTCATGATCTCATCTGAACTTGATTACATTACATCTGCAAAGACTCTATTTCCATATAAGGTCACATTCCCAAGTACCAGGGGACTGTGGACTTCAACATATCTTTTGGGGGGACACCAATTCAACCCATAGCAGCCCTCTTTATTAGTTCTTCTTCCAGTGCTTGTGGCAATAACTAAGGAGCAACTGCACTTCTTTCCCATGAAAGATAAGCATGTAATTCCCCGTCTACTCATCCTCAGTAGATTTGGAAGGCAAAGCAAGGGTATATCCTGTCTGCCGGTCCTTCAGAAATATAACATGATGGCTCACCCATGGCTGTGGGGTTGGCGATTTCTCTGTTAAATCTTCCTGTGTGCTGACTGCTCACCCTGCTTAACGGCTTCCCGACCCAGGAAGTCCTACGGCAGCTGCAGTCAGGCCCTGGTTACATCAACCCTCTCCCCTCAGGGCCTTGGTTTCCTCACCTGTAAAGTCTAAAGAGACTTCTAGTATTTGACGGTGACTATAAAGGGAGCACATCTGGCCCACATCAGCTCCACATCCAAATTCCCAATTAATATATGGCCATTCAGTGAGTGTCCCTTGCGATCTGCAGGAAGGCTCATTAGAGTGACTAAAGCACCTCCCTGGGGACAGCGTGTATCTTCATACACAGATTCTGAGTAGAGGTAATAAAGAAGCTCCTGCTCTTCTGTTCCCAGGAGCCTATGCTTTGTATTCACACCGAATATCTGGACACCCACGCAGACACCACTTACATACATAACGTATGAGAAATTGTAGAGGGTGAGAGCCAAATGCAGGGCAGAATGCCTGAATTACAGAAGAGGTGGAATCACTCAGCAGCCAGTGTCCTCTTGACTTCAGTCTGGCAACTGCATAAAAGCTAAAGAGCTTCCCCTACAGAAGGAAGGAAAAGAATCTATGTCCCAGCAGGACAGAGACTAGAACAACACACAGCTAGAGGGCCGCGAGGGTCAGCAGGGCCAATAACCACAGCCAAAGCCACAGGCCCCTTGGGCGGCCATAGCAAATCCAACAGTCAGCCGTAAGCCCATTCAGCAGGGCCCTTCTGAGGGCTGGGGATTGAGAGGACAGGTCCAAACTCTCCAAGGAGGGGGCCCCGCAGAGAGGACTAGGCAGAGAATCAGGACCCAACCACACGGCTCATTCATACCAGGGCAGGGCTCCCAGCCCAGCCTGGAAGCCCACACCCAGCAAAGGATCTGATGGGGTGGATGTTGATTGGGGGGGGTGGGAGTGGGGTGGGGGAGAGGACAGATAGGAAGGGAGAGAAGCAGGAATTCAGTGACCAAGGACAAGCCATGTAATGGGAGAGAGCCTTTGACTTGGTGGGCTCAGGGCTCCCCCAGGCTGTGAACCATCAGGCTCCTGAGTAGCAATTCCAGACCCACCCACTGGCATTCCTCGCCCTGGATCAAATGGGCAGAGACAGACTATACTGTGCACGTGTGACCTGTTCCTCCGGGTCCGCTGCTCCACTCTCTTCCACCCATCTTCCCCATACCCATCCGTTGGTAAAAGGCATTGTCGTCAGAGAACAAGATCTGGGCTCAGCCTTCACCAATAATGCTGGGCAAATTGTTTAACCAAACTAAGTCTCTACATCTCCATCTGTAAAATGAGAAAGTAATAGTACCTGTTTCCCAGGATCGTTGTGAGGAAAATAAGTAAGATAATGCATGTAAGTAGCGTAAGTGGTGAACATGCAGTAAGTCCTACATATATACATATTCCCTTGCTCTTATAGAAAAATGAGCTTGTGAGTGAACCGAGCACTGTCTGCGGGACAGAACCTGGAGTCAGTCTTCAAACCCCTCAATGTGCCAGATTCCACGCACCTATGGCACTTGGGGCCCCCAAAGGCACTGCTTCATGTCTAGAAACAAGACAATCAGCACACAGAAGGCCTCTTTCTCCAGACCAAAGAAGGCTGCTCATCCTAGTACCAGTAGTTCTGGAAAAGGTGCCCTCTCACTGCCTCACTCACTTGTCCCCAACTAATTAACAGTCTGGCTGCTGCCCCAGGTGACTGATTGCTGCCCCTCCTCCTCCCTGGGAGGCTGGGGTTGGGGCACGTCTCAGGGAGGTTTCTGCTTGCACTCCCTCTACCACCTACTCCTCTCACTGAAAACAAGAGATGCTGAAGGATGTGCATCCCCCTTGCAGAGCCCAGACAGCTCAGAGGCATGGCCTGGCCTCGCTGTGCCCTGAGGAAAGAGGATCTGTTGGTAGAGAGCAAACCCTCGTGACTATCCTGATACACTCAGAGCCCCTCAGCTGGCTCCCCCAAGACAATTTTTCTGGGTTAGTACTGGGGCCAGAGAGCAGAGCAGCAGGGAGAGGTAACAGCTTGTCTTCTTAAATGAAGACGCCTTACTAAAACCTTTGCTTTTGACATCGGCCCGTCGCAGCCTTCCACACCAGCTGGAATCTTTTCCCAGGTTCCCCATGTGTTGGTCTATACTGGTTCCAGTATATCAAAATCATTTGGGGAGCTTTGGCAAAACAAGATGCTCGGGTTTCACCCTGGACTAATGGAACCACCACTTCTGGTGGATGGAACTCAGGGAATCTATGCTTTTTAGAAGCTCATGAGGTGATTCTGATGCACAGGGAAGGTTACAAACGACTGTTCTAGACATTTGTCCATAGGTTTGCTGGGTCTTTTTTTTTTTTTTTTACATCTTTATTGGAGTATAATTGCTTTACAATGGTGTGTTAGTTTCTGCTTTATAACAAAGTGAATCAGTTATACATATACATATGTTCCCATATCTCTTCCCTCTTGCGTCTCCCTCCCTCCCACCCTCCCTATCCTACTCCTCCAGGCGGTCACAAAGCACCAAGCTGATCTCCCTGTGCTATGCGGCTGCTTCCCACTAGCTATCTACCTTACGTTTGGTAGTGTATATGTGTCCATGCCTCTCTCTCGCTTTGTCACAGCTTACCCTTCCCCCTGGTGTCTTTCTGAATGAGAGGAGCTGCTGAATACAAAACTGTCCCCACTCTAGGCCCTATGTTCACGCAGGCAAACGCAGGTACACGTGCACATACACACAGCATGAGGAACTTAGGGTGAATCAGCTGAGTCATGAGTTCAAGTGCCTCTTCCCAACCCACCCACCCAGGTGAGTTGGGTCATAAGAGCAATAACTACCAGCTGTCCCAGTCCTTACTGTTTACCAAGCTCTCTTCAGAAAAACTAGTGCCTTTGATCTTCTCAGCTGCCTGTGAAATCTTGATTATTACAGTAGATTATGATATAATATCTAATGAAAAACCAGGATTTCACATTGTATCAGCAGTATGATGATAACTATGTAAAAACTTCATTTAAAAAAAGATGGAAGCATGTTCATTGTGTTTATCTTTCAGTACTTGAAGCATGAGTTATAGTTTTCTTCTTTCTATTTATCTGAACTGTAGTTTATCAATGCTTTATTAATTAATATTATGGAGGGCTGAACAGTATAAACAAATATTATGATAGATGGCCCCCAAAAGGTGTCCATGCCCTAATCCCCAGAATCTATGTTCTTACGTGATTAAAGGGGTTTTGCAGGTTAAGATCTAAATGAGTGTATTGTGGGTTATCCCGGTGGGTCCAATGTAATTAGAAGGGTCCTTATAAGAGAGAGGTAGGCGAGTCAGAGTCAGAAAGGGAGATGTGATGATGGAAGCAGAGATCAGGGTGATGTGCTCAGGAGCCAAGGAATGTGAGCAGTCTCTAACAGCTGGAAATGGCAAGAAGTCGATTCTCCCCTAGAGCCTCCAGAAGGTACACAGCCTTTGATTTTAACCTTTTAAGACCCATTTTCAGACTTCTGACCTCCAAAACTATAAAATAATGAGCTTGTGTTGTTTTAAGCCGTGGAGTTTGTGGAAATTTGTTACAGCAGTGATAAGAAACTACTACAAGACCCAAAGAGGTAAAAAAACAAAACCCGAGGTTACACAGCTAGTACCTGGAAGAGCTGAGACCAGAGCTCACTCTCCTCCTGCTCTAACGCTCCAGGGGTACCCAGAAGCTGGGAGCACCATATAAGGGGAGAAGGGACAGCTCTGCTATGTGCACGCACCCCTCCAGGGCTGTGGACTTCTTGGTTATACCTCTGTCAGTCCTGCTGTTGATCTGCCTCCCTTCCTCCACAGCCCAGTTCCTAGGGATTGCAGGGTGCTATACAGGGAAGAGCAGAGGGACCGATTTGAATATAAGAGCACTTTCCTTTGGGAGCCTCTGCTCCCCAGCCACCAATATCTTTATAGTAAATGACTATCCATAGCAACAAGGTCTGAAATCCTAAAACAGATGAAAAGCTGACAATACTTGAAGCAGAGTGTGAGTCCTACCATTTTTAAAACTGCTTGTAATTGCTAAAAGGGCTGAATCCTTTCTTTTTTTTTTAAGAGAAACATTAGTCATGGAATTGTAGCATTTTTAGGGCTGCAAACTTTGAGTGCCTACTGCTTGGTTTTATTTATATATTTGGATGCCCTACCATATTTCAGAAAAGTTTAATACACTCATTCTGCAAATGCCTTTCTAAGCAGGGCTCTTTTGTGGATCAGAGGTGGAAGCTGTAGATGTAGAGGGAAGAGCCCTCGCCTGGGAGAGAGAAATTCAAGACTCCAGTTCTTAGCTCTGCTGCTAACTTGAATGCGATCCGAGTTCACTCAGTTCCCTCCATGCTGCTGTAGTGGGAGACAGTACAGAGGAGAGGTTGCGTCAGAGATCTTGGATGCAAGCAACAGAAAGGACTCTGGCTAAGTCAAGAAGAAGGGAATTTACTACTCCTACTGCAGGATCAAAATCAGGGGAGATTGGAACACCTGGCTTGGACTAGACCTGCTAACTGTAGCCAAGCCACCAAAACCCTGGGCAACACACAATACTGATGGCCCAATCAGCAGGAGGCTGCTGTTGCCCCTAACAACCTCCTACCAATCCAACTTAGCCTTGCAACATTTGCTCCAGTCTCCCTGAAAAAATAGCCCCACTGGCTGAGCAAAGGTCACAGCCCACCCACTCTAAAGGTGGGCACCCAGTGCAAGAATTTAAGCTCTTTGACTTTGGCTTTAAAATGAGAGTACAATGGCAGACCATGTGAGGAAAGTGATTCCTTTACAGTGGTGGTTCTCAAAGTGTGGTCTTGGGCCAGCAATATCAGCATCCTCTGAGAACTTTTTAGAAAAGTACATACTCAGGGCCCACCCCAGATCTACTGAATCAGAAACTCTGGGGTGTGGCCCAGAAATCTGTTTCCACAAGCCCTCCAGCTGATAGTAATACACACCAGTTTGAGAAGCACTGTCCTAGGAGAAATCCAAATGTGACTTAAAAGTTTGAATGTCTGCCATCGTACCAAAAAATAACGATTGCCCCGTTTTATAGGTTAAAATCCAGAGTTTAGAACCAACTGGCAATAAAACAAAAATAAAATATTGGGTGAAAGGCTTCTTTAGACAACATTTTTTACTTACTGATGTATGACATAGAGTGCTTGCTGTGCAAACACAGCTTCAAAACAAATCCCCAACCCTTCCTTCCAACTACACTGCCGCCCCTTCACCCTCCTACAAAAACTCTGGACCCTCCTGTTTCTCAGCCCCCACTCCAACCTCCTTCCTGCCCTCCCTCAAATTATTTGACCCAGGAAGCAGCCCTCCTATTCTGCAAATCTAAAACCTCCCTGTTTCCTTTCCTCAGACAAGTATAATGAACTTTCAATGTCAGAACACTGGGACACTCAGAAGCAAACAGACTGCCATCCTCTGGCCTTCTGTCCCCTCTGCCGTTCAGGCCATAGTGCCTTTCCTGCTCCAGCAGTTAGAAGCTGGCTCTATGTGTTACGGTCCTCTCAGCTCCGACTAGCCCTTGCCTCTCAGCCAGGCGGAGACTGGAAGTCTGTAGTCTGGAAGGTTTAGACTGAGCTGGAGGGACACCATGTGGCCATACCCGGTATGACACACCAAGCCAGGGGGCTTCTGGGTTTTTTTTGGCCCGCTGCAAGGCTTTGGGATCTTAGTTCCCTGACGAGGGATTGAACCTAGGCCCTCTGCAGTGAGACTGTGGAGTCCTAACCACTGGACTGCTAGGGAATTCCCGGGGCTTCTGTTCTTTATGTTATGTTTTTGTAAAGACTATGACACAATGACCTAAGGATACTTTTTGAAAGTAAAAAAACTAAAGTTCACCCAAAATCATGCTAACAGGATTATTTTTATTTGTTCCTACTCTTAAATATTTTCTGACAATTAACAACCACAACACCCACTCCATGAAGCATCCCTTTCTTTTCCATGGATCTCTGATCATCAGTATTTTCCATGCTCATTCGAGGGTTTTGCAATTGTTCTCGTCATTGACAGTCGATAGCATGCTAGTGCAATGAAATGGAATGAAAAGGCATTAAACTGTTTGTCAGGCATGTTGTTAAGCGCCGCATTTCTGGAATGACACAGGTAGGGGTTCAAAACCCAGCTCTGCTCCTTACTAGCTGGGTGATCTTTGGTGTGTTTCTTAACCCTTCTGTATCTCAATTTCCTCATCTGTGAAATGGGGCAAGGGAAGAATATAATCTACTGTATAGGACTGTTATGAGGACGAAATAACAATATGTGAGGAGACCCTTAACACAGGGCCAGGCCAAAGCCCTGACATCAGCATCATTATCATTTTTAAATGCATCCCCATGGGAACCGTCACAACTGTTGCCAGCTGAAGACCTCTCTTGGATGGGAGCCCTGAAACTGCAAATCTAAGAGTTGACTCATAGCTGGAAAAACAGAAAATGAGGCAGCCTGGATTTTAGAGACTAGGACCTTGGGAGAGGCAAATGGGATTCGCGGTCAGGTGCCTCTGTTCCCACGCCTCAGCATCACTACCAAGCAGTATGTCCCTTGTCCTGGCTCTTCCCAGTTGCTGCAGGCCCCAGGTTCCTCACCTACAAAGAAAAAAGGAGTTTACATACCACCGCCTTCATCTAAAACACAGTGTGCTCAGAAATGTGGGAACAAGCTTAGGATTCTCTCCAGGACACATTACGCCATGAGGTCCTTGAGATTCAGTCAAGGTCAACTTGACTTATAACTGCCTAAAATCTGCCGTGTACTCTGGCCAGAAATTTCTCTACAGGAAATCATCTTGCTGCCAAATGAGGCCCAATGAACAAAAGAAAACCAAGGGAAGAAAAACCCAGAGACCCCCTAGAAGAGGATGTAAGGGGATTCCCTCTCACTGGCATCCTCTAGAGAGCCAGACACCCATTTGGTGAACAAGTCTTCATAAGATTCTCTACTATGTGTCAGGCCAGGGGGTAGAAGATAAATTTGGCCCTGCCTCTGTCCTCAAGGCCTCATCTTTTTGTAAGAGACAGGCAAAAGGAGAGACATAGACACACATTGCAACGACTCTGATAGTTTCATAAGTTATAATACAGGGCCGTCCAAGGTGCAGTGGAAACAGAAGTGAGCCACTACTTCTGCCCTGGGCAGTCAGGGAAGTCTTCACAGAGAAGACCTCTTTTAAAGGAGGATCAGATTACAGGTGAGACTAAAGCAGGGCTGGATCCATTAGAAAGCTGTTTATTATACTGCGCACAATAAGGCCTGAACTAGGACAGGGCCTTGGGCTAGCATGGAGGGAAGGGATGCAACAGAACTGCCTGGGGGAGCAAGTTAAAATACAGATTTCCAAGCCCTGCCCAAAGACCCAGATCTAGTAGGTTTGAAGAAGGGCCCAAGAATCTGAATATTTAGCAAGCCCCTCCCCCAGGATGATGCTACTGCAGGCAATCCACATTCCCACCGCTCTCATTAGCCCCACAGTCATCGTAGTCAGCCCTCCTTCTTACGGCTTCTGTGGCCTCTGCCTGGGAGGTTCCTCCCCTTCTGCTCCCACTTGGCAAATGTCTTCTCCTTCAAGACCCAACAGCTCAAAAACACTGGTAGGTAAACGCTTTCGGAGTATCACTTTGTGCCAGCCACCAAGTTAGTACTTTATATAGATTATTTCATTTAATCCTCAAGACAACCCTATAAGAGTTGGTCTCCTAATAAACCCCATTTTCCAGATGAGAAAACTGAGGCACAGAGCAGTTAAGTAACTGGCCCCCGGTTGTACTGCTGGGATGTAGTGTGTTTCATCTGTAACCCCCACTAGACCACTCACAATATGTGGCTGAGGCTATGTCTCTGTGGTCCTAGAGTCTGGGGCAATGCTCAGCACAGTTGCTCAGTTAATGTTTGTTGAACAAATAAAAGAATAAATAAACACTACCTCCTTCCATCTGTGACCCTCAGCCAACACCCAGGCAAGGAATCTGCCCTCTCCTTCTGGTCTCCTCCCTGCCCTCCCCACTGCCACCTCCAGGAAGTACTCAGCAGCCCCGGCACAGCCCCCCCTGTTGTTGACTAAGTGACCCAAGGACCAAGGAACATACTTCCCTGTTTGTTGAGCCTTTTTATTTGGTCATATCAGAGAGGGAGCTCTCTCTCTCTCAACTGCCAGACTGGCCTCCTCAAAGTCTCCTCCTCCTCCAGGCTGCCTGCCAAGCCTCTCCCTCGCAGCTGCCTCCCCTCCCTCTCCCTCTGGCTCAGGCTCTTCAGCCCACCTGCCTTTTTGCTCCCCTCCCTGCATTCTTCCCCCATTATCCCCCTCCCACTTCTCTCTAGGTTTTCCCCCTCTGTCTTTCTCTACCCTCCCCTTGTCTCTCCACCCCCCATCTCCTTCCTTCTCTCTCCCCTCCCCACCCCACTCCCTCTCTGCCGCTGGCTCTCTTTCTGTTGATGTGTGTGTGTGTCTCTCTCTGTTTGTCTCTCCTCTGTCTCCCTGCCTCTCTCTCTCCTCTCTTCTCCTGCCTTCCCTTCCTCTACTTCTCCCCTCGCTTCATCTCCTTTCCTCTTTCCCCCCATGGAATCCAGCACCACTTCCTCCCTGGCCTCTGCCCCGCTCCCCGATGGATGGGGGTCATCTGGCTGCCCTGGCTGCTTCCTTTCTGTGTCAGAGCCTCCAGGCTGGGGGCCTCTGGACCCTTCCCTCCAGCTTCCCCACTCGTATCCCTCAGGCTTCTTTCTCTGCTGAGTCCTCATTAGGGCCTTCTCCCCTCAAACCCTGCCCCACGTCCCTCCCGAGGGTGCCCCGGCTTGCTGGGGACTGTTCTCCCCAAGCTGCCCCGCAACTCTGCCTCCTGGGGCCCCTGCAGTGCTGGAGGGGGATGTTATTCCTCCGGCTGGGCCTCGGGTCCTGCCAGCCTAGGCCCTGGGCCTGGGGGCCTCCACCGGCCCCCTCTGCTGCCTTCAAACAAACTGCAGAAATCCTGGAGTGGAGCTGAAGGGGCCAGTCCCTGCTTGGAAGCCACCCAAGTGAGAGGCGGAGGGGCCCTGCACAACAGCCCTCAACACTGGCTTCTTTGAGCCGCAGTCTTAGGCCCTCCTGTGGCCTCTGGGGCCTAACTGGCTAGTGGGGGGCCGGGGGGTGTCCTGCCGCCTAAGAGGGGCAGCCGGTGCCCCGACCCGACTTGGGCCGCAGGGCCTGGGCTCTCCGAGAAGGCCCAGAGCTGCAGGGAGTTCAGGACTGTTTTGCCCTCGCGAGAAGCATTTGTTCCCAGGGCAGAAGCTGTCAGGAAGACTCCAAACATGCTTAGAGGTGATGGTGGGGCCGGGAGGGGGCTTAGCCAGTGAGCATAAAGCACGGGCTGCAGGGGAAGAGGAGAGCTCATAGAGCCAGTACCCCAGACCTCCAAGCAGCTCACTCTGTTCCTTTCTTCAATAAACCCTTAACTGACAGCCCAGTGTGTGCCAGGTACTGGGTACCAGAGATAAGCAGAATGTTGTCCCTGCCCTTTAAGGGCTGGTGAGAGAGAAGAACAAGTAAGCAGCAAATACAATGTGATAAATGCAATCATAAAAACGGATAATTATGAAAGGAAATATTGTGCACATGTTAAATGCTGTAAACTGGCCTAAGCGTTTTATGCTACTTTATTTCAATCCTCATCTGCTCAAAAGGTTTTATCTCCATTTTACAGATGAGGAAACTGAGGCTTAGTTATGTAACAATTGCACAGCTAACAAATAGTGGAGCTATGATTCTTAAACTGCCTAAATGACCCCAAATTACTGCTTCCTACTGATATAAGGTAGGATGGACAACCAGAGTTACCAGCAGGGGGTGGTGGGGGTTGGAGTATAAGCGGGCAGAGTGGGTGGGAAGGCTTCAAAGAGAAGGGAAAGCCTGCTGGGTTTTTGAAGGATGAATAGGAGCTCCCCTGGCTGCCGAAAGAGCACAAAGGCAATCCAGGCCAACAAATGGTATGTAAAATCTCCTTTGATTTGTTGCAGATTTTTTCTCTAATGAATTTTTTTTGCCAAGCTATTCAAACTCCAACAACATTTATTTACTAAGTACCTACTAAGTAGCAAGTACTTTTTAAAATTTAAGTATAGTTGACTTACAGTATTATATTAGTTTCAGGTGTACAACATAGTGATTTAATATTTTTATAGATTACACTCCATTTAAAGTTATCATAAAATAGTGGTTATATTCCCTGTGTTGTACAATATATTCTTGTAGCTTATTTCTTATATACATAGTAGTTTGCACCTTTTCGTTCCCTACCCTTATCTTGCCCCTCCCCCCTCTCCCCTCCCCTCTCTCCATTGGTAACCACTAGTTTTTCCTCTATATCTGTGAGTCTGTTTCTCTTTTGTTATATTCTTTTATCTTTTTTTAGATTCCACATATAAGTGATAACATACAGTATGTCTTTCAGCATAATACTCTCTAGACAGAATTTTTTTATGGCTGAGTAATATTGCATTGTATATACACACCACATCTTTATTCGTTCATCTGTTGATGGACACTTAGGTTGCTTCCATATGTTTGCTGCTGTAAATAATGCTGGTATGAACATTGGGGCGCATGTATCTTTTCAAATTAGTGTTTTTGTTTTCTTCAGATAAATACCCAGCAGGGAATTGCTGGATCATACAGCAGTTCTATTTTTAGTTTTTTGAAGAACCTCCATACTGTTTTCCATAGTGGCTGCAGCAATTTACATTCCCACCAATAGTGTACAAAGGTTCCCCTTCCTCCACATCCTCACTAACCTTTGTTATTTGTAGGCTTTTTAATGATAGCCCATTCTGACCAATGTGAAGTGATATCTCATTATGGTTTTGAGTTGCATTTCTCTGGTGATTTGTGACATTGAGCATCTTTTCATGTGCCTATTGGCCATCTGTAATACCTTCTTTGGAAAAATGTCTATTTATGTCTTCTCATTTTTAAATTGGGTTGTTATTTTGCTATTGAGTTGTATGAACTGTTTATATATTTTAGAAATTAGTTCCTTATCAGTCATATCAGTTGCAAATATTTTCTCCCATTCAGTAGGTTGTCTTTTTATTTTGTTGATGATTTGCTCTGCTGTGCAAAAGCTTTTAAGTTTAATCAAGTCCCATTTGTTTATTTTTGCTTTTGTTTCCTTTGCCTTAGGAGACAGATCCAAAAATAATATTGCTACGATTTATGTCAGAGAGTGTTCTGCCTATGTTTTCTTGTAGGATTTTTATGGTTTCCAGTCTTATATTTAGATCTTTAATTCATTTTAAGTTTATTTTTGTATATGGTGTGAGAAAATCTTCTCATTTTATTCTTTTACATGTAGTTATCCAGGTTTCCCAGCACCATTTATTAAAGAGACAGTCTTTTCTCCGATGTACATTCTTTCCTCCTTTGTCGAAGATTAATTGACCATAAGTGGTGGGTTTATTTCTGGGCTTTCTATTCTGTTCCACAGATCTCTGTGTCTGTTTTTGTGCCGTTACCATACTGTTTTGATGGCTGTAGCTTTGTAATATAGCCAGAAGTCAGAGAGTGTGATACTTCCAGCTTTGTTCTTTTTTCTCAAGATTGTTTGGCTACTCAGGGTTTTCTATGAGTCCATATAAATTTTAGGATTATTTATTTGTTCTAGTTCTGTGAAAACTGTCATGGATATTTTGATAGGGATAACATTAAATCTGTATATTGCTTTGGGTAGTATGGCCATTTTAACAATATTAATTCTTCCAATCCGTCTATTTTTAAAATCGGAATTTCTGGTCACTAAAAATTGCAAATAACTTAGTTAATATTCAATTCAGAAATTTCCTTAGGATGCCAACATGACTGGGCTCATTGAAAAAAAAAAAGGTAATATTTAACAGTAATCTTAAAGTCAGGTTTAAAGAGGAAAAGAAAATCACCCATAATGCCACGGTCCTAACACAGCTTTTTTATTCATTCTGTTTGCTTCCAATTCCTGTCAATAAATGCGTAAGCATTTAACATGAGCAGTATGGAAGACAGCTTATTAATTTGCTTCGTTATTGTAACCAAGCAAATGTTAGAGTCTTGAATGGGATTTACAAATATCCTCTAAGTGGGTGCTTGTTCATTAGCAAAATTTCTCTAACTATCTAAGTCAGTATTTTTATGTAAGAGAAACAATCTAATATCTCTATAGAAGTGATTCATTTCTTGCTTTACAAAGAAGACATACCCAGTATATGTGCACCTGCTTAGGGGAACTGTCTTCACAGAGTAGATTGAGTCCTTACCTGGTGGCCAAGGCCCAAGCTTCCTTCTTGCTTCCCAAAGCTTATGCTAGTATCAGGTAGCCACACCTACCCAATGTTCTTAGAACATACCAAGTACATTCCCATCTCTAGGTCTTTGCTCTTACCCTTCCTCCTGCCTCCAGTATCTTTCTTCTCTCTGCTTTCCCCAGATTTTTTCAGCCTCCATTCTTTACGATCCAAATGAAGTCCCAGTTTGTCAATAAAGCTTTTTCAGAATCCTCAGGGATTTTTCCTGCCTCTGAGCCCTTCCAGTTTTAACAGTCAATACCACTCATTGCCTTATACCATTGTATCATTTACAGGCATGCTCCATCTCCTAGATTTGAAGATCTTAAAGGCAAGGACTAAATTTGATTTCTCCTCCTCTGCCTTCTGCCCACAGCTGACAGTTTGCAAATGCGTGTTGATTATAATGATGCTGTTCATATGTGATACAAAACTCTAGATTTCTAGCCATAAAAAAAAAAAGAGTGTAGACTTGAAGTCAGAATGAGCCAGATTCAAATCCTAGTGCATCCATTTACTAATGATGGGACCTTGGAAAAGCCTCTGAACCTCTCTGAGCCTTAGTATTCTCATCTGTAAAATGGGGGCAATAATAGAGTTATTGGGAAGATCTAATGAGGTTATGCTTAGCACAGTGTAAAAAGTGCTTAATATATCATAAGCACTGAATACATAATTGATGCTGTTCTCTTCCTACTAATAATAATGAAAAATAATAGGCGACTAGAGTTTGCAAATAGATTTTGAACAGCATTAGTTTAATCAAAGTCATTATCCACCAATATCATGGAAGTGTCCATTAAAGAATTTCACATTAAAAACTCGTGACAATTGAGTGATTTTAGGGTGATTTTGCACTTGAGTTGAGTTCCATAGCTCTGAGATTTCGCTATCCAGTGCCAAATGTCTGCGACCCCTGATCAGAGTTACCATGGATACCCTAATTTGAACAGTTGTTACGTTGTTTCCCTATTTCTGAATGACCCTCCAAGCTAACTCAGTCTCCTAGAATGTTGGAACTGGGAGTAACTCTAAGGACTGCCCCCTTGTTCTGAAGGCAAGGAAGCAGCAGCTCTCACAGAGTCACTTGGCAGGTACGTGACAGAGCCAGAATTTTGAACCCCAGTATCCCAACGTCCAGGTCAGAACTCAGCATTCACCATATCATGCTGACTCCTTGGAGAAAGAGTGACTCTGAGAGACTTATGTACCATACACAGGGGCACTGGGATTTGATCTCAAAGTGTATTTATTACCATGAGCTCTGCTGAGTGGTCATAGCTACCGTGGCTGCTATTTAATTATTCCATTATCTGATAGTGAGAATAGTTCATGCACAAAGATGCTAAACAATGCTACAATATGCATCTTCTCTCAAGTGTTCCAGCTTAGCATTTGAATCCCACCTCTATGCTGGAATTCGAGTAACCTCACTCTTTAAAATGTAGGTCTGGGGCTTCCCTGGTGGCGCAGTGGTTGAGAGTCCGCCTGCCGATGCAGGGGACACGGGTTCGTGCCCCAGTCCGGGAAGATCCCACATGCCGCGGAGCAGCTGGGCCCGTGAGCCATGGCCGCTGAGCCTGCGCGTCCGGAGCCTGTGCTCCACAGCGGGAGAGGCCACAACAGTGAGAGGCCCGCGTACCTCAAAAAAAAAAAAAAAAAAAAAATGTAGGTCTGGCAATATTAAAGAGTCAGCAAACCTCCTGGGATTCATATGTAGAGTCACTTTTGTGTATGGAAGCAAGCAGGAGGAAGAAGCCGGCATAGAAGCGTGCCATCCTCCTGGCACATTGTGGGCCCAAATAAGTGATCTTTCACTGCTACAGTTTCACCTAAGAGGAGAGCAAAGAAGGAAAATGGTGTTTGTTGCATGAACGACTGATTACCAAAGGCGTAATTCAGTAATCACTCACAGCACCATCAGTCATGCCTGAGCAATTAAAATTTCACAAACACAATCATCACTCCGACAGGGCAAAACTTGGCTCTTATCTCAATGTTCTGGGGCTTTCTCAGATGATAGATTGTATGAGTTCCTGGCATGGAGATCTCACAATAAAATTTACCCAGTGGTGCATCTTGCCTGAATCAAATTTAGCAGTCACGATGGCCCTATAAATGCGCTGGACAGGGATTGTCCATCCCTGCTGAGCAGACACATGCCTTGATTGATGAGGAAGCCCCATCAAATTTCAGACCCAGGCTAAACCCAGCTGAAGCTCCCTTCCGCCTCTCATCTTCTATGAAATCAGTTATAACTCTTATCCAGAGAATCGAGCAGATCTGCCTCTAGCTCAGTGTGACTCTATCGAGTCTAGCCCTGACCTCATCCCCACACATGTGGCCTCAGAGCCTTTCACTCATGATTCGTGGCCCACACACATGACAATAACCCTGAGTGCCAGTACTATATGCTGGCTGACGCCACAGGGTCCAGAACCCACCACGCCAGCCCCTCTAGAAAGAGTGGCGTGTGCCGTGCCCCGCAGGCTAACTCTCTGGGTTTATAGCATTGCATCTACAGAGGCAAAGAACCCCAGATGGGCCCACTGAGCGTTTGCTGTGTGTCAGGGACTTAGCTAAATGTTTAATAGGCATTATCTTATTTTATTCTCCTGATAGCCAAATGAGGAAGATTTTATTATATCCATTTTCTATGTGAGGAAACAAAAGTCAAAGATCAAGTAACTGGTCTGAGGTCACACAGTGAACAAGTGGCAGAGCTAGGATTAGGGCCCAGATGTGTCTGACCCCAAATCCCAAGCTCATCACCTCTGTGCTCTACAGCGGCCTCTGTCACATCGTCTTTCATTGCTAAGGTACAGCGCTGCACACGCATGCGTGAAGACCGGGCAGGCAGGACCAGAGGCGGTTGGAACTGCTCTTGCCTAGCCTCCCTCGCCCATCCATTCATCCTTCTAGCAGATGTCGCTAACTGCTGCAGGCCAGGTGCTACGGCAGGAGTAAACAGCACAGAGGTCCCCTCCTTAGCATGAGGACCTCAAAGACAAACAAGGACTCATTTTTCAGGCTGCTCAGTCTGCAGCCCATGTGTGTTCACTTTTCTCTCCAGGGGTCATCTTTACCAGGAACTTTAGGGCTGGACCTAGTTGCTCTTGAGAGATTCCACAAAGTCCAGAACACAAGGCTGGTGCCACTACTGTTGGTCTCAGGCTAGATATTTATCCCAGGGGAACTTCAAACCATGGAGTGCTCCAAAGCCTCTCCTTCCCACCTGCCTGGAATTGCTTTTTGACTACACCCTTGCATGACTCACTAGCAGCAATATTTCTGGAGCGCTTCCAATTCAAGTGAAAGTATTTTGTGTTTCTTCAGTTACTGGCTTAAGCTGATGTAAAAGGGCTGGAAGGTCCTGAACAAGTTCTGCTTGATGGACCCAACACCCCCGAACACTCCTCAGGCAGTTAATGATAGTTTCTTCCTTCTCAGGGGAAACCATTGGGATTAGACAGTTGTAATTGACCCTCGTGCTTAAGTCACACCAAGTCTGTGGGCACCCCTCCAGAAGACTATGCTTCTTGTAACCAGTGGAACATGAAATGGATGCAAACTTTCTGTAATAATTTCTCTGTGTCCAAAAATTATGTTCACTTGTCCTTTAAATATTCTTGTTAAGGGTAGAGAAAGCCTCCCTGCTGGGACTGCCTACATCAAACAGAGGAACACTCCATTTTGTTCCCCAGGGGTAGTAACCAAAGGAGCTTGGTAGTGTTCAGAGGACTTGGCCAAGAGCTGCAGGCAAATGACTTCTGTCTTCACTCCCTAAGACCAAGTGGGCCATTCCAGCCAGGGGGTCCTAGACTACTCAAACTTCCAGAACAACCCCACTTTGGGTAAAGAGCTGCAAAACAACACAGGTCATATCTGAATGTTGCTCAGCAATGCTTTCTATAGAGAATAAAAGTAAACAAAGACTATTCCTTTCACTAGTCTCCAGCTCATAAATGTCCTAAAATAGTCATCTCATTCCTTAATAAAAAGAACGTAGGGGGCTTCCCTGGTGGCGCAGTGGTTGAGAGTCCGCCTGCCGATGCAGGGGACACGGGTTCGTGCCCCGGTCTGGGAAGATCCCACATGCCGCGGAGCGGCTGGGCCCATGAGCCATGGCCGCTGAGCCTGCGCGTCCGGAGCCTGTGCTCTGCAACGGGAGAGACCACAGCAGTGAGAGGCCCGCGTACCGCAAAAAAAAAAAAAAAAAAAGAATGTAGGTCAGCCTAGCCCATAGAAGGTACATAGCTGATACTGGCAACACTCTAAACAGAGGCTTCTTAGGAGGATAAACTGTTGGTCAAAAAAAGCATGTTGTTCACTGATGGGAAAATGGCTTAAGTTTTCAGTTTTATTCCTTTTGTGTACCAGTAGTTTTATGTTATGCTGGTTTATGGCAGGGCGCTCCAAAGCGTCTCTGCCCCTGCAAAGTAGATACAGTCTGCTCCTCCTCTGCCTACTTGTTCCCCACCGAATACAGTTCCCCACTGAAGACTTGCCTCCTTCAGGAAGTCTGCTCTGACTTGTATCCTGAGGATTTTGCCAGCCTTTGTAGGGTGCTCCCTCTAAACGTTGGTCATAAAGCACTAATGGCCTCATATGACTTCAAAACAGGATAGCAATAGTCATCTGGGGAAAAAATGCCCTTTGCCCACTAAATGAGAAAGCAGATGGAAAACTGGAACTGCCAAATGACTTTTCAAGAACAGCTCAACAGTCAGTCAGGTGACCTTTCCCAGGAAACTACTAAATGTATGCAGCTTAGTGTTCTTGTGCAAAGTAGCAATAAACTACTGATATTTCTTTTACTTCTCTGCCAGCTCTGAAAAAAAAAAATTGTCTATGAAAACTGTATATGGCGGTACAACTTTTCTGGGGGAGAAATCCACTTCTAAAATTTATCCTAAGGAATTAACTGCAGCTGTACACAGCGCCAGATGTCCATTGCTATATTATATAACAGGGGAAAAAATGTTGGGACACATTTGTAAGTAAATTGTGGTACATCCGTTGGGAGAATAGTAAGCAATCGTTAAAAATCACATATAATAATATCTTAAAATATGGCAAAATATTCACAATATATTGTTAAATGAAAAAAGTTATGTTGTATGCATGGCATTATCCCAATTTTGCACATGAAAAAAATATTATGGCATAAACGCAAGGAAAAAAGATAGAAAAATGATTATCCCTGTTTTTTTCTGTATTCTCCAATTTTTCTGCAAGAATATATTTTTTTCTTTTCATTTTAAGTAAAAAAAAAAAGCTACTTTTTAAAAAGATAAGATAAATAACTGTAGTAAGAATTTGGGAAGAGAAAGTCTCTGTAATTGAACACTAACACAGCTTTAAGCTTTCTGATAGCTGAGGAAAAATATAAAGTTTTCATGTTTCATAGTGATTATTAGATAAATGTTTATCTTCTAAAGAACACTTTTCTTTATCCTCAAAGTAAACTTGTGAGCTAAGCTTGTATCACATGAAAACCTTTTTATACTGTAAATTATTCTAAGGGGTCGAAAAGGGGGCGCATCATTTTAAAGCACTGTTTGTACTGGGTATCAGCTGTTTTCACTATGCAGCATGCATATAACTTTCTTCTGATTTTACTCTCTGGAACCTACCCTCACTCTCATGAAGTCCCTGTGCAAAGGGCAAGGTGACTAATCCCTAGTTTCAAGGATGGACATAAACTCAGACCTGATCAATTACAGCATCACAGTCCCCACCCCACAGTAATTGCTTAAGGGATAAACTTCGACCTAAACATAGCCAGTGAAATGCAATAAAACTTCTGTGGGACTCCTGGAGAGAAACACATGCTCTTTTCTACTGGACTTAAATCTACGAGGACAAAAGGCTACCAAAAACCTTCTTTTCCACCACTTAGAGTCTGAAGATGAAGCCAATATAAGGAGAACCAGTACCAAGAAACAGTGAGATTTGGACCTAGTATCAAGCCTCTGGGTCAAACTATACCTGAAGCTCTGTCTATCCTTGTGCTTTTTAGTTGCATAAGCCAATAAATTCCCCTTTTATTGCTTAAGCCAGGATAGGTTGAGTTTTTTTATTTGCAGCCTTAATACCCATTTCCAATCCTACAAGGATGGTCAAACACACCTTTTAGAAATTATAAATATACTGCAGAAGCTGAAAAACTCCCCATGAGAGTAATTAAGGGAAGCCATGATAAAGAAAGTGTTATTATCCCTATTCAGAAATCCAAGACCAGATGTCTTTTTTTTATTTTAATCATCCTCTTTGATTGGCTAGTTATACTCCTGAATAATAATCCCTCCCTCAGAGTGTTGTTATGAAGAATAAATGAGGATAAAAATGTATGAAAATGCTTAGAACAGTGCCTGACACCCAATAGGTTCCCAAGAAATTTTAGTTTCCTTCCCCCAGAATATTATTGTCAAAAAACAAAATGCAGGGACTCCCCTGGGGGTGCAGTGATTAAGAATCTGCCTGCCAAAGCAGGGGACACAGGTCCGATCCCTGGTCCGGGAAGATCCCACATGCCGCAGAGCAACTAAACCCGTGCACCATAACTACTGAGCCTGCGCTCTTGAGCCCGTGAGCCACAACTGCTGAGGCCACGTGCCACAACTACTGAACCTGCGTGCTGCAACTACTGAAGCCCGCGTGCCTAGAGCCTGTGCTCCACAACAAGAGAAGCCACCGAAATGAGAAGCCCATGCACCACAGACAAGAGTAGCCCCCACTTGCCGTGACTAGAGAAAACCTGCGCATAGCAACAGACCCAGCGCAGCCAAGAAATAAAAGAAAATGTGCACAGACAAGACACTTGTAAATTATCAAGACCTGCGCAGTTGTCCAAAACAATGTTCTTTTCACCTCTTTTGAACTGAAACATGATCAGAGCATAGGGTATTTGCAAGAAAACATCCCCAAAGCAATGATACTGCTATATTTACAAATGATGGACCAAAGTGTATGCCTTAGGAGAAGGACATCACAGTGGGCACTTTTGCAGAACTATGGCCACACAGGAGAACTGACCCTGAACAGAGTTTGTCAGATGGGAAGCAGGAAGGCCTACAAAGGACTAGGCACAGTGACATGTTTGATGTGCCAACTGAGAAAGCAAGGAGCATGAAAACAGCTCCAGGGATGACTCCAAAGAGATGTATGTCCCGAAAGCTGGACTTCTTTTTGGAAATGTTGCAGGTGCTCCTAAGAGGTTAATGTGGTACCAAGAGCGTGTGTTTTAAGTTATACGCACCTAAACTACAGTCTCAGCACTGCCCCTTACCTACTAAGTGATCTTGAGCTATTTCTTAAACTAACTCTCAGGTTTTTTATCTGTGACATTTGAATAATAGTATGTACTGGTAGTAGCTCCTTTCCTCCAAGATGTGCCAAGCATTAGGGAAGCTCACAGATAACCCTGTTCTCCTGTTGGGTATATGACGGGTTTGCACTTCCCCATCCCCTTGGAAGTGGGGTGTATCCTTGTAGTTTGCTTTGGGAAATGAAATGTGAGCTGAAGTGCCTTGTATCTGGTGAGGTGGAAGCTTCAAGAGCCAGACCATGATCTGTTAGGTCCCCTTCTACCTGATGAGGTGATTCTAGACACAGGATTGGACCTCTTGTCAGCCTGAATTGCCTGGTGTCTATAATGAACAAAACTCCCCTGGTGAACTGCACTGAATATGGATCACAAACGAGAAATAGCTTTTGAGTTGTTTCTTACTTCAGCACAACCAAGCCCACCCTGTTTGATGCACCAAGGTAGCCCCTCTTACTTACATGAAGTCACTTAGAGATATTCGGCATGGAATTTAATTCTCTCAAAACTTGGAACCTCTCCATATGTTACAATCAATGTCAAAGTACTTCTAGAACTTTACAAGCAAAATTAGGAAGATTCAAAGTAAAATGGATGTGATTAGAAAGGATTGATATTACCCAGTGCCAGTGAAGATACAGGATGACAAATATTCTCACACTCTGTTATAAAAATGTAAATTGCATAAGCTTTCTGAAGGACAACCTAACCCTTTCCCTGGATAGAGAAGTGCAAACCTATCATTTACCCGGCAGGAGAACAGGACTATCTGTGGCTTCTCTCATGATTGGCACATCTTGGAGGCAAGGAGCTACTACCAGGTACATATTATCATTCACAGTATCAAAATTTAACCTAATTTAGAAATGTCTTCTTAGAAAATTATGAAATACTTATGCAAAGAAATACGTATAAGGATGTTCTTTGATGTACTAGTTGCAAGAGTGAAAAGTTGGAAATGACCCAAATGTCTAACACTAGGAGGTCAGTTATATAAACATGGTAAATACATATATGGAACGCTGCTATGCAGCCATGAAGAACAGTGAGGTCAATCCATATTTCTGAACACAAGTATATCCATGATATATTATTTGTAAAGGGCAAAGTAAAATAGCATATGCTATATGATTCTGTTTTCATAAATGTATGTTTGCAATACTGAAAAAAGAGCTACCTAAATGCAATTAATGGGTTATCTTTCTGTAATAAGCTAAAATTGATTTCCACTTTCTTTGTTTTTCCTTCTGAGTGCCTGATTCTTTTCTTTTTTACAATAAACATAATTATTACTTTTTTAATCAGAAAAAAGTAATAAAGCTATTTTTATTCTGAAAATGGAGGGGGATGAGTGGGAGGTAAGAGGCTGAGGGAGAAAGAGTCAGAGAGATGGAAAGAGTGACCAAGAGGTTGTCTATAAACCAGGGCTGCAGAGATTGGGAAACACCCAAGTTCTTTTGAGAAGTTATGTTTTTTTCTTTTCCATTACGGTTTATGACGGGATATTGAATATAGTTCCCTGTGTTATACAGTAAGACCTTGTTGTTTATTCATTCTATATATAATAGTTTGCATCTGCTAATCCGAAAATCCCAATCCACCCCTCCCCCGTGGCAACCACAAGTCTGTTCTCTATGCCTGTGAGTCTGTTTCTGTTTCATAGAAAAGTTCATTCATGTCATATTTTAGAATCCACATATAGGAGATATCATATGGTATTTGTCTTTCTCTTTCTGACTTACTTCACTGAGTATGATAATCTGTAGGTCCATCCATGTTGCTACAAATGGCATTGTTTCATTCTTTTTTATGGCTAAGTAGTATCCTGTTGCGTACATATACCACATCTTCTTTATCCATTCATTTGTCCTTGGACATTTAGGTTGTTTCCAAGTCTTGGCTATTGTAAATAGTGCTGCTATGAACATAGGAGTGCATGTATCTTTTTGGATTATAGTTTTTTCCAGATATATGCACAGGAGTGGAATTGCTGTGGCAGCAATTTACATTCCCACCAACAATGTAAGATGATTCCCTTTTCTCCACACCCTTTCCAGCAATTTTTTTTTTTTTTTTTTTTTGGCTATGCTGCACGGCCTATGAGATCCTAGCTCCCCAACCAGGGATTGAACCCACACCCTCAGCAGTGAAAGCACAGAGTCCTAACCACTGGACCACCAGGGAATTCCCTATTTGTAGACTTTTTAGTGATGGCCGTTCTGACCATTGTGCGGTGGTACCTCATTGTAGTTTTGATTTGCATTTCTCTAATAATTAGCGATGATGAGCATGTTTTCATGTGCCTATTGGCCATCTGTATGTGAGAAGGGTTATGTTTAAAATGGTTGTAACCAAATGATACCAAAAGCTAATCAACTATATTCGGCCCTGAAAAAAGACATTTTTTAAAGGTTGTTCAGCATGGAGTGTAGGAAAAAAGCCCAGCAGCCAAAATGTGTCATTGTGTCCAGAGCTGCTCTATCCAAGAGGACAGCCACTAGCCCCACAGCTAATGAGCATCTGGAATGAGTTTAATCCAAATTGAGATGTACCGTAAGTGGAACATAAACACTGGACTTTAAAGACTTAGTATTAAAAAAAAAAAGAATATAAACTATCTCAAGAATTTTAACATAGATTATGTGTTGAAATGATATCATTTCAGATATATTGGTTTAGATAAAAGACATTATTTAGATTAACCTCACCTGCTACTTTTTACTTTTCTAATGTGGCTACTAGAAAGCATAAAATTCCATGTGTGGCCCACATTTTATTTCCACTGGACAGTGCTGGTCTAATTATTGTCCAGAGGAAAGATTGTCAGCTCTTGCTTAACTTACCTAAACCCATTCATCCAGAATTTATATTTATCAAATATACAATATTTCATGTCTGATAGAATGGTTTCCAATGCTTTTTAAAACTTTGACTTTTTTTTTTTCTATTTGCCCACTTTTGAGTACTTTCAATATATTTAAGCCAATTTATCTAAAGCTACTGGTTTCAATTTTAAGCTTAAATACTAATCAGAAGGTGAGAATATTTGGAGAAGGTTGGACATATTCAGAAAAGGGGGAGATTATTCCCTATGACTAGGAAAACAACATAGCATTTCACACCTTTCTGTCACTTTTCTTTCTTTTCAGTGAAGAGGGAAAAGGCAGATGGCTCAGTGCAAAGAACTCAGAAGTGCAAATCAGGCCTCTCCTCTGGGTAAAATTTTAGCAGGTACAGTAAGTCCCCTACATACAAACGAGCTCCGTTCCAAGAGTGCGTTCATATGTTCAATTTGTTTGTAAGTCCAGCAAAGTTAGCCTAGTACCGAACTAACACAATTGGCTATATAGTGCTGTACTGTAATAGGTTTATAATACTTTTCACACAAATAATACATAAAAAAAAACAAACACAAAAAATAAAACATTTTTAATCTTACATACAGTACCTTGAAAAGTACAGTAGTACAGTACAACAGCTGGCATACAGGAGCTGACATCGAGTGAACAGGCAAGAAGAGTTACTGACTGGAGGAGGGAGAGGAAGTGGGAGATGGTAGAGCTGAAGGAATGTCAGCAATAGGAAAGGGGGGCAAGCTGCAGTTTCACTCATGCCTGACGTTGATGGAATGCATGTTTGCATCTTTGAAAGTTCGCAACTTGAAGGTTCGTATGTAGGGGACTTACGTAGTGAGATCCTCTCCATAGATTTCATACCAACATAAATTCCAGGTGGATTAAAGAGACACTTTTAAACCATAAGAAAAGCTAGAAGAATATTAAATATACTGTGTATTTAACCATTGGGACAGGAGGATTTTTTGCAAACAATAAAAGTATCTTTTAATTCACTGAAATAAAAATAACATTTAATTTTAAAGTAAGGCTTGACTCTTTGTCTTCACATGCTCAGCCCAGGACACATTTTGTGCTCCTTCCTTCATGTATACAGTTAGGCCACCAACTTATAGATTGGCATTTAGGCTCAAATTAGAGGTTGACCTGACTGGCCCTTGCCAGTCTCTTAGAAAAAACTAGCCTAGCTTTTTTTTAAATTAAAGTATAGCTGATTTACAACATCATGTTAGTTTCAGGTGTATAGCACAGTGATTCAGTATATACACAGTAGTGTGTATCTGTTAATCCCATACTCCTAATCCATCCCTCCCCCACCTTTCCCCTTTGGTAAGCATAAGTTTGTTTTCTATGTCTATGAGTCTCTTTCTGTTTTGTAAATAAGTTCATTTGTATCTTTTTTTTTTTTAATTCTACATACAAGTGATATCCTATGGTATTTGTCTTTCTGTGAATTACTACACTTAGTATGAGAATCTCTAGGTCCTTCCATGTTGCTGCAGGGACAGGAGGACTTTGAAAGAAGCAAAGAAAAAGGTGGAAAAAAGGATGGATAGATTAGACTATGTACAAATTTAAAACTTACAAAGTATAGAAATGAGACAGAAAATAATTATAGCAAATATCACAAACATTAAATAAACTTTTAAAATGTATAGATATTAGACAAATTAATTTTAAAAATAATTTGAGGGCTTCCCTGGTGGCGCAGTAGATAAGAATCTGCCTGCTAATGCAGGGAACACAAGTTTGAGCCCTGGTCCAGGAAGATTCCACATGCCGTGGAGCAACTAAGCCAGTGAGCCACAACTACTGAGCCTGAACTCTAGAGCCCGCAAGCCACAACTACTGAAGCCCGCGTGCCTAGAGCCTGTGCTCCGCAACAAGAGAAGCCACCGCAATGAGAACCCCGCACACTGCAACGAAGAGTAGCCCCTGCTCGCCGCAACTAGAGAAAGCCTGTGTGCAGCAACGAAGACCCAACACAGCCAAAAATAAATAAATAAAATTTAAAAAAAAAACTTTGACCCCCAAATGTAAAAGGCCTGAATCAATAATTCATCAAAGAAGAATAATAACTAGCAAATAACCCCATGAGAAAATGTTCACTCTCCCTTGTAAACAAATGAATGCAAATTAAAACAAAAGTTAAGTCATCTCTTCTACCTACCTGATTGGCAAAGTTATTATTGTGATTGTTGTTTTGTTTGATGCTGGTGAGAATGTAGTAAAATGGGTACTAATATGTATCTTGATGGTTCTGAAATTTTATATAAACTCTTTGAAAAACATTTGCTGTAAAAAGACTTTGATAAAGTAATTCCATGTCTGGAATCTATCCCCAAGGAAAAACATGAACACAAAAATCTTTATGAGCAAATATACTTGTCACAGAGTTATTTATAATATTTAAAAATTAAAAACAACTTCTAATTTCCAAACAATAAGAAAAGGCTTAAGTAAAATATGGTATATTCACTCAATGGAATACTATGTAGTCAATAAAACTGTTTGCTCAGGCTATGTACTAACATGGAAAATGGACTATGATATAATACTTAGTGAAGAAACAGAGTTTCAAATTGTATACATACGTATACATTGCATGATCATAACTATGTAAAACTGTTCATTTAAAAAAAGATGGAAGGAAATATTCATTATATTTACCTTTCAGTAGTCGAGCCATGAATTATATTTTCCTATTTTTCTGAAATGTATTTTATTAATGCCTGTGAGTGATTATTAAGATAGGCCAAATAGTATAAATGAGTATTTCTATAGACTCCCCAAAGATGTCCATATCCTTATCCCCAGAACCAGTGAATATGTTACCTTACCCAGTAAAAGGGGCATTGTAGATGTGATTAAATTAAGGATCTCAAGATAGGGAGCTTATCCTGGATTATGTGGTCCAATGTAATCATAGGTCTTATAAGAGGAAGGCAGGAGTTTGAGAGAAAGAAGGCAATATGATAACAGTAGCAGAGGTTGTAGTCAGGGAGAGATTTGAAGATGCTTCACTGATGGCTTTGGAGATAGAGGAAGGGACTGTGAGCCAATGAATGCAGGCCACCTCTAGAAGCTGGAAAAGGCAAGCAAACAGATTTTCCACTAGAGCCTCTGGAAGAAGCACAGCCCTGCTAACACCTTGATTTTAGGATTTCTGATCTCTAGATCTGTAAGATAATAAATTGGCATTATCTCAACTAATAAGGACATACTCTATAGCACAGGGAACTCTGCTCAATATTTTGTAATGGTCTATATGGGAAAAGAATCTAAAAAAAGAGTGGATATATGTATATGTGTAACTGATACACATTGCTGTACAGCAGAAACTAACACAACATTGTAAATCAACTATACTCTAATAAAAAAAAATTTTTAACCTTTTTATTGGAGTATAATTGCTTTACAGTGGTGTGTTAGTTTCTGCTTTATAATGAAGTGAATCAGTTATACATATACATATACCCCCATATCTCTTCCCTCTTGCATCTCCCTCCCTCCCACCCTCCCTATCCCACCCTTCTAGCTGGTCACAAAGCACGGAGCTGATCTCCCTGTGCTATGCGACTGCTTCCCACTAGCTATCTATTTTACATTTGGTAGTGTATATATGTCCATATATACACTACCACTCTCTCACTTTGTCCCAGTTTACCCTTCCCCCTCCCCGTGTCCTCAAGTCCATTTTCTAGTAGAGCTGCGTCTTTATTCCCATCTCGCCCCAGGTTCTGCATGATCTTTTTTTTTTAGATTCCATATATATGTGTTAGCATACGGTATTTGTTTTTCTCTTTCTGACTTGCTTCACTCTGTATGACAGACTCTAGGTCCATCCACCTCAGTACACATAACTCAATTTCATTCCTTTTTATGGCTGAGTAATATTCCATTGTATATATGTGCTACATCTTCTGTATCCATTCATCTGTCGATGGACACTTAGGTTGCTTCCATGTCCTGGCTATTGTAAATAGAGCTTCAGTGAACATTGTGGTACATGACTCTTTTTGAATTACGGTTTTCTCATGGTATATGCCCAGTAGTGGGATTGCTGGGTCATATGGTAATTCTATTTTTAGTTTTTTAAGGAACCTCCATACTGTTCTCCATAGTGGCTGTATCAATTTACATTCCCACCAGCAGTGTAGGAGGGTTCCCTTTTCTCCACACCCTCCCCAGCATTTATTGTTTATAGATTTTTTGATGATGGCCATTCTGACCAGTGTGAGATGATATCTCACTGTAGTTTTGATTTGCATTTCTCTAATGATTAATGATGTTGAGCGTTCTTTCATGTGTTTGTTGGCAATCTGTATATCTTCTTTGGAGAAATGTCTGTTTAGGTCTTCTGCCCATTTTTGGATTGGGTTGTTGTATTTTTGATATTGAGCTGCATGAGCTGCTTGTAAATTTTGGAGATTAATCCTTTGTCAGTTGCTTCGTTTGCAAATATTTTCTCCATTCTGAGGGTTGTCTTTTGGTCTTGTTTATGGTTTCCTTTGCTGTGCAAAAGCTTTTAAGTTTCATTAGGTCCCATTTGTTTATTTTTGTTTTTATTTGCATTTCTCTAGGAGGTGGGTCAAAAAGGATCTTGCTGTGATTTATGTCATAGAGTGTTCTGCCTATGTTTCCCTCTAAGAGTTTGATAGTGTCTGGCCTTACATTTAGGTCTTTAATCCATTTTCAGTTTATTTTTGTGTATGGTGTTAGGGAGTGTTCTAATTTCATTCTTTTACATGTAGCTGTCCAGTTTTCCCAGCACCACTTATTGAAGAGACTGTCTTTTCTCAGTTGTATATCCTTGCCTCCTTTGTCATAGATCAGTTGACCATATGTGCATGGGTTTATCTCTGGGCTTTCTATCCTGTTCCATTGATCTATATTTCTGGTTTTGTGCCAGTACCATATTGTCTTGATTAGTGTAGCTTTGTAGTATAGTCTGAAGTCAGGGAGCCTGATTCCTCCAGCTCCGTTTTTCTTTCTCAAGATTGCTTTGGCTATTCGGGGTCATTTGTATTTCCATGCAAATTTTTAAAAAAAGAAAATCATACAATCTCAATAAAAATAAAAAAGAAATTTGCATTATCTTAAGCCACTAAGTTATGGTAATTAGCTACAGCATCAACAGGAAACAGATACAAATATATATCATTTTTATGGTGGAAACCATGTTTTTTGGTTAAAACTCACTTTATTTGATTTTAAAAAGCTTTAAAAATAATATGTGGGTTAATATTTGTTGTCCAGTAGTGTTACTTCATCATTTAGATGTCACAAAATATAAAGTGCAATAGAGCTTAATATGTTTCTGATGAACTTGACTCATCTTTCCACTCTCCCTGTCAACACAGAAATGCCTCACTACACAGCAATGAACACTGGATTTGTGGTAATTTGCTTAATAATGAAATCTAGTACACAAATGTCTGAGAAGCAGCAGGAAGAGGAAGTTTTAAAAAGGGAATAAAGTCTATGAATCATGAGTAAAAACACTCCCTGAGCTGAGCAACTCCAGATTTATGCAAATTCAACACTGCGCAAAATTTTCCAAAAGACACATAATATGATTTTAAAGAAACAGAGAAGTCTGAGATAGTTAATGGAATGGAAATACAGAACAACTGTTATTATTTCCTCACTTGCTTTTTGCCTGTTCTCCCTTCAATCCAGTGTCGTGGTCATCCTGGACTCCAGGTTTGATTTCACGTTGACAGGTCCTGCTCCTGCTGCTTTGATCTTGGTGTTTCAAGTCACCTGGAGGGTCTGGTTCCCGACCTTCAGCTCCCCCTCCAACATCCCCACCCCACAGTCTAGTTTAGATTCACTCCACCCATTTTCTCTATTGGACACTATTTCTGGTCTTCATTAGCTCACCTCTGAAGACTCAACCTCCAGTCTTGCTCTCTAGGAGATGATGGGCCGAGGGGAGGTTGAGGGGAGCATGGATAAAGGTGAGAAGGTGGACAACCTTCGACCAATGGGCAAAATTATCTTTGAAATAGGGGTAGAAGAGAAAGGAAGGAGGGAGAGGGGGAAGGAGGAAGGGAGGAAGGAAGGAAAGGAAGGAAGGGAGGAGGGGAGGAAGGAAGGAAAGAAGGAAGGAAGGGGAAGAGGGAGGGGAAGAGAAAGGGAAAGAAAAGGAAAAAAGATGGAACAGAACTATATAACATAAAACAGTTACCAGTCACCTTAGGGGAAAAATACTCAGAAAGCTGTGGAAACCATTCCATCACACATGAAATGTTTTAACAAGTACTCATTTAAGGTAAAGGGCTCATTAGCTGACCTGGCTTTTGGGTGAACTGGTTTTCATGAGGTGGCCTGTTTTCCAAGTGTGCCCTAGCACGTGCGCACATGTACACCACACGGCAGGTCTGGCGCATCCTGGACCTGGGGAAAAGTGCCTGCGCCATCCTCACATGCAGACAGTCTGCTCAGATCCCCTAATTATCTGGTTCGTCTACACTCATCAAGCTGCCTTCTCATTATAATGTGGCTTCCCATGTAGATTTCCCCACTGGGAAAGAACAGGCTGACCTGTAAGTGGGAGTATTCTGGTCCCACTGGCAGTTACTCTGCACGGAAATTAATAAATTAGCCTTCTCTTGGGAATTTGATTTGTATGTCCATTCTCAGAGTCTAAAAATTTTTTTCCTGCACTAAAAATAGTTATGTTATTGTCTTAGTTAAGGCAATTCAATGAAACCCACTTTAGGTAGTATTAACACAATGTAGGAATGTATTACAAGATGGTGGTGGTGTGTCACAGAACTCAAGGGCAGAAAGGGCAATTAGGACTCGAACCGGAAACCGGAAGGCAGTCAGGATTGAAGCTGCTGCCCCTGCTGTTGGTCTGCATCTCGCATTCCCAAGCCTGCCCCTCGTTTCTGTTTCACACCCGCTTCATTTTTTTTCTGTCTACAGATTAGCTTTCTCTGCTTCTCAGACATGCAGCTGAAGAAGGCCTCCTCTCACCTGCCTCAGCGCCAGCAACCAAAGGAGACAAGCACCTGTGAGTCCCAACTCCAAATTCCCACAGACAGAATCTGATTGGCCCGATTTGGGTCAGATATCCACCCTAATCAAATTATCTGTGACTGGTTGGGGGAGCTGCGAGCAGGACAGGTTCAGGCCCAGCTCCGTGAAATTGAGAACAATTCCCAGAAGAAGAAGGAAGATTATGGAATGGGTGGGGCAAGCATCCCCCAGATTGCCACAAACGCTGAGTCAGAAATGTTTCAGAATTTGGAATAGTTTTTTCTTTTTGGAACTTTCTGGAATTTTTAAATTGAAGTATAGTTTATTTACAATGTTACTACAGGTGTACAGCAAAGTGATTCAGTTATACATATATATATATACATATATATATTTTTTCATATGCTTTTCCATTATGGTTTATTACAGCATGTTGAATATAGTTCACTGAGCTATACAGTAGGACCTTGTTGTTTATTTTATATATAGTACTTTGTATCCGCTAATCCCAAACTCCTAATTTATCCCTGCCCCCTCCCCCCGTTTCCCCTTTGGTAACCATAAGTTTGTTTTCTATGTCTGTGAGTCTGTTTCTGTTTTGTAAGTAAGTTCATTTGTATCATATTTTAGATTCCACATATAGGTGATATTTTATGATGTTTGTCTTTCTCTGACTTACTTCAGTTAGTATGATAATCTCTAGGTTCATCCATGTTGCTACAAACGGCATTATTTCATCTTTTTATGGCTTAGTATTCCACTGTATACATATTCCACATCTTCTTTATCCATTCATCTGTCAATGGACAATTAGGTTGCTTCCATGTCTTGGCTATTGTGAATACTGCTGCTACGAACATTGGGGTGCATGTATCTTTTTGAATTAGAGGTTTCTCCAGATAGATACCCAGGAATGGTATTGCTGGATCATACAGCAATTCTATTTTTAGTTTTTTAAAGAACCTCCGTCCTGTTTTCCATAGTGCCTGCACCAATTTACATTCCCAAGAATTCGGAATTTTTTATATTCTAGGATATGATCAAGTACCTCATATAACATCACCCCCCCAGCAGAGTCTAAGGCAGCTTCCCATAATCAAATACATCAATATTTTTAGAATGAAAATATGAATATTCATACACAATAGGAAATAGGATTATAAATAGCCTCACGTGAGTTCAGGTTTTGCCTCCAAAGGAGTTACAAAAGTGCTTTTGGTTTTCAGGTCATTAGAATTTCAAAATTACAGATGAGAGGTTTAGATTACACTACTCTGGGCTTGCAAAGCCGAGGACAGACCATAATAGTATCAAGGCACTTCCTCCTAGGGACTCCCTAGAACCTTACTCCTCCAAGTATGGTCTCTGGACCAGCAGTGTCAATGTCACCAGGGAACTTGTTGGAAGTGCTGAATTTCAGGTCCCATCCTAGCTCTACTGAATCAGAATTTGCATTTTAAAAAGGTGCATAGTGTCTTAGTCCATTCAGACCGCTATAACAAAGTACCATAGACTGGGTGGCTTATAAACAACAGAAGTTCATTGCTCATAGTTTAGCAGGCTGGGAAGTCCAAGATCAAGGTACTAGCAGATTCACTGTCTGGTGGAGCCCTCTTCCTGGTTCAGAGACAACTGTCTTTTTGCTGTGTCCTGACACGCTGGAAGGGGTTAGGGAACTCTGTGGGATCTCTTTTATAAGGGCATTAACCGCATTCATGAGGGCTTCACCCTCATGGCCTAAGCAACTCCAAAAGTCACCTAATATCATCTACTTGGGGATTAAGATTTCAACATAGGAATTTTAGGGAGACACTAACATTCAGTCCATAGCACCCCAGTGCTTTGTATGCATGTTAAAGTTTGAGAAGCACTGCTCTAAATGGTCCTGGACATACTATTTTTGTTCTCACCTCCCTGGTTCTCAGATTCCTGGCTCCCTAGCCCAGCCTCTGATGTTATCTCCCTTAAACCCACCCTTTATGATGCATCCAAAGTAAATCTTCAGTTATGTCATTCCCTAGTTTACAAGAAAACAAAATAAAACAAATATATGTTTTTAAAAACCTCAATGCTCCTAATTCCCTACCACAGAGATTCTTTTTTTGGTTTGTTTCTTTTCTTTTTCTACAGCAGAGATTCTTAATATGGATGGGGTTAGAGAATATCTATATCCTCTAAAATTATCTGTAAAATTTTGAGTGTATATTTATTTTACTAGGGAGTAGGTCCATGGCTTCCGTTAGTTTTTCAAAGGGGTCTGTGACCCCATAAAGGGTAAGGATTCATCTGGTAATTCTGATCTATTTATAGTTTCCCACGCCTTTGTGTGTGTGTGTGTGTGTGTGTGTGTGTGTGTGTGTGCGCGCGCGCGTGTGTGCGTGTGCATGCTTATAACATTTCCTCTGCTGAGATTTCTTTTATAAATGCACTGGATTGAATGTCTACCATATGCTAGATGCTAGAAATACCACAGTGAACAAGCCAAGAAGGCTCCTCTCACCATTTGGCATCTGGCTTTTGCTCATCCTTCAAGGCTTAGCTCAGCCCCATCTCCTCCAGGAAGGCTGAGATAAGCCCTTCATCTTTTTTTTTTTTTTTGATGTTTTCAAACCATCATACAAATTATTATTGTTCATTTATTTATTTAATTTTGGCTGCATTGGGTCTTCGTTGCTGTGCGTGGGCTTTCTCTAGTTGTGGTGAGCGGGGACTACTCTTTTTTTGTTTTGCGGTATGTGGGCCTCTCACTGTTGTGGCCTCTCCCGCTGCGGAGCACAGGCTCCGGACGCGCAGGCTCAGCGACCATGGCCCACAGGCCCAGCCGCTCTGCGGCATGTGGGATCTTCCCAGACCGGGGCACGAACCCGTGTCCCCTGCATCGGCAGGCGGACTCTCAACCACTGCGCCACCAGGGAAGCCCGAGCGGGGACTACTCTTCATGCGGTGCGTGGGCTTCTCACTGAGGTGGCTTCTCTTGTAGCAGAGCACAGGCTCTAGGCGCCCGGGCTTCAGTAGTTGTGGCAAGTGAGCTCAGTAGTTGTGGCTCGAGGGCTGTAGAGCACAGACTCAGTAGTTGTGGCGCATGGGCTTAGTTGCTCCACAGCATGTGGGATCTTCCCGGACCAGGGATAGAACCGGTGTCCCCTGCATTGGCAGGCGGATTCTTAACCACTGTGCCACCAGGGAAGTCCCAAGCCCTTCATTTTTGACCTCTTGACACCTTATCTCTGACATTTACAAGGAAGGTATTTGTTTATGTGTCTTCTTCCCCACTATTAGCAACATGTGGGTTCAAGCTAACTTTATGTACAACTCCTTTGTACAATAAGGGTTCAATAAACCTTTGTTGTACTGGAAAAAGAAAGTTCAAAATTGATTCTTTTTCCTCTGGAATGGAAATAAATGGTCTATTCCCTACTGATTTCACGAGACTATTGGAAAAGTCACAACAGGATAGAGACTATTATAAGACTCTATTCAGAATCAAGATGAATTTCACAGTTAATATATGCTTCTACTAATCTCTGAGATCCAAGTCAACAGAAAAAAAAATGCTAAGGATGACGGTGCTGTGAAAAAAATATGAGTGGCTACAAAATGAGCCTTATCCTTGGGACCTGCTCTTGAAAAAGATCCCATATTTCAACATGATACAGACCCAAAAATGGAGTCTGGGATTCTGCAGTGTGCCCCTCCAGCTCTGTGGAGCACGACCTTTGGGGGCAAGACCTCGGCTTCCTCTGACTTCTCACCTGCTCCAGAAGCTTCATCCTCCACAACTTTTTTAAAGGCATGGCACAGTTGCATCCTCCAGGAAGTCTTCTCTGGCCCCACCATCCAGGCTAGGTCCTCCTAGGATGGCTTTCTTAGAATTGTTCTCCTTTCCTTCTAAGCCCTTGCCTTGGTTTTAATTAATCACTCATTTGTGTGACTATTTGACTATTATCTGCCCCCACGTTCACATTAGACTGTAAGTTTCATGAGGAAAAAAAAAAAAGGCATGGCACAGTAATTCTTAAACTATAATCAAGGTGTTTTTCTCATTTACATTTCCTTGTATTCCATTTCTCCCCATGAGACTTGTATATTGCCACAGGGCAGATTAAGATTGTTGTACTGGAATACAAAGAAAGAGACTCCAAAATGGGTTGATGAAATCATTCAGTAGTCATAGCTGTAGGAACAACAACAACAAAAAACGCTTTGCCAGAACTAAGCTATTTGATAGAAAAAGGGAGAAAGAGAAATTGTTGAAATTCATAGGGAAAACCATTAAGGAATAAGGCATGATATTTGTCCATTAACAAAAAAAAGTGAGCATTTTATCAAAATTGTTAACCAAATATAATCAAGCCTTTAAAATTAATTTCCAGCTTACAGGGAAAAAAAGCTATATTAAAAAAAAGTTAAATGACACCACAAGGAAATGATCAGGCAAATCAGAAGATGAGAGTCTACATGACAACTCAAATGTCAATGTAACTTAAAAGAAAAAGGTGAGGGGATTCTTTTAGAATAAGAGAGATTAAAAACCATAACAACAAGATGCAATTCATTAACTCTGGATTCTGGTTCTAAAGTATTAATTTTAAAAGTTCATGTTGGGGACAACTGGGGAAATTTGAATATGCAATTTAAATTAGATGATATTAGCAAGTTATTATTTATTTTCCTAGGTGTGATAATGGTATTACTATGTAGAAGAATAACCTTATTCTTAGGAGATGCAAACTAAATACTGAAGTATTTAGGAGTGAAAAGTCTACAATTTGAAGTGTTTCATATATAAAACTTTCTCTTAAGGTACATATGGCAAAATGTTAACAAGAGTTTAATCAAGATAATGTACATGCAAATGCCATGGTTCTGCTCTATCTCTTCTGTATGCTTGAAGTTTTCTGGAACAGTCCATTGAAAACATAACTTGAAAAGAGAACAGAGATTGGCTCAAGATGGCGGAGTAGAAGGACATGCCCTCACTCCCTCTTGCAGGAGCACCAGAATCACAACTAACTGCTGAACAATCATTGACAGGAAGACACTAGAACTCACCAAAAAAGAGACCCCGTATCCAAAGACAAAGGAGAAGCCACAATGAGATGGTAGAAGGGCGCAATCACAATAAAATCAAATCCCATAACTGCTGGGTGGGTGACTCACAGACTGGAGAACACTTATACCACAGAAGTCCACCCACTGGAGTAAATGTTCTGAGCCTCACGTCAGGCTTCCCAACCTGGGGGCCCAGCAGTGGGAGGAGGAATTCCTAGAGAACCAAACTTTGAAGGCTAGCAGGATTTGATTGCAGGATTTCGACAGGACTGGGGGAAACAGAGACTCCATTCCTGGAGGGCACACACAAAGTAGTGTGTGCATCAGCACCCAGGGGAAGGAGCAGTGACCCCATAGGAGACTGAACCAGACCTACCTGCTAATGTTGGAGGGTCTCCTGCAGAGGTGGTGTGTGGCTGTGTCTGACCGTGAGGACAAGGACACTGGCAGCAGAAGTTCTGGGAAGTACTCCTTGGCATGAGCCCTCCCACAGTCTGCCATTAGCCCCACCAAAGAGCTCAGGTAGGCTCCAGTGCTGGGTCGCCTCAGGCCAAACAACCAACAAGGAGGGAACCCAGCCCCAGCCATCAGCAGAGAAGTGAATTAAAGTTTTACTGAGCTCTGCCCACCAGACCAACAGCCAGCTCTACTCACCACCAGTTACTCCCATCAGGAAACTTGCACAAGCCTCTTAGATAGCCTCATCCGCCAGAGGGCAGATAGCAGAAGCAAGAACTACAATCCTGCAGCCTGTGGAACTAAAACCACATTCACAGGAAGAGAGATGATATGAAAAGGCAGAGGGCTATGTACCAGATGAAGGAACAAGATAAAACCCCAGAAAAACAACTAAATGAAGTGGAGATAGGCAACATTCCAGAAAAAGAATTCAGAATAATGATAGTGAAGATTATCTAAGACCTCGGAAAAAGAACGGAGGCAAAGATCGAGAAGATGCAAGAAATGTTTAACAAAGACCTAGAAGAATTAAAGAACAAACAAACAGAGATGAACAATACAATAACTGAAATGAAAACTACACTAGAAGGAATCAATAGCAGAATAACTCAGGCAGAAGAACGGATAAGTGACCTGGAAGACAGAATAGTGGAATTCACTGCTGCAGAACAGAATAAAGAAAAAAGAATGAAGAGAAATGAAGACAGCCCAAGAGACCTCTGGGACAACATTAAACGCAACAAGATTCGCATTATAGGGGCCCCAGAAGGAGAAGAGAGAGAGAAAGGACCAGAGAAAATATTTGAAGAGATTATAGTCGAAAACTTCCCTAACATGCGAAAGGAAATAGCCATCCAAGTCCAGGAAGCATAGAGAGTCCCAGGCTGGATAAACCCAAGGAGAAACACGCTGAGACACATAGTAATCAAATTGGCAAAAATTAAAGACAAAGAAAAATTATTAAAAGCAGCAAGGGAAAAACGACAAATAACATACAAGGGAACTCCCATAAGGTTAACAGCTGATTTCTCAGCAGAAACTCTACAATCCAGAATAGCATGACATATTTAAAGTGATGAAAGGGAAGAACCTACAACCAAGATTACTCTACCCAGCAAGGATCTCATTCAGATTCGATGGAGAAATCAAAACCTTTACAGACAAGCAAAAGCTAAGAGAATTCAGCACCACCAAACCACCTCTACAACAAATGTTAAAGGAACTTCTCTAAGTGGGAAACACAAGAGAAGAAAAGGACTTACATAGAGAATCCTAAAGATGCTACCAGAAAACTACTGGAGCTAATCAATGAATTTGGTAAAGTAGCAGGATACAAAATTAATGCACAGAAATCTCTGGCATTCCTATATACTAATGATGAAAAATCTGAAAGTGAAATTCAGGAAACACTCCCATTTACCACCATCACCCTGATACCAAAACCAGACAAAGGTACTACAAAAAAAGAAAATTACAGACCAATATCACTGATGAATATAGATGCAAAATTCCTGTACAAAATACTAGCAAAGGAATACAACAGCACATTAAAAGGATCATACACCATGATCAAGTGGGATTTATCCCAGGGATGCAAGGATTCTTCAATATACGTAAATCAATCAATGTGATACACCATATTAACAAATTGAAGCAGAAAAACCATATGATCATCTCAATAGATGCAGAAAAAGCTTTTGGCAAAATTCAACACCCATTTATGATAAAAACTCTCCAGAAAGTGGGCATAGAGGAAACCTACCTCAACATAATAAAGGCCATATACGACAAACCCACAGCAAACATCATTCTCAATGGTGAAAAACTGATGCATTTCCTCTAAGACCAGGCACAAGACAAGGATGTCCACTCTCACCACTATTATTCAACATAGTTTTGGAAGTCCTAGCCATGGTAATCAGAGAAGGAAAAGAAATAAAATGAATACAAATTGGAAAAGAAGAAGTAAAACTATCACTGTTTGCAGATGACATGATACTATACATAGAAAATCCTAAAGATGCCACCAAAAAACTACTAGAGCTAACCAATGAATTTGGTAAAGTTGCAGGATACAAAATTAATAGACAGAAATCTCTTGCATTCCTATACACTAATGATGAAAAATCTGAAAGAGAAATTCAGGAAACACTCCCATTTACCATTGCAACAAAGAGAATAAAATACCTAGGAATAGACCTACCTAGGGAGACAAAAGACCTGTATGCAGAAAACTATAAGACACTGATGAAAGGAATTAAAGATGATACCAACAGATGGAGAGATATACCATGTTCTTGGATTGGAAGAATCAATATTGTGAAAATGACTATACTGCCCAAAGCAATCTACAGATTCAATGCAATCCCTATCAAATTACCAATGGCATTTTTTACAGAACTAGAACAAAAAATCTTAAAATTTTTATGGAGACACAAAAGACCCCGAATAGCCAAAGTGGTTTTGAGGGGAAAAAACGGAGCTGGAGGAATAAGACTCCCTGACCTCAGACTATACTACAAAGCTACAGTAATCAAGACAATATGGTTCTGGCACAAAAACAGAAATATAGATCAATGGAACAGGATAGAAACCCCAGAGATAAACCTATGCACATATGGTCAACTGATCTATGACAAAGGAGGCAAGGATATACAATGGAGAAAAGACAGTCTCTTCAATAAGTGGTGCTGGGAAAACTGGACAGCTACATGTAAAAGAATGAAATTAGAACACTCCCTAACACCATACACAAAAATAAACTCAAAATGGATTAGAGACCTAAATGTAAGACCCGACACTATAAAACTCTTAGAGGAAAACATAGGAAGAACACTCTTTGACATAAATTAACAGCAAGATCTTTTTTGATCCACCTCCTAGAGAAATGTAAATAAAAACAAAAATAAACAAATGGTACCTAATGAAACTTAAAGGCTTTTGCACAGCAAAGGAAACTATAAACAAGATGAAAAGACAACCCTCAGATAGGGAGAAAATATTTGCAAACGAATCAATGGACAAAGGATTAATCTCCAGAATATATAAACAGCTCATACAGCTCAATATTAAAAAAACAAACAACCCAATCCAAAAATGGGCAGGCGATCTAAATAGACATTTTTCCAAAGAAGACATACAGATGGCCAAGAAGCACATGAAAAGCTGCTCAACATCACTAATTATTAGAGAAATTCAAATCAAAACTACAATGAGGTATCACCTCACATCAGTTAGAATGGGCGTCATCAGAAAATCTATGAAAAACAAATGCTGGAGAGGGTGTGGAGAAAAGGAAACCCTCTTGCACCGTTGGTGGGAATATAAATTGATAGAGCCACTATGGAGAACAGTATGGAGGTTCCTTAAAAAACTAAAAATAGAATTACCATATGACCCAGCAGTCCCACTACTGGGCATATACTCAGAGAAAACCATAATTCAAAAAGACACATGCACTCCAATGTTCACTGCAGCACTATTTACAACAGCCAGGACATGGAAGCAACCTAAATGCCCATCGACAGACGAATGGATAAAGAAGATGTGGTACATATATACAATGGAATATTACTCAGCCATCAAAAGTAACAAAATTGGGTCATTTGTACAGATGTGGATGGATCCAGAGACTGTTATACAGAGTGAAGTAAGTCAGAAATAGAAAAAGAAATATCGTATATTAACGCATATATGTGTAACCTAGAAAAATGGTACAAATGAACCAGTTTGAAGGGCAGAAGCTGAGACACAGATGTAGAGAACAAACATATGGACATCAAGGGGGGGAAACCGCGGTGGGGGGGTGGGGGTGGTGTGATGAACTGGGAGATTGGGATCGACATGTATACACTAATATGTATAAAATAGATAACTAATAAGAACCTGCTATATTAAAAGAGAGAGAGAGAGAAAAGAGAACAGATGAGGACATAGACTATCCCACCTCAAGAGGTGGAATTGGAGTTGCCGTAGGTGAGTGGGTGAGGGCAAGAGAAGGGAAGTCAGTGGAGCCTCTAAGACCAGAGGGGCCACTCAAAGATGAGAGTCAGCACCACCTGGGCCCAAGTGAGCACTGTCACTGGGCAGTGCAACATGCCACATAGGAGCTTGGCCAATGACCAGAATTCAGCCAACATTTGTTGCCTGTGCCAATGAGCCCCTTTTGCTGCACTCATCGTCCCCAAGGGAGGGCATCCCACCAGGAGTTGCCTCTGTGAAGCTATTCATGGTCCAACAGGGACAATGCCCACCCATGCCTTGATATTTTCTTAGTCCAAGAAACCTATTTAATGAGAAAGATCCTGTTTTCAATGGCTCAGGACACTTATAAACCCCACCGAGGGGAGGATGGGGATTTAATAGGTCCTACCCTCTAGTGCCTGTACTTGTGTAGGACTGAATGGAACCATTTGGAGAATTCTTCTTGGGATCAAGAGTTGTTAAAACCCACCCACATGACATGTAGAAATCCCCAAACACATTCCTGAAGGAAACTAGCATAGAATGGCTCAAAAAAAACCTGTCACTTCTGAGCAAGCAACCTCCAGATCCCAGCAGTCTAGGACAATGATGAATGGAACATTGGAAGAAGCAGAAACCACTGATGGTGTGGCCACTCAGAAGTGGAGAATGATTTGACAAACTTCACATAGGAAAACTGTATTCATAGGTTTCAAGACTCGTTTGCCTCCTGTTTTCTCACAGTCTTTTTGTTTTCTGAAAATGTGACTAAATCCAAACAGCAGACTATAATAATGATGATTTCATCTGTTCCCAAAGTCCCTGTTTCATAAATGAGCCAAAAGTTAAGAGGCGTAGTCCATCCGTATCAGCAATTTGTAGCTCTGCTGGAAACAAAACATTTTAAATTAAATGAGATTATTAAATTGATAATTTGTTGGAATAAACCACACCATCATTATGTTATTAACAAATCAAAACATATGTAACCTGAAGTTTCCTGAGCCTCACCAGCCAGGAGGTACAGCTAGGGTTACATTCACATTAATATCTGAATCCATTGGCCTGGACCCCCATCCAGTCAGTCAAGAATTGCAGTGTCTTACAGAGTTTTCCCCAGGACTTTCCAGAATCTCTAAGGGGGCTTGCATATGAACATGAATCAGCTCAGCCTCCCCACGCTGCAGGCCTCTGTCCATGCAAAATGCAGCTGCTAACATGCCCTCCACCAGGCCCGACATCGGGGATTCCTGCCTGTATCACATCATCACAGACCTAGCCCACCACTGTCACTGCGCTAACTGTGCTGAGCTGGATGGAGACCCTCTCTCTGACCCCAGACTGCTGAGCCACTGAGGGCCATGATGTGCTTCTCTGTTCGTCATGGGGAACATCCTGCTGTAACTTCCCCCAGCAGGTTTGCTTTGGGTCCCAAAGCATTACAGAGTTTGGTCAAACAGGTCTTCTAATTTTCACATCTGTCTCCTCCTTCCAGGGTACTCAGGGGTCTCAAAGCTGCTCCCCTCAGGTGCTCAGGCCCCACTGCTGGACCCGGCTCACCATGCCAGCCTGCATTTTTCCCTTTCAGTGAATTCTTCCTCAAAGGGTCAAATTGCCTTCCTGAAAGATGGCTTCAGTCAGAACCCCACAAACTATCAGCTGTGACACCATATGCCTGAAGCCCTTTAGTGGACATGGTTTAAGTGTTCTAAGGGGTTCTTCCCTCCCCAGGTGAATCATCAGTTATAAATTAACACTTGGAAGGAAGAGCATTGCCCAGCAACACATGCCAGGTGCTGGCCTCTCAGCTCCTCCCCAGCTGAGACTCAGATACAGATACACAATGTATTTTATTCCTTACTTAAGAAAGTAACTTTACAGCTACAAACCACACAAACAAAGAAGTGGGTATGTCCATTTAGCCTTTCCCTCCCAATTGACAGTAGTTTCTAGGAGAAAATGTTGGGTTTTTTTTTTTAATCTATTGCTTGAAAGTTTCTGAAAATTTTATCTCTCTGAAAAGAAGCAAACATGAAAGAACCTGGAGGACATTATGCTAAGTGAAAGAAGTCAGACACAAAAGGACAAATATTGTCTGAGTCCACTTGTAGGAGGTCCCTAGAGTAGTCAGACTCATAGAGACAGAAAGGAGAATGGTGGTTGCCAGGGGCTGGGGAGGGGGAATGAGAGATATTGCTTAATGAGTTTCAGTTTGGGAAGATGAAAAAAGTTCTGGACGTGAAAGGTGATGATGGCTGTACAACAGTGTGAATATACTTAATGCCACTGAACTCTCCACCTAAAAATGGTTACAATGGTAAATTTTATGTTATGTCTATTTCACCACAATACAAATAAAAGAACTTATAGATCAGTCTTAAAACAAAACAAAAATTATCCGAAGGTGCTAGAAATGGAGTTAAGGGGTTGGTCCGGACTCAGGAGGCCGAAGTGAAGTGATTTGCCTGAGGTGCTGAGGGCTGAAGAGAAGAGAAACTCTTTTTTTTTCTTTTTTTTTTAACATGGTGTATAGTCATAATTATCGCTCTCAGGAATGCAGGATTTTCGTTTTCCAAGCACTTCCAGGAGTGATCTAACTTGCTGTCATAATAAGCTGGGAGGTAAAGGATGAAGGGCAGGGGTTTAGATTCCAGGGCTACAGAAACAGGGAACTGGCCCTGCCCAAGGGATGCTCACAGCTTCCTGGGGGAACTGACACCCCACGTTGCCAACAAGGGAACTGAAGCTCAGGGAGGCGGACTGAGTTGCCCCAAATTCCAGTGAGTAATGCTCAGAGAAGAGAAGACTTGATTGAAGTCTCTTGAGTCACTACCTAGTGCTCTTTCTGCAACCAAGTGTGAATAAAAACAGAATGCAAGTGAGAAAGTCAAAAATAATTCCTGACTGCATCGAAGAATGAAAGAATCCCGATTCTGCATTAAAACCCAAAAGACAAAAGGACATAGCTGGGGGATATGTTTTAACCTTTATCTAATCCTCCCACCCTGCCTCTGAGTAGGAAAGTGGGTAAAAACAGAATCTGGGGTGAGAAATCATCTGACTCACCCATGACGTTGTGGAGAAGAATCTGTAAGCAAACACCCTGTGTTTATTTCCAGCGCTGCCTCTCCTTCTGCCAGCCTTGGCAGCCAGCCTGCCGCATTTGCTTCGGGGACCCTCCTTCGGAGACATGGTCAGAGCCCTATTTGAAAACAACAGAAGTAGCCTAAAACTTGTGACCATTAAGTTAGGATTTAAAAGGACATGAAATATTGCCATTTGCAGCAACATGGATGGACCTAGAGAGTATCATACTGAGTGAGGTGTCAGAGAAAGACAAGTATTATATGATATCACCTATATGTGAAATCTAAAAAATAATACAAATGCATTTATTTACAAAACAGAAACAGACTCACAGACATAGAAAACAAACTTACGGTTACCAAAGGGGAAACGGGGGGGAGGGATAAACTAGAAGTATGGGATGAACAGATACACACTCTTATATATAAAATAGATGAACAACAGGATTTACTCTATAGCACGAGGAACTGTATTCAATATCTTGTAATAACTTATAATGGAAAAGAATCTGAAAGAGAATAGATATATATATAGCTGAATCCTTTTGCTATGTACCTGAAACTAACACAGTGTTGTAAATCAGCTATACTTCAATTTTAAAAAGAAAGAGTGAACTAAAAAATAAAAATAATAATAAAATAAAAAAAGGACAGACACAAGCAGAGGACGGATTAAGCCATCTGGCTGCCATGGTATGCTAGGGGTTAAGCGTCCAGATGTGTGTTCTGGGCCTCGCCTGACACAGCACAGCCTTATCCACAGAACATCATCCCTGTGTCCCGGCCTGTTCCAGGAAGCAGCCGGCAAAGTTGCCTGCAAGAGAAAGCACGCGGTCTCAGAGGTGAACCAGGGACATCCTGTGAGGTGCCAAGGATTTATCTGAGCAGCCAAATGTACACTGACAGACAGGTCTGTGTGTGCTGGAGAAGTTCGTTCCACAGATCAGATGAACGACTCATTGCGGAATTCATCCACAAGGGGAAGTGATTTAATGACTGGGGCATTTCGCCTTCTGCCTAGATGCGTCATAAAATCAACTTGTAAAGCCTGGCTCTGAGAATACACTTGCTCACCCGAGTGGGGCTTCGAAACATTTCAAAGCGGGAACACTCACAGAGGAGAAAGTTCTTAGGCTGTCTGTGCTAGGAACGGGGCCAGTGGCCTGAGCCTGACAGCTGGTCCAGGTGTGGTCGGATCCACTGACCAGCAGTCCAGAGCTGCCCGTAGCATCTGCTCCACATCTGGGACTTGTGACTCATCAGCCACTTTCTCCCGCAGCCCTACATTCTCATGCAGGCCTAAGCGTGCAGGCCCCAGGGTGCTGAGGGTCCAGCCCGTCAAGATTCGTCCTTATCTCCGAGGCTGCCTTCCTCTGCCCCAGAGACTCAGCCTGGTCCGCCAGCTCCAGGTCCAGGGCAAACTGTGCCTAGACCATCTCAGACCCAGGCTGAGCTATTATAAGAGGCTCCCAGGCTGAGATGGGTTCAGGGTCTCCTGGACACTGGTGTCTGTTCTGGCGCTTTAAATTTAGCAGCCCACACTCCCACCATGCCCAGCTGGCCCACCAGACTGAGCTACCAGCAGCACCTGTTCTAAGCCAATCCTGTTTACCCTGGACATACTATTTTTGTTCTCACCTCCCTGGTTCTCAGATTCCTGGCTCCCTAGCCCAGCTGCCATAGCTGCTCCTGGCCCCTTCACTTTGGTGACCCTTTGGATTTCCCTTTTTAGACCACAGCTTCTCACATGTTTCTGACTCAACTTGCTTCTGCAGTGCTGGCTTCTCTCTTGGTCTCAGGTGAGGAGCCATGATTCAGCTCCAGCCTCTGGGTACCCCCTCAGCTGGGGTGGCTCCCAGGAAAGGCAGAGGGTCAGGATTTTTTCCTAAGGTCCCTGCCTGCTTCTGACTCCTCGGCCTTGCTTTGCCCTCCAATTCCAGCACCTGTGGGAGCTCCCCAATCATGCCTCTGGCTTCTGACCCCAACTTAGGTCCTGACCCCTGGAGTCCATGCCTCACCCAGGACAGCTCTGCCCTGGGCTCAGTGTCTGATTTCATCCTGGCCTTGCCTGGGTTACACCAGGCCCACTCACCCCTACCCCCTACCCACTATCTCATTGAGATCAGAGTGGGGAAGGGTCTCAGCGGGAGTGGGGGTCTGAGAGGAGAGGGAAACGCTGCCTCAAGCGGAGCCCAGACAGGGCGCAGAGACTGGGGAGAGCTTCACCTCTGTCTCCTCTGTCTGGGAACATTTCCGTCTACGGATTGAGGGTTACTGATAGAAGCCTAATGGGGCAGTAGAAGACAAGGCACTTGCCACCTCAGGCCCTCGTGTCCTGCTCTCTAAATTGTGCACATGGGGTGGAGGTGGGGTTGGGCGGGTATGTTGCTCCAGATGATATCGCAGACAGCCTTCTGGGTGTAAGACTCTGGAAGTTAAGAGTGGCCCCGTATGGTTCAGTCCCTTTTCCTCATCTGCCAGATCCCACGTCTGACTTTAGGGACATGTCTGTCCCTCCCGCCCCCTCCACCAAAGAACAAAGGAGTCCACCCAGGGTTCCACCACTCCCAACCCCTCCATTCCCTCCCCTCCAGAAGGTGCAGAAACCAGGGCCAGAACCAGCCCCTGCTCCCCTCTTCCTCCTCCCCAGCCTTCATCATCCCCTCCCCTAGAGGCCCAGGAACCCACAGACCATCTTCCCCTAAAAGGTCTGCCAGCCACTCGATTTTCTTTTCCATGAGCCCCACAGGGAGCAGCTTTGCTAAATGACCGTTCACATGGGTGGAATGTTGAGGCCAAGACTCTTGTGCCTGGGCCCCAGGGTGATTCCAGCTCTGCCACCTACTGGTGATGTGACCCCAGACAAGTGATTTAACTTCTCTGTGCCTGTTTTCCCACCTCCAGAATTGGGATACTAATAGTCCCTCCCTCATTGCATTGTTGTGAGGATTCTATAAGTTTATTCATGCAGGAGTGGTGCCTCTCATGTCATAAATGTTGATGCTACAAGCTCACATTTATTGATTACTCTATGTCAGGACTTATTCTAAATGCTTGACATCCAATCATTCATTTTTCCTTAGCAAAGTAAAAGAAGGACAGAGGATCATTCCATAATTCTAATTTAAATTATCACTAATGTTTATTTTTCCCATCAATAGGAGTTGAAATGCACAATTCCTATTTCTCCAAAGAATCAAACTGTTTTTATTTTTTAGTGCCCTCTCTACTGGCCTTGGTAAGGTTCATGTGTAATAAATACTCACACCTGGTCAAAAACTAAACTAAGTTGTAAAAGCTTAGAGAATTTCCCCCACCTGAACATAAACCCCGTGTGTAAAGATGACAAAAATGAAGCACCTAGGGGACCCCCAATGGTGCCCCTCCTATGTATACAAGCCTGTGCCGTAGTGTGGCATAGTATAGACACAATTCTGTATGTATCTTTTGATTTAACATCAAATCATAGTTTCCTTGTTGTTTCCAGCGGGCACGGGGTGGAGGGCAGGGGAGCAGGAAGAAAGAGACAGGAACTAGCATATGCTGTCAAGTGTCAGGCATCATGCTGGCTTCAAATTGAAACTTTGATGTGCTGCAATCTGGCCTGTCCAATTTTGTTGTCATTGACGTTGTTTTGGCCATTTATGAAAACATTCAACAAGCAGTACATTAGAAACTTTGTTCACTTGATCTCACTTAATCCTCACAGCCATGCTCCGAGGAAGATATTATTATCCCCATTTTACAAAGGAAGAAGCAGGAACTCAAAGAGATTAACCCAAGGTCGCACAGTTGATGAATGGAAGAAACTGGGTCCAAACTTATGCTCTGTCTGCTCTGCCACACTGTGCTCCAGCCCTCCCCCCAACCCTGAAATTACAGATGGGATTTTCACCCTCTGCTCAATATGGTTGGAGGGAATGCTAGAGATGGGAGCTTGGGGGAAGGGTGAGCTGCAGGGCTGCTCTGAAGAGGACTGAAGCCTCCTGGCCCTCTGCCCACAAACTCTTTCCCTTTTCTTTCTTGCTGGTGAAAAACATATTATAGGTGACTTTGTTTTATACACACACATACACACACACACACTCCAAGGGGAGGGCTCCCTATAAATAGAGGATCCACCACCTACCAAGATGCTGACCAAGGACTTATCAAATGTCTTTTGAGGCTAAGTATCTCTCCGAACAGGTATTACTGAACCTGAGCACATGGACTGGGCCTATCCTTATGTTAAAATAGCTCTCCCATGGAATTAAGTGATCTGCCCCAACATTTACCAACTTTGCCTACATTTTATATCTCAATTAAATATCAAACTGCAGAATAGATTCACTCTAGCCTTTTTTCCTTCATTATTTTTCCTTCATATTTTGAAACATTGTCTCTCCCAAACACATTGATTTGATAACTATCTTTAGTGTTGTGTTTGGATTCCTTTTTCTTTCTTGTGTGTATATCTAGTATAGATTTTTGGTTTGTGGTTGCCAGGAGGTTTTGATGTAGCAGTCTCTATATATACATGATTGTTTTAAGTTGCTGATCTCTTAATTGCAAATGCATTGCCAATATCCTGCATTTGTACTCTCCTCCTCTCCCGATTACTGGTTTTGATACCATATTTGTGTGGGGGTGATTTCCTACGGTTACTGTATATTTGCCTTTACTGGTGAGCTTTCCCATTTCGTTATTTTCTTGTTTCTAGTTGTGACCTTTTCTTTTCCACTTAGAGAAGTTCCTTTAGCATTTGTTGTAAAGCTGGTTTGGTGGTGCCGAATTCTCTTAGCTTTTGCTTATCTGTAAGCTTTTAATTTCTCTGTCAAATCTGAAAGAGAGCCGTGCTGTGTAGAGTATTCTTGGTTGTAGGTTTTTCCCTTTCATCACTTTAAATATATCATGCCACTCCCTTCTGGCTTGCAGAGTTTCTGCTGAAAAATCAGCAGATAACCTTATAGGGATTTCTTTGTATGTTTTTTGTTGTTTTTCATATTTTCCCTTTCTCTTTATTTTTGTCAGTTTGATAACTATGTGTCTCAGTGTATTCCTCCTTGGGTTAATCCTGCGTGAGACCCAAACACATCAAATTCATAAAATTCCAGATGTTGCTTAATGATGCCTCTGGGCCATTGATACCTGGTTCTCATGATTAGAACTACCTAGAAACAGGCTGCAGCTGGCTATGGTTATGGAAAGACAGGGGCTGGCACCCACACAGAACAGGGAGCCCACATTTAGTGAAATGAATGGGTTAGGAGCCACTGCTTCAGGTGGCAGGAGATCATCTTGATGGCTCCGTGAGTTGAGTTCTGCAGTACACTGAACTGTGCACACCATGCCTTCCTTAGGCCTCTTTCAGATGCAAGTGACAGAAACCTGACTGGCTGAAGCAAAGGGAATTTATTGGCTACTAGCTGAAAATTCTGAGGGTAGTCTTCAAGTGTAACTGGATCCAAGTGCTTAAATGTCATTAGGAATTTGTCCCCATCTCTTTGCTCTGCTTTCCTCTCTTCAGAAGGATGACAAGATGACCACCAGTAGCTCCAAGCTCATTTTCCACAGAAATCCCAGCAGATGGAGAATATGTATTACTCAACTGTCCCATTAAAAGTCCCAGGACAGACTCTCAGTTGGCCAGAATTGGCTCACGTGCTGAACATCTTCAGCTTGACCTTCAAATCTGCTCTCCATCCTTCTTCCTGCTCTGTAGCTGGGAGGCTGGCCTGGGCAGATGCTCCAATGGCTCCTTCCTTTGGGTATTGTCAGTGGGAAGACCAACAGGAGACTGAAGGAAGACAGAAGAATGACATCAGAAGGTTCATTTTCCCCAGATCCTTTTGCAAGGCTCTGTATGGGGTATTTGTGTCTCTTGGCCAATAGTCAGAGGTCCTGCCTCAGCTCTCTCCACACCTTTCCCTCTTTGAGTTCCCGTAATGGCTCCTCAGTCTTGCCTCTACAAGCTGTGGGTGGTACCAATGACCCACTATGAGTAACCCAGAAACTGCACTACCTCTTATGGTTTTCCTATACTCTGCCTACACTTATATGGGAAGGTTATTTGCGAGTTTCATCTGTTCCCAGGATCCTGATTGATACAGCTAACATACCCATCCCTAAATCAAATCCATGGTTCTCGTTGGACAGGCCTGAGTCACATGTCTACCCCTGAAATGAATGTCTGAAATCAGCTCCATCCAAACCACAGGTATTGAGAGTAGAAGGGGCAGTTGACTCACAATGGGACAGACGAAAAACAACCTCTGATCACTGTATTTAGCAAAGTAGATAAGACGGAGTTTTAATCCATTTTAATCATCAGTAAGTGTTAGATTACCAAGCATTCTTCAGAAGCAGCACTTAACATATAAAGAAGGATGAGTTTCTTCATCCTTTGCTGAAACAGCAATAAGACTGCCTTTCATCCATGAGGTACTCAAACCAGTGCCTCCAAAAGACCTGGCCACTCATTTGCTGAGCTCTGGGCCTGTTGACAACTCTCTTCTGAAACAAATTGAAATTTCTGTCATCAATTCACTTTGAAATGTCATAAAGTAGCTTAGGCCTTGGCTGGCTGAGCAATAAAGCAGGCCCTCTTGGCAGCTCAAATGAGCTGCCCCTGACAGCAGGACAAGGGAAAAGGACTTAAACCTTGCCAAGAATGGACAATTTGGAAGCCGCCTAGTGGCAGAAATGACAAGGCCAAAATCATAACCACTTTGAAAAAAATGACGTAGGTTGAAGGATAAAATGGGGCAGTAGCAACATCATTGCAGAGCTATAAATGCTTAGAAGAACATTTAGCCTGATGTCCTTATATCTTAGCAGAGAATTCTTTTTATATTTGGTCAACCCCCATGATAATGACTGGCTCTGCCATGGATGAGTCACCTTGCAGGTAAAACCATGGACCACTACCTCAGTGAACCTCAGCCCATAACCATTACCTAGAAAACTGGTAGTACAGATTTTAGTTACCTCATCACCCAACCCCGTGGGGTTTTTTTGTTTTTTGCTTTTTGTTTTAATTTTATTGAAGTATAGTTGATTTACAATGTTGTGTTAATTTCTGCTGTACAGCAAAGTGATTCAGTTATACATATATATATACTCTTTTTCATATTCTTTTCCATTATGGTTTATCACAGGATATTAAATATTTTTTCCTATGCTCTACAGTAGGACCTTGTTGTTTATCCATCCTATATATAGTAGTTTGCATCTGCTAGTCCCAATCCTTCCCTCTCCCACCCCTCTCCCCCTTGGCAACCGCGAGTCTGTTCTCTATACCTGTGAGTCTGTTTCTGTTTCATAAATATGTTCATTTGTGTCATATTTTAGATTTCACATATAAGTGATATCATACGGTATTTGTCTTTCTCTTTCTGACTTACTTTACTTAGTATGGTAATCGCTAGGTCCATCCATGTTGCTGCAAATGACATTATTTCATTCTTTTTATGGCTGAGTAATATTCCATTGTATATATGTACCACATCTTCTTTATCCAATCATCTGTCAATGGACAGTTAGGTTGTTTCCATGTCTTGGCTATTATAAATGGTGCTGCTATGAACATAGGACCAACCTGTGTTTTGTTTGTTTGTTTTAAATAAATTTATTTCTTTTATTATTTATTTATTTATTTTTGGCTGTGTTGGGTCTTCGTTGCTGTGTGCAGGCTTCTAGCTGTGGCGAGCAAGGGCTACTCTTTGTTGTGGTGCACAGGCTTCTCATTGTGGTGGCTTCTCCCACCGCGGAGCACAGGCTCTAGGTGCGCAGTCCCCAGCAGCCGTGGCACACAGGCTCAGTAGTTGGGGCGCACGGGCTCAGTAGTTGTGGCTCGCGGGCTCCAAAGCCTCACTCCTTTCCCTGCCCTCCACCTGTACCTGTCTACTACCCATTCTTCATACAGTTCCCAGAGTGAACTTTTTAAAATGTAACTCCCATGCTTGAAACCCTCCACTGAACTTTCATTTCACTGAGAACAAGTTCCACACTCCTTACCTTATCTTACAAAGCCTGGCATGACCTGACCCTTGCCTACCTGTCTGACTCCAGTTGATACTGATATGTTCAGCCACACTGGCCTTATTTCCATCCTTAAAATACCAATCTAATTCATAACTTTTTGTGCATCAAATGTTAAAGGATTTATTACATAAAATGTGTGCTTAAAGCAGATGTTATTTAGCAGTGAGGTAGGTTAAATATCCACTTTACCACTGTAGATCAGAAAAAGCCTATGATCAGAAAGACAAAGAAAGATATTATATATTGATAAAGGGGTCAATCCATCAAGAAGATCTAACAGTTCTAAACACATACATACCTAACAACAGAATCCCAAAATATATGAAGCAAAGCTGACAGAATTGAAGGGATGAAAAGATCTAGAAGAATAGTTGGAGATTTCAATACCCCACTTTCAATAATGGGTAGAACAATTAGAAGATTAACAGGAAAATAGAGGACTTGAAAAACACCATAAACCAACTAGACCTAATAGACATATATAGAACACTCCACCCAACAACAACAGAATACACATTTTCTCAAATACACAAGAAAGAGTCTGCAGCATAGACCATATGCTAGGCCACAAAACAAGTTTCAATTAACCTAAAAGGATTAAAATCATAAAGTATTTTCTCCAAACACAGTGGAATGAAACCAGAAATAAATAAGAAAAGGGGAAATTCCCTGGCAGTCCAGTGGTTAGGACTCCGCGATTTCACTGCCAAGGGCATGGGTTCAATCCCTGGTCAGGGAACTAAGATCCCGTAAGCTGCACGTGGCCAAAAAAAGAAAAAAATACCAAAGGAAGTCTGAAAACTTCACAGATACATAGAAATAAAACACACTCTGACAAGCAATTGGTCAAAGAAGAAGTTCTTTGCAGAATTTTGAAAATTCTGCCTCCCCTAGCAAACTAGTAATTATAATACCTGCTGCCTTAATATCCTAGAGGAAGCAGTTGTATGCTATGAATCCCTGTACAAATCAGCTTTTGCTGCATCATAAACTTCCATAAACGTGTCATGCAAGAATTAGCATTTATTCTCACACTCACAAGTCTTCAGATTGACTGGGACAGCCTGCTTTAGGCTGCAGGTCTGTGGGGGAGGTGGGATGTTCAGGCAGAAGGAAGAACAGCTACCTGAGGGCATTTTCTTCTCCTGCCAGAGGACAAAAGCTTCCAGAGCAATGAAGGGATGCACACAGTTCCTCTCAAGGCCCAGGCACACATGTTGTATGTTATCACTCCTGCCCACGTACCTTTGGCCAAAGCAAATCACGCAGCCAAGTCCAACATCAATGGGAAAGGGAAGAATACTTACCCCTATCATAAGGATTGGAGGAGGGAATGAATGTCTGTGGAACAATAATCTACTCTTCCACAGCCCCCTTGGAGAAGAGCTTCGAAAAATGGTGCTATTGTTACTACTATGGATGCTGAATGATAATGTCTTCTTGTTAACCATGTTGGTTGTATTACAAATGAATGAGACTAATCTTCTACTGTATTTATAATGATTAAAAGCCATACAGAAATGTTAAATTCTTCAAAGCCATTTTACCCAGATTCAGTCAACAAGTATTGATTTACTAATTTATTCTTAGCTGAGCAACGTCATCACCTCAAGAAGAACTTTTGCTTAGACACAATTTCTATTCTAGGACTGAGTAGGAACTTTTTTAAATGTCTGCATGATATACCAAAACGCGGAAAGTGAATCTGACACCACTAATAGGAATTGATTTAGTAGACCTTTTCTGAAAATCTTCTTAAAAGAAAAATTCCTGTGACATCTGAATTTTTGATTTATTGTAGAAAACTTCAACCCTCAGAAGGAAACTTTGTGAACTTTATCTCTGCTAAAGTAAAAAATATCCAATACAGAGTCTAATCTTTGATGTGTTACTAATATTTTCACATGCAGAAAAAACTGATTATGAATGATGACATTATCCTGAATTCTGCGTTACTCAGTCAATTGATGATGCATAGTTCCCTCTCCTTCTATAACCCCCCTTCCAATAAATATCTCTCCCACAAATATTTCCATTCTATTTGTTTGATTTAGAACTTGGTGAAAAGAAAAACATTTTAATCTTAATTTCATGCCAGAAAATATGAAGCCATGAAAACTTACTGAAAAGGATAGACATTTTTTAAACGGGATCTTAAGAGCCAGGCCCAATGCCTGTTGCCAAATTCAATGAAGAATTGTTTGGAGTAAGAACAGAACATTGCTCTGGGATTTAGCCAACTAGAAAGGCTGATACACCATGACATCTCTGGCTTGTATAACCTCCCTGCCCTTGAAATGAACTCTGGAGGGAGGCAGCTTGGCCAAAGTTGACTGTGAGGTGAAGAGTCCATCTCTAAGCCACAAAGTACCCAAAAACTCACTATTTAAACCCACCTAGTTAGGGGAAAGATCCATCTAAATTAGTGGAAAATTCAAATTCCCATTATTTCCAAATACAAGGAATACCTCTGGATTTAAGAAATTGACAAATGGAATCAAAGTTTTTTCCACTTCTCTTTCCAAAAGTGCCATTGAAATAAAAATATAAAAAGAAAAAAGAAAGCAGTACTAGAAAAGTCGAGAGGAATGCTATTACCACCAAAGAAATATTGATGAATTCCTGAAAGATATGAAGCAGATAGGCTAAATATAACTCGATGTACATTTAAAAATTTATCTCTAAATATAAACATTTGACTTACTGATCAAACTGATAAGGCAGTTAATGACAAAGTTGAGCACCCAACACAGGCAGAAGGGGATAGGGATGTACGTGGATAAGGTTTCCCCAAAATACTGTAGAAAAAAAATCAGGTTCAGCACAACAAGGACATAAAGAAGAGTAGGCTGAGGGAACTCAAGACTACCATATTAAAAGACTTAAATTTTAGAATTGTGTCACTGTCTCATATGTTGGACTAGCAGTTCTCATTGTGAGGCCTGGAGATAAAAACTATTTTCAAAATAATGCTGACATGCTATTTGCCTTTTTCACTGTGTTGACATCTACATTGATGGACCAAAAATAATTGTGGATGACACTGCTGATGCCTTAGACACCTAACTGGTACTAGCATCCATTGTATTCTTCATCACCAGACACAGATGGCGGTGGGTGGGAATCCGTTTCACATAAGAACGCCCTAAAGAAGCAGTAAAAATTATTAATGTTATTAAAATATCAAGGTTTGGATCTTTTTTAATATTCTATGTGACAAAATGGGAAGTATATATAAAGCACTTCTATTGAATACCAAAATATGATGGTTGTCTCGAGAAAAAGCACTTTTACAATTGTTTGAGTTGCAAGCTGACTTGGCTGCTTTTTTCATGGAACATCATTATTTCTTGAAAGAATAGTAGGCAAACTATTAAATATCTGGCAGACATTATCTCAAAAATGAATGAAGTGAGCCTGTCACTGCAAAGGAAACAGCTGACAGTGTTTGTTGTCAATGACAACATTCTAGCTTTCAAGAAAAAATACTAGAATTTTTGAAAATTTGAATACACCACCATAAGCTTGCCATCACTCCAATATAACATAAGACTTTTTTGATGAGACCAGTGGTTTAAAAAAATGTTTTTTGGGGCTTCCCTGGTGGCGCAGTGGTTGACAGTCCGCCTGCCGATGCAGGGGACACAGGTTCATGCCCTGGTCCAGGAAGATCCCACATGCCGCGGAGCGGCTGGGCCCGTGAGCCATGGCTGCTGAGCCTGCGCGTCTGGAGCCTGTGCTCCGCAACGGGAGAGGCCACAGCCACAACAGTGAGAGGCCCGCGTACCGCAAAAAAAAAAAGTTTTTTGATGTTGTATTATTAAATGTATCAGTACTTAAAAGATCTTCATAATTCAAGGAACCAATATTTTCCAAACGACCCAAGAATGATGTTACAAAACCATGCATGGGCAATCAAAAATTTCAAGGTGCAAAGTAGATCACTTGATTTTAATGTAATAGGATAAAAAACATTCACTGCTAAGGTTTCAGATTCCACATTTGAACCATCCTTAAGAAACTTGCACTGGTCAAGTTTCAGTGTAGTATCAAAGAAGATTATCCACATTTATCTGAAAAAGTTATTAAAATACTCCTCCCTTTTCCCATTACACATCTGTGTGATGCTGAGTTTTTTTCATCTGCTTCAACCAAAATAATATATTTTAGGAATTCCCTAGCAGTCCGGTGGTTAGGACCCTGCACTTTCACTGCCGTGAGCCCGGGTTCAATCCCTGATTGGGGAACTAAGATTCCACAAGCTGCGCGGTTAAAAAAAAAAAAATATATATATATATATATATATATATTAATAGATTGACTGTAGAAACAGATGTGAGAATCCAACTGTTTTCTATTAAGTAGTTATTAAAGAAATTTGTCACAATGTTAAACAATGCTACTCTTCTCACTAATTTTTTGCTTTGAAAAATATAGTAATTTTTCATAAAGTATGTTATTTATTATACATTAACTTGTAATGGGTTTCTATTGTTATTTTTAAATAAATACTTTTTAATTTCTCTAATTTTAATTTCTAATATAATATAGTTACTATCAATAGATAATAATAATAGAAAACCATCACAGGGAATTCCCTGGCGGTTCAGTGGTTAGGACTCTGCACTTTCACTGCTGTGGGCCCCATTCGATCCCCGGTCAGGGATTAGGATCCCGCAAGCCAGGCCGCCAAACAAACAAACAACAAAAAATATATATATAAAATCATCACAAACAAAAGCTCTTTGGGATCCTCAATAATTTTTAAAAGTGTGAAGTGGTCTTGACACCAAAATTTTGGAGAATCAGTGCTGTATTCGCTCTCATGGTTGCCATGGTTGGTTTCTACCTTCTGGGGTAGAAAGCAGATGGAGTGGGGGAAGAGTGAGCATGGATAGTGTCCCAACTGCAACCAGAGTGGAAGGGAGGATGACAGCAGTGAAGCCCCTTAACTTTATCTGCTGTTTGGATAAATTTCCTCATACCTTTCATGAGGCTTAAAGTCCTGAGGGAGCATGGACACCCTAAGATCCATCAGTAGATGCCAGAAAAGTGATAGTTTGAGAGCAGGATTGGGAAAGCAGATGAAAGGGTTTCCATACAACTCTTTCATACATGGAGCTGCTGGCCTGGCCCCATACTGATCTGAGAAAAGTGGGGGGATAAAATTAAGAAACTATAATGAAAAGAAAAATCATCTGATTTCAGTTGATGACTCCCCACCTTCGGCAAACACACTATGAGTTTGTAGGCTATGACAGGCACTTTCTTCCTCTAGGAATGACAAGGTCAGGCCAAGAGCTAAGAGTATTAAGACTTGATGCATTTACAACCAAGAAAAGGTTGGTTTGGGATTTTAAAAGAAGGTTTAGATATATATGGATCCGCTACCAGATATACTCTCCTTCAGACTATCGCAAATTTTCTCTTTTTTTTTTTTAGAGGTGATTTGTTATTCTCAGTCTAGAAAACAAATTATTTCTAAATCAGTGATAAGGTAAAGCATTTCAGTAAATCTATAATGTTTCAATAATTCTGGAAACACAAATATCGTTCTACTAAAATTATCAGTGAAATTACTTTCCAAAAATATCCAATGTAGTTTCTTTGGAGAGTGATAAAATCAACTGCTTTTCATATCTCAATTCTGGTGACTTAATTTGAAATTTTAAAAAGCACATCATTGCTGGAGTTATGAGTCCTGAGAGAACTGGAAAATGGCTAACACCACTTACTGATAACACACCATTTTAGTTTCCTGTGTAATTGCCCCCATTTCTCATTTTTATTTTTGGTAACTAGGAGTGAAGTTTTGAGAACTCCTCCTCCCTGGTCTGCTATGATCCTCAGCAATCTTTGAAATTCCCACCCCTACCTAAAGTGACTCACCAGTTTTACAGCAGTCAGTGATAAAAATATTAGAGAGCTGGAAGGCAAACACTTCTTATTACTTCCTTTAGCATTTCTAGGAAATTGTGACTACAGGTGTGTTCCAGAAAAGGAAGACTACGTGTGTGTTTATGAGAGAAGAAAAAAGGCAGAGGGAGATTATTAAAAGGTGGTTAAGAGATGGTATTGTTCCATCTCAATGCCATATCTTCCACTATCATTCTTGGGCTGCAGAGGAAATACCATAGAGCTTGTCATGGATCCTTGTATCTTCCTCACTAATGAATTTAATCCTTTAGGGAAGGAAGTCTCCTCTGGAACCTCTTGGGAGATGTAAAAAGGAGGTAACACCAACTGAGTAAGAATAACTCCATCCTGTGTTTCTCCTGCACTCTCACACTACTACCACATCCACAATGCTTCTGACCCCAGATGTGTGGGCGTTTCCCATGCCAAGCAATTCTGCAACACTACCTGGGTGTCCTACAATTTAACTCAATGCTGACACTATCTACCTGGAGATAGCATAAGATCCCTCAAGTTAAGGGCTCAGTCCCGTAAAACTGACCCCCTCTTCAGATGCCAATTGCAAGTAGTAGGTCCCAGGTTACCCACAATTTCTCTCAGGTTTGGCTACAGATCATAGTTTTCCATGACCTCCTCCCCCTTGGATTTGACTATTTACTAGAACAGCTCACGGAACTCAAGGAAACACTTATGTTTACCAGTTTCTTATTCAATAAAGGATACGACAAAGCATACAGATGAACAGCCAGATGAAGAGAAACATAGGGTGACGTCTGAGACGGTCCTGGCATAGGAACTTCTGTCTTTGTGGACTTGAGGTGTGTCACCCTCCCACTACCTGAATGTGTTCACCAGCCTGGAAGCTCCCTGAATCCCATCCTTTGGGTTTTTGTGAAGGCTTCATTATATAGGCATGATTGATTAAATCATTGGCCTTTGGCAACTGAGCTCAATCTCCAGCCCCTCTCCTCTCCCTGGAGGTCAGGGGGTGTGGGACTGAAAGTTCCAACCCTCTAATCACTTGATTGGGTCCACTGGCAACCAGCCCCCATTCCTAGGGGCTTTCCAAAAGTCACCTCATTAACATAAACTCAGGCGTGGAAAGGGGTTTGTTATAAATACCAAGACACCTTTCTCGCTTTTATCACTTAGGAAATTCCATGGATTTTAGGAGTTTTGTGCCAGAGATGGGGACGAAGACCAAATGCAGAGCTTCCTCAACTTAAGATGGGGTTAGATCCCAATAAACCCAGTTGAAAATATGGTAAGTCAAAGGTGTATTTAATACACCTAACCTACCAAACGTCATAGCTTAGCCTAGCCCACCTTAGCCATGCTGAGAACAATTACATTAGCCTACAGTTGGTCAAAATCATCTGACACAAAGCCTGCTTTATAGTAAAGTGTTGAATATGTTATGTAAGTTACTGAATACTATACTGAAAGTGAAAAACAGACTGGTTATATGAGTGCAGAATGGTTATAAGTGTATCGGCTGTTTACCCTCATGATCACATGGCTTACTGGGAGCTGTGGCTGCTGCCACTGCCCAGCATCATGAGACAGTGTCACACGACATATCGCCAGCCCAGGAAAAGATCAAAATTCAAAACTTAAAATATGGTTTTTTACTGAATGCATATTGTTTTCCCATCATCTTAAAGCCAAAAAAAATCATAAGCGTAACCATCGTAAGTTGGGAACTGTCTGTATATATTTCTTATTGTAAGTCACCATATCACAGCAGGTCACACATGAAAATCTATTCCAACATTCCCATCTACTTAGCCTTTGGAGTCCTTCCGTATATTATGCAAGGGAAGTTCTGGCACCAAACTTCATTGAATGTAGGCCATCACTGAGTCCACAATTTAGTCATCCAAGCAAGCTATTTGAGCCACTTCTAGCTTTAGCTAAAACATTAAATCCAGAATATCTGGTAAATGTACACATATTAATATATTAATCCTGATACAAAACTATATTCTGTTCTTTTTGGCCTAACACCCTTTGAATCTATTCTCACACATATTTCCTGGGCCTCTACTAATCAAACTAATCAAAGTCCTGCATTTATTTTGAAGTATAAGCAGTTTCTTCCCAGGTTAGAATCTTCATTCATTCTGCTTGAGCATACTAAGGTCTGACTCCAGTTTACATATAGAATAGAAAATAATGGAAAATGAAGATGGGACTTGAGGACTATAAGAATCCCCTTGCAAGGTAGCTGTCTCAAGAAAGGTGACTACTGAGTCTTCAAAAAGGAAAGGTCAGTCTTCTCAGTCATAAGAAGAGGGGCTCTGCTTGCTCAGAGAGACGTGGGTATTTACTTTCATCCAAGTCCAATCCAAGTCTCAGAATCCCACTTGTTCCCAATGCCCTGACTGTCACATAAACAAGTTGGTGAGTCTGTGAATTCAATTTCCATTATGATTCTGCAACCCACCCAGTCACATTTTTAATAAAGTTAGTCTTACAGCTATAAGAAATGAGGCTTCTTTAGGGTTGCCATAAAAGTTCTCTGATGTCTGAATGTGACTTGAGCTTAGACTTTAAAGCTTTGAGTTTTGTCATTTCTTGTCAGTTTTCTAGTGCAGTCATAAGATAACACCCCACCCACAGTTCTTGTTGTCATCATTACTACCATAATAGTTAAGTGCAACATCCACTTAGTCTCAAAGGCAATTACTTCAATAGGTACATCTTTCCAAGCAACCCCAGGTGATACTTTAGTCGTGATCCTACTGTATGTTTTAGATTACCAGAATCCCATTTTCTGTTGACAAGGAACTAAGCACTTTATTTCAGGCCAAGAACATCTACAAATCAATCCCAGAATTCTATCTTTGAGGAATAGAAGGAATAACTTTAATTAAGTGGTACTGAGCTGGCACTACAGGTGACCCTCATTATGTCAGAGTCCAGAAACCGACTTCCGGGAAGATGGCGGAAGAGTAAGACGCGGAAATCACCTTCCTCCCCACAGATACACCAGAAATACTTCTACACATGGAACAACTCCTACAGAACACCTACTGAACGCTGGCAGAAGACCTCAGACCTCCGAAAAGGCAAGAAACCCCCCACGTACCTAGGTAGGGCAAAGGAAAAAAATAAACAGAGACAAAAGGATAGGGACGGGTGCTGCACCAGCGGGAGGGAGCTGTGAAGGAGGAAAAGTGTCCACACACTAGGAAGCCCCTTCGCGGGCAGAGACTGCGGGTGGCGGAGTGGGGGAGCTTGGGAGCCGCGGAGGAGAGCACAGCAACAGGGGTGCGGAGGGCAAAGCGGAGAGATTCCAGCACAGAGGATCGGGCCGACCGGCACTCACCAGCCGAGAGGCTTGTCTGCTCGTCCGCTGGGGCGGGCGGGGCTAGGAGCTGAGGCTCCGGCTTCTGTCGGAGCGCTGGGAGAGGACTGGGATTGGCTGCGTGAACGCAGCCTGCAGGGTGTTAGTGCGCCACAGCTGACCAGGAGGGAGTCCGGGGAAAAGTCTGGACCGGCCGAAGAGGCAAGAGACTTTTTCTTCCCTCTTTATTTCCTGGTGCACGAGGAGAGGGGATTAAGAATGCTGCTTAAAGGAGCTCCAGAGACGGGCGCGAGCCACGGCTAAAAGTGCGGACCCCAGAGACAGACATAATTCGCTAAGGCCGCTGCTGCCGCCACCAAGAAGACTGTGTGCGAACACAGGTCACTATCCACACACCCCTTCCGGGGAGTCTGTGCAGCCCGCCACTGCCAAGGTCCCGGGATCCAGGGACAACTCTCCCGGGAGAACGCACGGCGCGCCTCAGGCTGGTGCAACGTCACTTCGGCCTCTGCCGCCGCAGGCTCGCCCTGCACTCCGTGACCCTCCCTACCCCCGGCCTGAGTGAGCCAGAGCCTCCGAATCAGCGGCTCCTTTAACCCCGTCCTGTCTGAGCAAAGAACAGACGCCCTCCGGTGACCTACACGCACAGGCGGGGCCAAATCCAAAGCTGAGCCCCTGGGAGCTGTGAGAACAAAGAAGAGAAAGGGAAATCTCTCCCAGCAGCCTTAGGAGCAGCGGATTAAAGCTCCACAATCAACTTGATGTACCCTGCATCTGTGGAATACCTGAATAGACAACGAATCATCCCAAATTAAGGAGCCGTGTGGATGAAAGGCTCTTGGTGCTGCAGCCAGGAGTCAGTGCTGTGCCTCTGAGGTGGGAGAGCCAACTTCAGGACACTGGTCCACAAGAGGCCTCCCAGCTGCACATAATATCAAACGGCGAAAATCTCCCAGAGATCTCCATCTCAACACCAACAGCCAGCTTCACTCAAGGACCAGCAAGCTACAGTGCTGGACATCCTATGCCAAACAACTAGCAAGACAGGAACACAACCCCACCCATTAGCAGAGAGGCTGCCCAAAATCATAATAAGTCAACAGACACCCCAAAACACACCACCAGACGTGGACCTGCCCACCAGAAAGACAAGATCCAGCCTCATCCACCAGAACACAGGCACAAGTACCCTCCACCAGGAAGCCTACACAACCCACTGAACCAACCTTAGCCACTGGGAACAGACACTAAAAACAACAGGAACTACGAACCTTCAGCCTGCAAAAAGGAGACCCCAAACACAGTAAGATAAGCAAAATGAAAAGACAGAAAAACACACAGCAGATGAAGGAGCAAGATAAAAACCCACCAGACCTAACAAATGAAGAGGAAATAGGCAGTCTACCTGAAAAAGAATTCAGAATAATGATAGTAAAGATGATCCAAAATCTTGGAAATAGAATAGACAAAATGCAAGAAACATTTAACAAGGACCTAGAAGAACTAAAGATGAAACAAACAATGATGAACAACACAATAAATGAAAAATACTCTAGATGGGATCAATAGCAGAATAACTGAGGCAGAAGAACGGATAAGTGACCTGGAAGATAAAATAGTGGAAATAACTAATGCAGAGCAGAATAAAGAAAAAAGAATGAAAAGAACTGAGGACAGTCTCAGAGACCTCTGGGACAACATTAAACGCACCAACATTCGAATTATAGGGGTTCCAGAAGAAGAAGAGAAAAAGAAAGGGACTGAGAAAATATTTAAAGAGATTATAGTTGAAAACTTCCCTAACATGGGAAAGGAAATAGTCAATCAAGTCCAGGAAGCACAGAGAGTCCCATACAGGATAAATCCAAGGAGAAATACGCCAAGACACGTATTAATCAAACTGTCAAAAATTAAATACAAAGAAAGCATATTAAAAGCAGCAAGGGAAAAACAACAAATAACACACAAGGGAATCCCCATAAGGGGATCATAACAGCTGATCTTTCAGCAGAAACTCTGCAAGCTAGAAGGGAGTGGCAGGACATATTGAAAGTGATGAAGGAGAAAAACCTGCAACCAAGATTACTCTACCCAGCAAGGATCTCATTCAGATTTGATGGAGAAATTAAAACCTTTACAGACAAGCAAAAGCTGAGAGAGTTCAGCACCACCAAACCAGCTCTACAACAACTGCTAAAGGAACTTCTCTAGGCAAGAAACACAAGAGAAGGAAAAGACCTACAATAATGAACCCAAAACAATTAAGAAAATGGGAATGGGAACATACATATCGATAATTACCTTAAATGTAAATGGACTAAATGCTCCCACCAAAAGACACAGATTGGCTGAATGGATACAAAAACAAGACGCATATATTTGCTGTCTACAAGAGACCCACTTCAGACCTAGAGACACATACAGACTGAAAGTAAGGGGATGGAAAAAGGTATTTCATGCAAGTGGAAACCAAAAGAAAGCTGGAGTAGCAATTCTCATATCAGACAAAATAGACTTTAAAATAAAGACTATTAGAAGAGACAGAGAAGGACACTACCTAATGATCAAGGGATCAATCCAAGAAGAAGATATAACAATTGTAAATATTTATGCACCCAACATAGGATCACCTGAATACATAAGGCAAATACTAACAGCCATAAAAGGGGAAATGGACAGTAATACATTCATAGTAGGGGACTTTAACACCCCACTTTCACCAATGGACAGATCATCCAAAATGAAAATAAATAAGGAAACACAAGATTTAAATGATACATTAAACAAGATGGACTTAATTGATATTTATAGGACATTCCATCCAAAAACAACAGAATACACATTTTTCTCAAGTGCTCATGGAACATTCTCCAGGATAGATCATATCTTGGGTCACAAATCAAGCCTTGGTAAATTTAAGAAAATTGAAATTGTATCAAGTATCTTTTCCAACCACAACGCTATAAGACTAGATATCAATTACAGGAAAAGATCTGTAAAAAACACAAACACATGGAGGCTAAACAATACACTACTTAATAACCAAGAGATCACTGAAGAAATCAAAGAGGAAATCAAAAAATACCTAGAAACAAATGACAATGGAGACACGACGACTCAAAATCTATGGGATGCAGCAAAAGCAGTTCTAAGGGGGAAGTTTATAGCAATACAATCCTACCTTAAGAAACAGGAAACATTTTGAATAAACAACCTAACCTTGCACCTAAAGCAATTAGAGAAAGAAGAACAAAAAAACCCCAAAGTTAGCAGAAGGAAAGAAATCATAAAAATCAGATCAGAAATAAATGAAAAAGAAATGAAGGAAACGATAGCAAAGATCAATAAAACTAAAAGCTGGTTCTTTGAAAGGATAAACAAAATTGATAAACCATTAGCCAGACTAATCAAGAAAAAAAGGGAGAAGACTGAAATCAATAGAATTAGAAATGAAAACGGAGAAGTAACAACTGACACTGCAGAAATACAAAAGATCATGAGAGATTACTACAAGCAACTATATGCCAATAAAATGGACAACCTGGAAGAAATGGACAAATTCTTAGAAGGGCACAACCTGCCAAGACTGAATCAGGAAGAAATAGAAAATATGAACAGACCAATCACAAGCACTGAAATTGAAACTGTGATTAAAAATCTTCCAACAAGCAAAAGCCCAGGACCAGATGGCTTCACAGGCGAATTCTATCAACATTCAGAGAAGAGCTAACACCTATCCTTCTCAAACTCTTCCAAAATATAGCAGAGGGAGGAACACTTCCCAACTCATTCTACGAGGCCACCGTCACCCTGATACCAAAACCAGACAAGGATGTCACAAAGAAAGAAAACTACAGGCCAATATCACTGATGAACATAGATGCAAAAATCCTCAAACAAACAAACTACTACTACAAACAAAATACTAGCAAACACAATCCAACAGCACATTAAACGGATCATACACCATGATCAAGTGGGGTTTATTCCAGGAATGCAAGGATTCTTCAGTATATGCAAATCAATCAACGTGATACACCATATTAACAAACTGAAGGAGAAAAACCATATGATCATCTCAATAGATGCAGAGAAAGCTTTTGACAAAATTCAACACCCATTTATGATAAAAACCCTGCAGAAAGTAGGCATAGAGGGAACTTTCCTCAACATAATAAAGGCCATATATGACAAATCCACAGCAAACATCGTCCTCAATGGTGAAAAAGTGAAAGCATTTCCACTAAGATCGGGAACAAGACAAGGTTGCCCAGTCTCACCACTCTTATTCAACATAGTTTTGGAAGTTTTAGCCACAGCAATCAGAGAAGAAAAGGAAATAAAAGGAATCCAAATTGGAAAAGAAGAAGTAAAGCTGTCACTATTTGCAGATGATATGATACTATACATAGAGAATCCTAAAGATGCTACCAGAAAACTACTAGAGCTAATCAATGAATTTGGTAAAGCAGCAGGATACAAAATTAATGCACAGAAATCTCTGGCATTCCTATACACTAATGATGAAAAATCTGAAAGTGAAATCAAGAAAACACTCCCATTTACCATTGCAACAAAAAGAATAAAATATCTAGGAATAAACCTACCTAAGGAGACAAAAGACCTGTATGCAGAAAATTATAAGACACTGATGAAAGAAATTAAAGATGATACAAATAGATGGAGAGATATACCATGTTCTTGGATTGGAAGAATCAACATTGTGAAAATGACTCTACTACCCAAAGCAATCTACAGATTCAATGCAATCCCTATCAAACTACCACTGGCATTTTTCACAGAACTAGAACAAAAAATTTCACAATTTATATGGAAACACAAAAGACCCCGAATAGCCAAAGCAATCTTGAGAACAAAAAACGGAGCTGGAGGAATCAGGCTTCTTGACTTCAGACTATACTACAAAGCTACAGTAATCAAGACAGTATGGTACTGGCACAAAAACAGAAATATAGATCAATGGAACAGGATAGAAACCCCAGAGATAAACCCATGCACATATGGTCACCTTATCTTTGATAAAGGAGGCAGGAATGTACAGTGGAGAACGGACAGCCTCTTCAATAAGTGGTGCTGGGAAAACTGGACAGCTACATGTAAAAGTATGAGATTAGATCACTCCCTAACACCATACACAAAAATAAGCTCAAAATGGATTAAAGACCTAAATGTAAGGCCAGACACTATCAAACTCTTAGAGGAAAACATAGGCAAGACACTCTATGACATAAATCACAGCAAGGTCCTTTTTGACCCACCTCCTAGAGAAATGGAAATAAAAACAAAAATAAACAAATGGGACCTAATGAAACTTAAAAGCTTTTGCGCAGCAAAGGAAACCATAAACAAGACCAAAAGACAACCCTCAGAATGGGAGAAAATATTTGCAAATGAAGTAACTGACAAAGGATTAATCTCCAGAATTTATAAGCAGCTCATGCAGCTTAATAACAAAAAAACAAACAACCCAATCCAAAAATGGGCAGAAGACCTAAATAGACATTTCTCCAAAGAAGATATACAGACTGCCAACAAACACAAGAAAGAATGCTCAACATCGCTAATCATTAGAGAAATGCAAATCAAAACTACAATGTGATATCATCTCACACCAGTCAGAATGGCCATCATCAAAAAATCTAGAAACAATAAATGCTGGAGAGGGTGTGGAGAAAAGGGAACCCTCTTACACTGTTGGTTGGAATGTAAATTGATACAGCCACTGTGGAGAACAGTATGGAAGTTCCTTTAAAACTACAAATAGAACTACCATATGACCCAGCAATCCCACTACTGGGCATATACCGTGAGAAAACCATAATTCAAAAAGAGTCATGTACCAAAATGTTCATTGCAGCTCTATTTACAATAGCCCGGAGATGGAAACAATATAAGTGCCCATCATCGGATGAATGGATAAAGAAGATGTGGCACATATATACAATGGAATATTACTCAGCCATAAAAAGAAACGAAATTGAGCTATTTGTAATGAGGTGGATAGACCTAGAGTCTGTCATACAGAGTGAAGTAAGTCAGAAAGAGAGAGACAAATATAGTATGCTAACACATATATATGGAATTTAAGAAAAAAAAATGTCACGAAAAACCTAGGGGTGAAACAGGAATAAAGACACAGACTTACCAAAGAATGGACTTGAGGATATGGGGAGGGGGAAGGGTAAACTGTGACAAAGCGAGAGAGAGGCATGGACATATATACACTACCAAACGTAAGGTAGATAGCTAGTGGGAAGCAGCCGCATAGCACAGGGAGATCAGCTTGGTGCTTTGTGACTGCCTGGAGGGGTGCGATAGGGAGGGTGGGAGGGAGGGAGACGCAAGCAGGAAGAGATATGGGAACATATGTATATATACAACTGATTCATTTTGTTGTGAAGCTGAAACTAACATACCATTATAAAGCAATTATACTCCAATAAAGATGTTAAAATGAAAGAAAAAGAAAAAGAAACCACACTAGGTATTTCAGCAGAGGGAATTTATTATAGGGAAATTGGCATTAGAGGGCTGAAAAAGGAAAAAGGAAATGCTGAGGTCACCTAGAAATTATAACCTCAGGAAGCAGCTACTGCCTTTAGGCCTGGAGGAATGAAAAGAAGAGAATGAGGTAACCAGAACCTAGAAGCCCAGAATAGGAATATACCCTTAGAGCTAGGGCTCAAACCTCTAAGGAGGGTAGAACCACCTGACTGCTCCTGGTAATCTCTGAGGGGGTGCGATGAGGCCGGTTCCAGTAGTACTGAATGAAGCTGGAGGCTAGACCAACTGCCAGGACTGGGAAGAAGTGCTTCTGCAGGTGAAGAGCTGCTGGCCCTGCAGGCAACACTAACAAGAACAACAAGAACTGGAAGTCCGTTCTCCCCTTCTCCTGCCTCCCAGTCTCCCTCTAGTGCCCCCTATTGGCAGAACCTAACAAGAAGCAAGCTGACAAAGGAGTCTGGGAAACAGTTTGTGGAGAACTAGCCCCAGCATCCCAGCATACAGAAGGTGGATTTGGAGCTGAGACATAACATGATTGGCATAGGAGTTTATATCCAGTGTTTCTTTATAACTAGGTGGGGTTTATCCCCAAAATACAAGATTAATGTAACATTTGAAAATCAAGTAGAGCATAGTTTTTCATAGATTATTAAGATAACAATTTTTAAAATTTCAAATTTAAGGATTTAACAGTTTGAGTGATTGTGAAAACAGAAATACTACATTTTAACCTGTGTACTCTCTCCTTAGAGAAATGATTTAATATTTCAGTTATTAGAAATGCCATAATATAACTGTAGTTTTTTATTATTGCTTTGTCATAAGTCACACTGTTTGATCTAGTGTGTCCTGGAAACTAGAAGTTTTCTATCCATAAAGCCCAGTGAACTCTCTCAGTGTGGTCTGTATATATGTGTTTATATTGTTTGTTTTGAATAAAAAGCTTTTCTTGTTTAAAAAATTTATCTCTTTTTATACTAGAAATGAATACATGGACACCAAAACTTAAAATACAGTACTATTTACAATCACTCAAAGGAAAAAAAGGGAAATGAAATATTTAAGTACAGATTTAACAAAATATTCACGGAACTTACATGCTGAAAACTACAAAATTCTGATGAAAGAATTCAGAGAGGATCTAAATAAATGGAGAGCCATGCCATGTTCATTAACTGGAAGACTCACCATAGTAAATATATCAATTCTCCCCAAAATCATATACAGTTTTAACACTATTCCTATTAAAATTCCAGCAAGATTTACTGCAGATATAGACAAAATTATTCTAAAATTAGTATGAAAAGGTTAACAGCTAAAACCATTTTGAAAAAGAAGTCTGTCCAATTTCAGCAACCAAGACTCTACGGTATTGGTGGAGGGATAGACACAGAGATCAATATAATAGAAAAGAGAACCCAGAAACAGACCCACAACAAATATGCCCAAATGACAAAGGATCAAAAGAAATTCATTGGAGGGAAGATATCCTTTTCAACAAATGGTGCTGGAGCCATAGGACATACATGTTGGGCGGGGGGGTGGGGGAAGAAGAAGAATCTTGACCTATGAGAATATTAACTCAAAATGAATTATGGACTTAAATATAAAATGTAAACTATAAAAATTTTAGAAAAAATAGGAAAAAAATCTTGGGATCTCAGGCTAGGCAGAGAGTTCCTAGGTGACACAAAGGCATGATCCATAAAAGGAAAACTTGTTATATTCAAATTTTTAAAATTTTGCTCTGTGAAAGCCCATGTGAAATGGATGAAAAGATGAGCTACAGACCGGGCGAAAATATTTGCAAACCACTTATTCGACAAAGGACTAGTATGTAGAATATATAAAGAACTCTCAAAGCTCAACGGTATTAAAAAAAAAACCAAAGACACATTACACCTATGAGGACATACAGAGGGCAAATAAGTACATGCAAAGATGTTCAACATCATTAGCCACTGGGGAAATGCAAATTAAAACCACAATGAGGCATCACTATGCACCTATCAGAATGGCTAAAATATAAAATGGAGACCATGCCAAATGTTAGTGAGGATGCAAAGAACTGGATCACTCATACATTGCTGGTGGAAATGTAAGCTGGAAAACAGTTTAGCAGTTTCTTAAAAAACTAGATATGAAACTACCCTACACTGACTATTATGCATACAATTGAATCTTAGGTATTTATCCTAGAGAAATGAAAATTCATGTTCACAAAAAAAATCTGTACGTTAATGTTATGTATGTATGTATGTATGTTATGTTTATTCATAATAGCCAAAAACTGGAAATTATCCAGATGTCCTTCAAAATGGTTAAACAAATTGTTGTACATCCATACCATGGAATACTGCTCAGCAGTAAAAAGAACAAAAGATAGATATATATTCTGGCTGAATCTCAAGAGAATTATGTTAAATGAAAAAAATCTAATCCCAAAAGGTTACATACTGTGATTCCATTTATTTAACATTCTTGAAATGAAAAAATTATAGATATGGAGAACACATAAGTAGTCGCCAGGGATTAACTAGAGGTGGGATAGGGAGAGGAATGACCACGGCTATAAAAGGGCAACATGAGGGATCCTTGTGATAATGGAAATCCTCTTTATCTTGACTACATCAATGTTAATATCCTGGTTATGGTATTCTACTACAGTTTTGCAAGATGTTACCAATGGGGAAAAGTGGGTAAAGGGTACATGGGATCTCTCTGTGTTATTCCTTACAACTTCATGTGAATCTATAATTATCACCACAAAAAACTTTAATTTTTTTAATCTTAAAAAAAACTGTAAAAAATAACAGCAATTAATTTGGGGAGTGGAAAGTGGGTAAATGGATGGATGTATAGAAGACATAAAAACAGCAGAATGTTGGTAACTGTTGAAGATTGGAGATAGGTACATGGAGGTTCATAATTATTCTGTTTACTTTTTATATGTTTGAAGTCTTCCATACTGAAAGGAAAGTAAAAGAGACCCTGAGAGAGGAGAGACTTAATAAACATGTCAACCAAATAAGTAAGTAAATAAATAACTCTTCTCTTACCAATAGTAAACAATTAGCAAATAAAATGAAAAAATCCTATTCATAATAGCAAACATAACTATGAGTAGCAAACATTGTAAGAAATCTTAAGATTTAGATAAATAAAGCTATATAAATACACTGAAAATCCTAAAAGAAGGCCTAAATAATGGGCCTAAATACTAAATGAAAAGCACACAATGCTCCAGAATGGAAAGACTCAATATTATAAAAATGCCAACTCTCCTACATTTAATCTATAAATTAAGTCCAATTCAAATCAAAATCCCAAGGTTATTATTTATAGAATCTGTGAAGCTTATTCTCATGTTATTATGGAAGAAAAAACTGTACAAGATATAGCCCTGCAATTTTGGGGGAAAAAACAATAATGAGGAGAAACTTTCTATACTAGATATCAATATAGACTATAAAGCTGTATAACTGTAAAATAATGCAATGTTAATGCAGAAATAGACAAATAGCTCCATCTAGAAAGAGAATCAATAATTATGAATTTTGATATTTTTGAAAGATGACATCTCAAATCATTGGGATTAAAATGAACAATTTTTGATTGATTTGAAACAGCTGGCTAAACATTTGGAAAAATATTTACATAGGTCCCTTTCTCACAGCTATTCAGAATAATACACTCCACAAGGATTAAAGAGCACTGGGTGCTTTTGTAAACAGTAGGAAAATAAGAGGATGCTTTTTTATAATCTTGGGATAGAAGTGGTGGAAGAATTTCCTTCTTAAGCAAGATATAAGTCCCAGAAGTCATAAATGAAAAGATTGATTTCATAAATACTAAAAACTTTTCCTCAGGGGAAAATAATTACCAATATCTTAAAAGATACACGGTAAGTTAGGAAGAAATATGCTTAACGCAGCATTCATAATCATAACATTTTCAGAGATTTTACCAAGCAATAAGAAACAGGGAAAATGAGAATGCCTCTGAACGGGCAATTCACAGAAGAGTAAATATGAATGGTTGATAAACTTATAAAAGGATGCTTAACCTCATTTGTAATCAAGAAAATACAAATTAAAATGAGAGTTTTTAATCTATCAAATTGCCAAATTTAGAAAGATTGATAATATACAAAACAACGTTGGTACAGGTATGGGAGATGGGTACTGTCATGTGCTATTTCTGGAAATAGGTAGCAGCTTTGGGGAGCACAATTTAACATATACCCTTAAAGGCTTAAAGTTTAAGCCAATAATTCCTCATTAGGAATCTAAGCCACGGAGGTACACACATAGATGCACAAAGATACACAAGGACATTTATTGTAGCATTTGTTTTTAATGCTACAGGATTAGAAACAATCTAAAAATCTTTCCATAAGAGAACGATTAAATAAAGTAGAATACTCTGCAACTGTTAAAAAGTTTTACCTGCTAACATGAAAATGTCTCCAAGGCATATTGATAAGGCTAAAACATGTTGCAGAATAATTGATAAAATATATATATCAAACAGTCATATACATTTGTACGTGTACATATGTATCTGTATAGACAAAAAAAACTATTAACCGTGATTACCTTTGGTGAGTGAGGGGAATGGGAGGGATAGGAGGAGATAAAATGAGATCATATTTAAATCTTTTTTGCTCATTTCTATAAAAAATTATAAGAATAATTTCTTGTGAAATGTTTGTAATTACAGGTTTTTAAAGAATACACTCTACCTAGGAAGCATTCAGAGCTTCTCAGAACAATGCTACTGCATAAATTCAAGACACTGATATCACCATTGTTATTTATTATCAGCATCCTTACCCTTCACAACTATCAACACTGATGTGCCTTTCATCAGAGACATTTAAACAAGATTTACAAATAGAGGTTTGTTTATTCAAAGAGCACATCTTTGAAGCAAGCCTGTAATTCCAAAATACGGATATAATAAATGACTTGCCCAGATTCTCAAACAAGTCAAGAAATGATCCAGAGCCAGGACTCCACTCTTGTACAGATAAATATATATACTGGCTCTTGGCACAGAACCATAAATAACCCCATCCCCTGGCATTTTAGTCTCTCCCCAAGTAATTGAATGTTTAAATGACTTGCAAACCTTCACTTTGGCTTTAAAAAATGCCCACTGTGGCATTCTTTTTAAAGGGATGCCTTTGAAAAGTTTAGCATCAACGTTCCAAAGAAAGTAAGAGAGTAAGATTAGTTTTCACCTTCTTTAAGAGGACAGCCCTAGAACATAGTGCTTTTCCAATGACAGTTTGGATCATATTATTTAGCCTAAAATCAATAACTTAGCAGGAGTTCTCTACAACAGCATTATCCTAATTCGGAAAACTTTCTAAAGAAAAAGAAGCATGAAAGACACTGATCTGAATCAGGAAAACTGATCCAAGCACTGCCTCTGCCAGTAACCATATGTGTGACCCTGCATAACTCCATCAACTCCTCAAAACCTGAGACCTCTCATTTGTAAAGTGGAAATAAGAACACCTCCCCACTTAACTAAATGGATTGTCTCAACGTTCAAATAAGAGATTGTGAAGCTGCTCTGTAAGGTATGAAGTTCCAGAAAAATTACTATTAATGTACAAAACCTGAGTTCTTGATACAAGTATACTCTCTGCCCCTACCCGCAAATGTGAGAAAACATCTGATTTGCCACATTCAAGCCTCTCAATTTGGGGGCCAATCATTTGTTTTTTGTAGACCAAGAGGTCCCAACTGCAGTGTCTAGAAGAGGTGTGTGGCATTTATTTGTGAAATGTGTCACAATTTAAAGTGACAGAGTGCCCTAAGCCTTTTATAAACTAAAGAGGATTATGCTGGAGATGTTTCTCACTGCAATATCTGCTGTGGTCCTTTTCTGAGTGAACTGCCCGCTCCTGCTGCTGCTTACATGATCCTTCCTTAACCACAGCCAAAGCTGGATTAAAAGGTGAACAGTTGGGCAGTTGCCTAAATCATTAATCTATAAGGGGCACTGAAATATCACTGGAATAATTAGTAACTATAAAAACAATAAAGGCTTCTGCAGGCAAATTATTACACACGTGGAAGAATATAAATTTGCTCCTGCTTGAATTACAGTGCAGGGAAGTCGAAACTAAAAACAATAGTGTTACTCTGACATTTATTGGATGCTTATACCATACCAGACCCTATACCAAGTACTTTATGTATGATTGCATTTAAACCCAGCAATTATTGTATGTTGTCATTTTTAAACCTATTTTCAGATGAAGAAACTGAGATGTACCTTGTACTTGAGACGGCACAAGTAGCGAACAGTGGAGGTGCAATTTGAAACCAGTCTTCTTCCAGGACCTGTATTCACTATGCCTGCCAGCTCCGCCCAAGTCTAGCTAAGTCTGTCGTATGTTTCTGTGTCTAGTATTTATGCAGGAAAATTAGATGAAATTCACCATGCAGACTAAATCTGAAACCAAAATTCATGGATAGTGAGTACTGTTGGCCAGGAAACCAGTGATAATTTTAAAATACAAATTTCACACCTTTTGATATGTTCTTCAAAGAATGAGTCTGGTTCAGAAAAATTTCAAAAGAAAAGTGAAAAGATAATAGAAACTGTTTTTTAAGGTAAAATATATTGCCAAATTGTTTCAAAATACTGACACTGCTTAGGGACCTATCTATAATTTTAATTGACTGAAAATTAAGCTTCTCATTGCCCCCATCAAGTAATTGTTGAACAAATATTTAAAGAACACTTTTGAAAGGTGCATTAGAATTCAGTTGTAGATAACAGATTTCCCTCTAGCTAATTTAAACAGAAAGGGATTTACTAGGAGGAATTAGGGATTTATTAAATCATTAAAAGGGCTAGTAGAACAGAGTTGAGGCTGCACTTTCAGGCACAACTTCTGGAAAAGTATTGCAGAACTGGCCTCACATGGGCACCATGCTTCTGCCACACTTCTGAGACTGGGGAATAAGGAAGCCATCTCCATACCTGCTGACTCTGACATAATCTGAATCAGGAAAACGGATGCCCTGCTTCCTATCTCTCATCACGCATGAAATTTAGGGATTGAATGCTGGGACCTCCACTGGAGCTGTCCCAGAAAAACCAACATGTGCCAGTGGAAATACAGAAGTGGCAGAAATACAGCCTCCACCTCAGAATGTTCACTTTTAACTTGCTAAGTTACATCTATTTTACAGAAACTGGGTTTCATGAATCCAAGCTGTAAGGACTTCTGGGAAACCTAGTCTCTAGGTTTGTAGCCTCAAGCAACGAGATTTGCTAGAAGAGAGTTGTCATTGAGCTGAGGGCATCGATCTGTGACCTCAGCTACAATCAGACACCGAATCATTAGAGCCAGCCCAGAGCACCCACACATCATCCTCTACCCCTGTCAACAGTTCCCAGTAGGGACTCAAGAGCAGCCCACCCCAGGTTGGCCAGTGGTAGGTGACCTTATGAAAACATAACTTGGGACCAGATTCCTCTCTCAGGATTTTGGGATTGGGACATTGAAGGAATGAGCCAATGAATTGAGGGGATTTATAGGTTTTAGGTTAAGTAGCTTGGGAGTCAGAATGATAATGGGTCATGTGTGAACAAATAGCATTATACACATATTCATTGAGAAATATGGAGGTAAATACCAAAAGGAATGGAATAAAATGTTACAAGTTGTTACAAGGGAAGGAGAGGCAAAGAAATATCTTTTGTTGTTGTTGCTTATAAATCTTTTAGTGCTACTTGAATTTTTGAACGTTATGCTTGTATTACCAGGGTAAAAATTAAAATTAGAAACACCATAAGTAAACCCATCCCCTGGCATTTCAGTCAACAACAAAATGAATACCCCAAATTTGAGCATTTAAGCCAGAACAACTAACCTACATATCACATGACCACTAGTTGAAGAGAGGGAGCTCCAGACAGTCCAGTCCTTCCTTGCCTCACTTCCCACCTAGCACCTCCACTGCCGTAAAATTGAAAAAAATTTAAAAACCAAAACCAGTTTAGTGAGAACTTTGAATGCCAAGCCAAGGAGTTAATCACCCCAGCAATGGGAATAGCTTTGAGTGAGGGAATGACTTCAATGTGTATAGAGTGCTTATCTGTGTGCAGGATAAATTTGATAGATATTGGCGATAGCCAGGAGATTGATTGGGAGATTACTAATAGGATCCTGGACTAAATCATTGGTAGTGGAATTGAAAAGTTGGACAAAGAGATATAGTAGTGGAGGATTTTGTGGTAGCTGATCAGATATAAGGGGCAAGGAGAGTAAATTTGGTAGGTATATTCCACTTTTCCAGAAATCCCTTCCTTTAGGGGTGGCCCCTTACCCATTCCATGAGATTCTGGTGGTGAATCAGAATAAACTCATATTTCCCAAACTAAAGGGCATATATGTCCCAGGTTGACCACATTGAGTACTCCTTCCCTGCACAATGTGTTTGGTTCACAGGCATAACCCAAACTTAATGAAAGACCTTTCTGGGAACCCTTCCCCATTGCTACTGGGGAATATGCTCTCTTCCACCATGAGTTTGGGAATGCCAGAAGCCATTATACTGCCACGTAGAGAGGGCCTATCATGAAAGAGAGAATCAAACAGAGCCCTGACATCATTTGAGTCATTGAACCCATCCATACCTATACTGATGGACTTTTTAGTTATGTGAGTCAAGAAATTAACTTTTTTGCTTATGGATTGGATTTCTATCATTTGCAACAGAAAGAGGACTTATTAAAAGAGTCAAAGATTGCTTAATTTACATATCAAAAAATATTTACAGGGCTTCCCTGGTGGCGCAGTGTCTAAGAATCTGCCTGCCAATGCAGGGGACACGAGTTCAAGCCCTGGTCCAGGAAGATCCCACATACTGCAGAGCAAATAAGCCCATGCGCCACAACTACTGAACCTGTGCTCTAGAACCCGCGAGACACAACTACTGAGCCCATGCGCCACAACTGCTGAAGCCCGTGCACCTAGGGCCCATGCTCCGCAACAAGAGAAGCCACCAAAATGAGAAGCCCGCGCACCGCAACCAAGAGTAGCCCCTGCTCACCACAACTAGAGAAAGCCTGTGCGCAGCAACGAAGACCCAATGCAGCCAAAAATAAAATAAATAAATTTATTAAAAAAATATTTATGGCATATATGCCATATGAACAATTGAATGAACAATTAAATGTCCAGTAAAATGGGAAATTAAAAAAAAAATCCTAAGACATGCCTCATACACCTTGAGATCTATTTCAGCGTTGTCACCAGTTATCAATGTGACATCGAAGTCATGCAATAACTCTGGGATTCATTCTTCTCTTCTGTAGGACGGAGGAAAAAGGGGATTGCATTGTACAGTTGGCTCTATGTATCTAGTTTCCACATCTGAGGATTCAACTAACTTTGGATCAAAAATATTCAGAAAAAAAATTCCAGAAAGTTCGAAAAAGCAAAACTTGAATTTGCCAAGCATCAGCAACTATTTACATAACATTTACATTGAATTTATTACTACTTACATGCATTTACATTGTATTAGGTGTGATAAGTAATCTAAAGATGATTTAAAGTGTACAGGAGGATGTGAGCAGATTATATGCAAATACTATGCCATTTTATAAAAAGTACTTGCACATCCACAGATTTTTAGTATCCAAGGGGCAGGGGTCCTGGAACCAAATCCCTACAGATACTGAGTGAAGACTATATTATTTTCTACAGATTTTCTTCAGCTGTAAAGTTTTATGATTCTATGCCATGACATAGAAGAACTAGTGAGTCACTCCAAGATTCTAAAATATGGAAGATTGGTATGCTAAACCAATTAAATGGAAAAACAATGGAAGCTAGGAAGACTGTGGCAATAATTTAGAAGGAACATTTCTTGAGCCTGGTCTAGAGAAAATGCGATAGTGATGGAGGGATGTGGATGAACCTAAGAAACATTAGAAGAAAATAACAATTTGATGCCTGCACATACAGAATATGAAGATGAGTGAAGAGTAACTATTGACTCCAAAAGCTTGCTAGTTTGTGATATTAAAATAATGATAAGGGCTTCCCTGGTGGCGCAGTGGTTGGGAGTCCGTCTGCCGATGCGGGGGACGCGGGTTTGTGCCCTGGTCTGGGAGGATCCCACATGCCGCGGAGCAGCTGGGCCCGTGAGCCATGGCCGCTGGGCCTGCGCGTCCGGAGCCTGTGCTCTGCGAAGGGAGAGGCCACAGCGGTGAGAGGCCCGCGTACCACTAAATAAATAAATAAATAAATAAATAATGATAAAATCTTTAACAAAAATGAAGTCGTTGAGAAAGTAAAAGTGTTAGGAGAGATTTAGTACAGTTCTGAACATGCTGCATTTGAGCTCTTGGTGTATATTCAAATGGAAAGTCTACAGACTTGAAAATCTAGAACTGAAGTTCAAGTGGGAAGTCACGGCTCATGTTATATTTTTAAGAATCATTGAACATAGAGGGAATAGTGAAAGTCCTGGGAGTGAATACTAGCTACAATAAAAACTGATAATAGACATGACTAATTTGTTTATTAATAGGCAAAGACATTAAAATTGTAAACTTGTATTTCTTAAGCCTCTAAAAAGCTCAATTTATAAATCTTGTTAGTCTATTTATAAATCTCATAATCTTTGCATAAAAATATGGACAATCACTTTCACTTATTCTCTAAGATTTAATTAATTCATAGCATAACATACTATATACTTCTTGAATATTTAACGTCACTTGCATACTCCATTAATTAAATTTTCTTAGATATCTTAAACTACAATTACAAATGTAATATATCTAACATCTTGGCAGTGAAATTTTATAAGCACTTACATAACTCTTGTAAATCTAATAGCGATAAATCAATCTTATACCTGTGGTCACAAAATTCTCTTAAATGTTTCATATTTTTTTCTCCCAGTTTTATTGAGATATAATTGACATACTGCACTGTATAAGTTTAAAGTGTACAACATTATGATTTGATTTACATACATCGTGAAGTGATTATCACAAGTTTAGTGAACATTCATCATCTCATATAGGTACAAAATAAAGAAATAGTAAAAAGAGTATCTTGTGATGAGAACTCTTAGGGTTTACTCTCTTAACAACTTTCATATATAACACACATCAGTGTCAATTATATCGATCATGTTGTACATTGCATCCTATTTATCTTATAACTGCAAGTTTGTACCTTCTGATTGCCCTCATCCAATTCCTCCTCCCCCCACCCGCTAAACTCCCACCCTCCCCCATAGATCTTAAAAGTTCACAAAGCATACAACAGCACAGAAATTATTAACTTTTACAGATATAATGAAAATTGTACTAATTTACCACCTTTTTTATATTAAAGGTGACACATTGTGGCAGGCATGGAGATGTGCCACTCAGATCCTTCTTCAAGAAAGGACTTGCTGCCCTGCTCAGGGGCCAGTAGTGTGATCAGCAGATGGCCTACAGCTGTCAGCGCATTCAGGGTCTGCCTCAGCTGCAGTCCTGACCTTCCCATGGCCGCCATATACTATCTGAGGGAGAGGGGAGTGAGTATAAAGGGTGGAGTGGGACACTCCAACCTACGATACTGACTCCAGAGCTCCCTGTCTCATCATCTGCTTCTGGCAAACCTAACTGCAGTGCAAATTAACTCATGCAACCAACATGAACAGAATGGCCATCTCAGACCTCTCACAGCAACTAAGGCTGCAAATTTGGGATATCAGTCAAAATTCCTGTTACTACTTCCCGTGATGATTTTACGGGAAGTAACTCGGTTAGTTACTTGAGCCCCAAGTAACTAACCGAGTTCCATTTTCATGGTGAAGCTCTACCTTCTTACCCAATATATTACTGTAATCGTACTTGAAATCGTTTTCTGCCTTATATAAATATGCACAAGCACACCCCGCCCAGACACACATGGCCTGTAGTTCCCACAACCTCACTGCACTTAATCTTGGCTCTGCCAACAATTCGCTGTGGGAACTTGGGCAATTTATTTACCACTCTGTGCTCAATTTCCTTATCTGTAAAATAGGCATAGTCATCTGACAGGGTTGTAAAGAGTAAATGAGCTAGTACTTTAAAAAGTGTGTAGATAGAACAGCCTCTGCCAATACTGCATATTCAATAAATGCTAGCCATTATCATTATTGGTCTGAGTTCTACATTGTCTATACGTTTTCTTATCTGTCTCAGCAACCAACATCCTATAATAACGTATCGACTAATCAATTACAGAAAAAGTTCTTATGTTTCAAGTCCCTTAATTATCAGACTTCGGATTTTGGGACCTAGATTAAATCCTAGACTTGACTTCAGTTGAATTTGTTATCAGCTGAATGTTTTGGATTTTCCCAATTCATGAAGATGTAAACCAGATACGTGAAGATTAGACCGGGAGCATATATGTAAAAGGCTTTTCTGAAATATAAAACATATGAAAATGTGGGATATTATTCCAATATTATTAAGAAGCTAGACAACTCCTGCAATTACAAAATGAAATTCTTCGCTCTTCAAGTAAAATTGCGCCCCTTCCCCAAAATGATTTCCCCCTCAAATGAGGCCGATTTAAGAGGGATCATTTTAAAATGATAATAAAAACATATGGATAGCCTACCATAGGGCAAAGTTCTGAAGATGCTGAAATGACTTTAAAGCATTTAGGACCAAATGTTAACATCTACGATCAGTCCTAGGAAATCATCCTTTTCAGTCCTCCTGAAAATTCTGTTAAATAAAAGGTTAGACTTCTTTCAACGCCTAAGAAATTTATTCGCATATCAAAGAAGAGCATATTTAAGAAAAACAAAAGCTGCCCTTGCTTTTGACCACAAGTTGGGAATTTTCTGTCATTGGTGCAGCGCCTAAAAACAAGATCCAACTTTCATTTGGCTATTTCTACGGGGCCTCGAAAATCTAAAATATTGCAAACAATAGGACCCACTGTTTAAAGCTACGCGTATTTTAACAAATTCCCTCCAAGAAGCGTACATATTTTAAGATGCCAGTTTGGAAAAACAGACTGCAGGTCGCCACGACGGATCTCACACAGCCCGAATACACAGCCCGAAGCCTTTTGCTGTGTTGTTTTTAAAAAGAGGGGATGGGCGTAGAAGAAATGGGCTTAAAGCACCCGATGCTACAGCTAGCAAACTGAGTGTTCCAGAGCGCTGGACGTTCCTCCGAGGAGGGAGCCACCAGGGAGGGGTGCAAAGGCACAGGAAGTGGCCTCTTTCCCTTTGACGCTGCTGAGACGCTGCTGTAACACGCGGCTCCCCGACCCCATGTGGGGTCACCCGAGAGCAGCGCCCCGGCAATATCAGGCTCAGCTCCCAGCTCTGCGCGCTAGGGGCCCCCGACACGCCAGCGTCGGGGAGGGGAGGGGAAGGGAGAGGGAGTTTTCTGCCCCGATTCCAGTGAGAAAACAAGGAAAAGAGGAGGCGGTTGCGCAATCTGGGCCTGGGGTGCGGCTCGGGGAACAAAGAGGGCGTGAAAGCACCAGCAGCCGAGACTCCGCGAATCCACTCAAATCTGCCGCCGGGGCAGAGCCCCAGTGCTTGTGGATACGCAGATTTCTCAAAGCCAGTCCAGCCCTACAGGATCACAAATGCTATCTCACAGCACCCAGGACTCTACACTGTAAACAAATGCCTGGGCTGCTCTGGCCCAGGGAAATTTGAAAACAATCGCTTCACGTCTGCCATTCAACTCAGTCAGCCTCCTCGAGCTCACGATTCCAGACTGCCAGGGGCAACGGCAGCTGGGCAACGCCTCAACCGAGCTTGGTCCTTTGCTTTGCTCCCACCCCACTGCTCAGCGCGGATTGGTGTCGGGGAGCAACTCCGGCGCTGATTGGGCGGCGGCGGAGTCGCTCAAGGAGACAGTAAGTTCGGGTGCCCCGGAGTGCTAAATTTATCTTCAGAGAAGCTACCGCGCCCGCCGCGAATTGGATCTCTATGGAGGTGGCATAGGCGATATCCCTGAGCTGAGAGCATCGCCCGGCCCCCCGAATCCTTCTTCCCTCTGTTTTGTTTTTCATTTCTCCCCTTCCTCCCTTCCCCCCTCTCCCCTCCAGTCCGCGACGACTGGCTCTTGACCCCGTTCAGGCCTCGGTGAAGGTGAGGACCAGAGCCGCCGCGGCGGCTGAGTGGTGCGCTCTGAAATGGCCGCTGCCGTGAGCTTCGTAAAATGGCGGCCGTAGGCTCAGCTGGGGACCGCGGCGCTGCTCCGCAGCCCAGCCGCAGCCGAGACCCTTCTCTCCATCACTGATGGAGATGAAGGAGAAAGATAGCGGCGGGTGCTGAGACGTTTTCCTGTGGTTATTAGCTGAGGCGACCGCCCGGGAACGCGAGAGCAGTTCCGTAGGCGAGGGTGGACGCCCACAGGAAGCCAGCCCCCCAGCTGTGGTGGGCAGCGCGCTCCTGTGACAAGGAGCAGCCGACGGATAGGTGGCCGGGCCGCCCATCGAGGTGACCGTTGAAAAAAGCACTTAGGTGCTGGACGGAGTGTCTGTGCCCACCTCCTGCCTCGGCTTATGAATGGACTGCACTCCTACCCAGCCCTCCTGCCCCACGGGTATTGTTCAGAGCAGGAACCGCCTTAGGGTGGGGGTTGAATGGAGGGTGCTACCTGTCACCTTAGCCGAAGAGACAAAAGATGAGGTTTCCCCCCGCCCCTTTTCAGGGAGTCGAATAGAAGCTTTAGGGAGTCCAGTCTCTTTGTCCTCGAGAGATTCGGGGAAGCACCTCTAAAAAGGTGGAACTGAGGCCCTCCGAACAAAGCGTTTTCACTCCGTCGTGTCCGTCTCTGGTAGCAGGGGAGAGGAATCCTAAATTTTGAGGTCACCCAGCGTTTCCATGAAGTTCTCGGCAGCTAAAGCGCATTCAGGACTGTGAAAGGACGGTCTACTCTTTCGCTCCCAGGAATGAAGATGTAGGGCTTTCTCCTGCTGCCAGTTTGAGACCCTCGACTTTCTGGCAGTTGTAACCCATTGTAATTCATTTCTCTCTGCACCATCCAACTCCTGGTAACAGATTTTTTAGTGCTTGAGAGATTAAGAGTATTCAGGGACACACCAGCAGTGACTAGGCACGTGGGCTCTGCAGTCGAACTTTCTGGGTTCCGTTCTGAGTTCTTCACAGATGTGTTAACTTAGCAGGTGACTTAGCCTCTCTGTATCTATTTGTTCATCCCTAAAGGGGGGTTATTAATAATAGTCCCTGACTCTCACGTTTGTTTTGAGGATTAAGTGACCTAATCTAGGAAGGATTTAGCAGTTACTGGCACACAGTAAACAGTGATCACTCAATAAACATTAGTAAGTTAAGGAGCTTGGTTATTGAGACAAGAGTGGTTGTAACAAAAAAGCATAGTTCATGTAACCCTTCCATGTATAATTCCATTTTAGATTACTTTCAGTGCTTAGTTTTAGAGACACTAAGGTGTGGCTGTACTTCTAAAAGTTAGGTTTCGCTTCTGAGAGTTTTTAATGTTTTTCTTTGAAGTCAGTGGATGGGGGAGCGTTACAAAATAATGAAATTACCAGGGTATTAAACAGGACGAAAATATTAACATTTTTACTGTGTTAGGCATCTTCTGTTTCAGTCTAAGATCTGCATTGCAGTGAAGAATCATTTGCACTGCCTGGCTCTAAAATAAATTGTAAAGAATGGTCATCTTAGAGGTGTATAGTTCGTTCTCCTTTTGTAGTGTCTAATTTTATTTTTTCTCATTCTAGGCTTTTGGTTACTCCCCTTCCACCCTATCCCTTAATTTCTTTTTTTTGAAGCGTCTGCGTTTCAAGCTGCCAAGGTGGAGAGAGTGATTGCAGAAGGGAGTGCTCCTCATTTCAGGTATCTTACTCTCTAGCTGTTACTGAGAAAACCATTTTAATTCAGGATCTGATACGAGAATCCAAAGCTTACTCTGAGCCAAATCATAAAGTTTAACTCAAACTTTAAATCAAACTAGCTATATTTAGGTAGACACTAAATTTGAATGCCTTAACTTATAAGGCTGGTATTCATCAGAGGTCCTAAAATTTGCATTACCCTTCCATTTAATTATGCTTTTAAAAAACTATTATATGAGGAATAAACCTATTTAAATGAGAGTTTTCTTTAGGTCTTCGTTAAGCCTTCACCTAGAGTAATGGGATGGAGAGTAATCAGTAAAATATATGCATTATTTTGAATGAATCTTATTTTGGATAATATAAATATTTATGTAATTTAAGTCCAGAGAAATAGTAGCTAACTTTTGGTTTACAGTTTATTTTTCAATGTTAACACACAGTGTTTAGATACACCAGAATTCTGTGTCTTGCAAAACTTTGAACTGTTTGTGTTTTTGACATAGCTTATCAGAATAATTACTAGCCCTGAAAGGAGCCTTAAGATGTATGACGGTGTCAACAGTGAATGTATCTAATGGCAGTAGGCATCAGAAAGCTAGAAGAGATTCCAAGATACTGTATATCATGAAAGGGGATGATAAATTATGGCCCCACGCTGTCTGTTTTTATAAATAGAGATTTATTGGAACACAACTTGCCCATTCTTTAACGTTTTGTCTATGGCTGCTGCCATGCTACAACTACAAAGCTGAGTAGTTGGCAGCAGAGACCATACGGCCCATCAGGTAAAAAACATTTACCGTATGGCACTTTACAGGAGAAGTTTGCCAACCCTGCCATGGGACCTCAAGGTCCCTTCCTTAAAAATGCATTTATCAACTCATTATTTCTTAGTCCAATGGTTCCCATACTGTGTTTTATAGAAGATTAATGTTATCTTAAGTTAATAAGCGTTGTGAGAAAAAGATCAATGCTAACAATAGTTTCTTCTTTTAGAATTTATTTTTAAATGTAAGTTTAAGACTACTAAACTCATTTCTATAGCTTTTATTTTTATGTGATAATCTACCTTTAAGAAAAGGTGTGCCATACCTGAGAGCACCAGGAAGTCGAATGAGAGATCACCTGATACACGAACGTGTGATGTTCCATCTGCGCGTTGATGCATAGGCAGCACTTACAAATTAACTGATGTGTTGCTATATATCATCTCTTTGATGGTTGCTCATCTTCTGTGTATCCTGTCTTATAATTTCAACACATTTGTGATACTCAATGTTTATTCTAAATTAACCATGTTTTGTACCACAAATTCATTGCCTATGGATCTGTTGCTGAAACAAGGAAGTCTTAAACAAGAAGTAGAATCTTTTTGTTATCAAATTGTGTCTGAATCAAATGATCAAAAGGTTGGAATATTACAGAGTGAAGATGAGCAGTTGCAGCCTGCAGTTTCTAAAAATTCAGAAGGTGAGCTTTCCAGGGTCAAATTTATGTCCAATTCCAACAAAATAACAACATTTAGTAAGAAACCAAAAAGAAGAAAATATGATGAAAGTTATTTGTCTTTTGGATTTACTTACTTTGGAAATAGAGATGCACCTCATGCCCAGTGTGTATTATGTAAGAAAATTTTATCAAATAGCTCTTTGGCCCCTAGTAAGCTTCGAAGACATTTGGAAACTAAACATGCTGCATACAAAGACAAAGACATAAGCTTTTTCAAGCAACATCTTGATTCACCTGAAAATAATAAACCCCCAGCACCTAAAATTGTCAATACAGATAATGAAAGTGCTACAGAAGCATCATACAATGTAAGTTACCATATAGCCCTGAGTGGAGAGGCTCATACTATTGGAGAATTGCTTATCAAGCCTTGTGCAAAAGATGTGGTGATGCGGATGTTTGACGAACAGTATAGTAAAAAAATAGATGCAGTACAACTATCAAACAGTACTGTTGCACGTCGAATTAAGGATCTAGCTGCTGACATTGAAGAAGAGCTTGTTTGTAGACTGAAAATTTGTGATGGGTTTTCACTGCAACTAGATGAATCAGCTGATGTTTCAGGACTTGCTGTGCTGCTTGTGTTTGTTCGTTACAGGTTTAATAAGTCTATTGAGGAAGACCTACTCTTATGTGAGTCTTTGCAGAGTAATGCCACTGGTGAAGAAATTTTCAACTGCATTAACAGTTTTATGCAGAAACATGAAATTGAATGGGAAAAATGTGTTGATGTTTGTAGTGATGCTTCCAGGGCAATGGACGGGAAAATTGCTGAGGCTGTCACCTTGATAAAATATGTGGCTCCCGAAAGCTCCAGTAGTCACTGCCTGTTATATAGACATGCACTAGCAGTTAAAACAATGCCTGCATCTCTGAAAAATGTGCTAGATCAGGCCGTACAAATCATCAATTATATTAAAGCTCGACCACATCAATCCAGACTACTAAAAATTTTGTGTGAAGAAATGGGTGCCCAGCACACAGCCCTTCTTCTAAATACAGAGGTGAGGTGGCTTTCCCGAGGTAAAGTTCTTGTAAGACTTTTTGAGCTTCGTCGTGAACTATTGGTTTTCATGGATTCTGCTTTTCGACTGTCTGATTGTTTAACAAATTCATCTTGGCTGCTAAGACTTGCATATCTTGCAGATATTTTTACTAAATTAAATGAGGTTAATCTGTCAATGCAAGGAAAAAATGTGACAGTGTTCACAGTATTTGATAAAATGTCATCATTGTTAAGAAAATTGGAATTTTGGGCCTCATCTGTTGAAGAAGAAAACTTTGATTGTTTTCCTACACTCAGTGACTTTTTGACTGAAATTAATTCTACAGTTGATAAAGATATTTGCAGTGCCATAGTGCACCACCTAAGGGGTTTGCGCTCTACTCTGTTAAAATATTTTCCTGTAACAAATGACAATAATGCTTGGGTTAGAAATCCATTTACAGTAACTGTTAAACCAGCCTCATTAGTAGCACGGGACTACGAGAGCCTGATTGATTTAACATCTGATTCTCAAGTGAAACAAAATTTCAGTGAACTTTCACTAAATGATTTTTGGAGTAGCCTAATTCAAGAGTACCCAAGTGTTGCAAGGCGTGCAGTTCGTGTACTTCTTCCTTTTGCTACAATGCACCTGTGTGAGACAGGATTTTCATATTATGCTGCAACAAAAACGAAATACAGGAAAAGACTCGATGCTGCACCTCACATGCGGATCCGACTTAGCAACATTACACCTAATATTAAGCGGATATGTGACAAAAAGACACAAAAACACTGTTCTCATTAAAATTGGAGGGTTTTGCATGCCTCTTGATAACCAAATATAAGATGAAAATAAAAGATGATTTACTTCACTGATGATATCTTGGGGTTTTAAAAAAATGATTCAAATTTTTTATACCTCTTAGATTTTAAGAAAGGTAAAGAATCAAAAATTTAAACCTGTACTACTGTTGGTATTTCTTCTTCACGTAATTTCAAAGGGTTCCATGGTCATGACTGTGGGAAATATTGATTCACAAGGAAAAGTCCCAGTTTCCTAGCATGATGTATCTTTTTAGGAGCTAATCGCTACCAATGTTTCTAAGCATGCCACCCTGTAACCCTCCAATCACAGGGACCTTCTTGCCTAAACATCACTGTATTATGCTTTCAGGTCTCAAAAAACCATTCCTTCTCCTTGCTTCCTGACAGACTCCTATTTGCTTTTCAACCCTTTGACTTAATTTATCTTCAGTACTTTCATTCTCTAAATCTTTCTATTTGGCCCTATTTTTTGTGTATGTCTCAGCTGTGAACTGCTTGGTGGTCTCATAATTTCCAGTGTTATTGGACTGAGCTGTTATATGATCTTATCCAGCTCTATGTCTCCATTATCTGGCAGAAGACCTTACTAAAGTAGATGCTAAATAGAGGAAAAAATGTTGGTGAAGGTGAACCAACGAAAAATGGAAGAGGGCATGGTAGCTTATATTTGTATGCTATCGTGTATAGAATGCTACTCTTTGTGGTTTGGGCTCAGTCATTCCATTACCTAGAATTTAGTGTGGCCATTAAGGAGAAGTTACTGGGGAATGTCAGAGCTATGATTCGAGCTGAACTGGTGGGGAGGTGGAGGGAGTGTGAAGAATATTTTCAGATTTTCTTTGTTTCTCAATTTGTGTATAGATTATTGCCGATTCAATATACTATAGTCTAAATTAACGAGGCTTTACTGTACTTGAAGATGATTGGACTTGAAACCGCTATCAGTGTATTCTTAGAATACTATGAAAGATTTCCTTTTTTTTTTTTAAGATGTTGAGGGTAGGAGTTTATTAATTAATTAATTTTTGCTGTGTTGGGTCTTCGTTTCTGTGTGAGGGCTTTCTCTAGTTGTGGCAAGCGGGGGCCACTCTTCATCGCGGCGCGTGGGCCTCTCACTATCGCGGCCTCTCTTGTTGCGGAGCACAGGCTCCAGATGCGCAGGCTCAGTAGTTGTGGCTCACCAGCCCAGTTGCTCCGCGGCATGTGGGATCCTCCCAGACCAGGGCTCGAATCCGTGTCCCCTGCATTAGCAGGCAGATTCTCAACCACTGCGCCACCAGGGAAGCCCACTATGAAAGATTTCTCACTGACATTCCTGCCTCTAGTCTTCTCTTCCATGTCACATCACCCAACACAGTTCACCAACTCAGGGTTAAATGGTTTTTGTGTTATTTCTATAGTCAAGACCTACCATATAACTACTAGATAGCCATTATTTATTTAATCTCACTTATTCAAACCCACTCCCCATTTTGGGGAAGAGGAGAACCTCCCCTCCCTAAGGTAGAATGTGATAGAATGATTAAGCTTAGGTACCTGCTCCACTACTTAATTAGCTTTTTTTTTTTTCTTTTTTTGGCGATGCCGAGCAGCTTGTGGGATTTTAGTTCCCCGACGACCAGGTGTTGAACCCAGGCCCTCGGCAGTGAGTGCTCGGAGTCCTAACGACTGGACCACCAGGGAATTCCCTAACTAGCTCTTTAACTTTGGTCAATTTGAGCCTTTCTGAACCTATTATCTCATTTGTAAAATTGTAATTATGCCTTCTTTAAAGAGTTATTAAGATAAAATGACTATGTATATAAATCTAACAGTGGGTAATCAGGAATAGATGAGTGACTTACATTAGTTCCTTGCCATATCCAGCCATGTTCCAGTCAAACGTCACTCCACACTCACACTTCCAGTCTGAGTTTTTATTCTGTGTGGAGATCTAACAGGCTATATAGGACCTGACCTAATATGAGGCAGCAAGTTTAAGTATTTTTAGCCCAGGCTTTTTCTCCTTTGTCACATTAAGCACCTATGTACCTGTCAGTTACTCTGCTAGATGCTTGTGTGTTATCAGTAATCTTACAACAATCCTATGGGATTAGGTAATTTCTGAATTTGCCCAAGGTCACACAAGTAGCAGAACCTAGTTTAAAGTGGCCTTTTCTGACAGTACTTTTGCCTTCGTTGCATTTCAAACTTTTCTAAGAGCATCAAAAAATGACTTGGGAGTATAGCTAAAACTCCTTAATAAGATGTGGGCATTTCTTTGAAATCTGTGCTTTCTTGTCTAAATTCATCCAAAATAGCCATCTACTTCAAAGCATGACTGCTTATTTTAGTATAAAAATATGTAACAGGGATTAAATTGCTATCAAGTAAAATTAATTCTCCAGAAAGATTCATGATACTCATACATGCAGTACTTTTTGTCAGCTGATCCCAGAATTAAAGGTACGCTATTTCGAGAAGTATGTACAATGCCATGATGTGTACATTTGGCTGGTGCCTCAAGTGTGGTAACCAGACTCCCTGTGTGATTGCTGAACCTGAGCCTCTGCTTAGGTCATCTGTCCAGGATGTAAGCCTCTTGAGATATAAGACCTCTCGCTTTCTAGTCCTTTACCCCTAACCACCTTCTCTGAGAGGCTGCTTTTCTGCATTGAAACCCAAATCTATTGACTGAGACACTGCTAACTGCTACTAGACCTGTTTAATGCCGGCACTACCCAACTTGGTTCTTGATGTCAACTACTGACCTGTTCTATAACCTATCAGGACTAACCTATGGGTACCATGTGCAGCTAGTGAGAACAGACTTTTGTACCTAAAGGTAGGTCTTGTACCTGCTGGATGATGGGCAAGTCTAGTTCCAGACAGCAACTTCTTTATTACTCTAACCCACTGTAGTTACCATGACTGAATCCCAAAACAGGAGATTCTTTCCCTTTATGTTTAAACTCTACCTACCCTTCAGAATCAACCTTCCTTAAATAAAACCAAAGCAAAGTAAATCTTGAGCACTCAGATTCCCTTTATTTTGTACCTCCAAAAACCTTTGGTTACCATTCTGCCAGTACTCCCTAAGGCTCCAAATACTAGAGGCTCTATCTAGAAGTAGAGGGAAGGCTGACAAACACCGTCACACAAAAGAAAACTCTAAAGGAAGAAATGGGTGGCGTTCTACTTAATATTGCAAGAGATATTTGGGGGCTAAATAACATGGCAACCTCAAATGACAGCTCCCCTTCTTGCCTGCATGAAACAGTGAAGTTCCTGTAATGTATCCAATCCAAAAGGGCTCTCCCACTTTTTTTTTTTTTTGCCTGTTTCTGAAATTAATTTAGTTGGCAACCCATTCTCCATGAATAAAAATACGAACCACAAATGTTTCTTGTATTAGTCAAGGCTCTCAATTGTAATTTATAGAAACCCAAATCAAACTTACTCAAGTCAGAAAGTTTTACTTATTGGTCAGTGTTTGCAGTAGCCTCAGGGATGATTGGATCTTTGTTTAGATGATATTATCAGGAATCTCTCTTTATCACTTCGGGGGTTTTTTGTTTTATTGAGGTATAGCCAATGTACAATATTTTATATACATTATCCCACTTTTAATCCCTATAATTCAAGTACAATTGATCCTTGAACAACACAGGTTTGAACTGCATGGGTCCACTTATACCCAGATTTTTTTCAGTAGTAAATTATACAGTGCTTACATGTCCCATGGTTAGTTAAATCCGCGGATAGGGAGGGGTGACTATAAGTTATACGCAGATTTTCAACTTCGCGGAAGGTTAGCACCCTTGACCCCCATGTTGTTCAAGGGTCAAGTGTAATTGAAATTGCCTTGATTTTTTTTTGTCTTTTTAAAAAAATTTTATTGAAGTATAGTTGATTCACAGTGTTGTGTTAATTTGTGCTGTACAGCAAAGTGATTCCGTTATATATATTACTTTTCATATTTTCCATTATGGTTTGTCACCGGATATTGAATATAGTTCCATGTGCTATACAATAGGACCTTGTTGTTTATCCATCCTATATATAATAGTTTGCATCTGCTAATTCCAAACTCTCAATCCTTCCCTCCCCCACCCCACTTCCGCCTGTCTTGATTTCTTAATGAGGATTGTTTCCTATGTAAATCTTGCCCTAGTACCACACGTATATAAATACACAAATTGTAATCTCTTGTAGTTTAGACTTCTTTGGGATCATTCATAGATTTAGCAAATTTCTAGTAATACTGTAAGTGCTCAGTGAATTGAATTCCCTAACTTAAAAGGTAAGGTATTAAGGTGAAATATAGTTCATACTATAACATTATGAAAATTAGCTTTAAAATTCTTGGCTTCAACTTAAACAGATAAGGCAGTAACTATTCTTTGTCTTTCAAAGACTTCAGAAGCAGCATTTTTTTTTTTTTTACTCTGTACAAGGTTTTCTTTTTTGTTTTTAATTGTAGGAAAATATACATTACACAAAATTTACCATTTTAACCACTTTTAAGTATACAGTGGCATTAAGGACCATCACCATCATCCGTCCCCAGAACTTTTTCATCTTCCCATACTGAAACTGTCCCCATTAAACATTAACCCCCCATTCTCCTCCCCTAGTCCCTGGCACTCATTATTTGCATTTTCTATCTCTGAATTTGGCTACTCTAGGGACCTCATAGTGGAATCATACAGTATTTATCCTTTTCAGTCTGGCTTATTTCACACAGCTATAAATAGGTTCATCTATGTTGTAGCATGTGCCAGAATTTCCTCTTTCTAAGGCTGAATAGTTTTCGTGTGTGTGTGTGTGTGTGTGTGTGTGTGTGTGTATACACGTTTTGTTTATCCAGTCATCCATCAATGGACACTTGGGTTATATCTGTCTTTGGCTACTGTGAATAATACTGCTGTGAACATGTATCACAGTCACAAATATCTTTTTGACTGCCCAAAGCAGCATTTATTAATAAGCCCCCTGTTTCCTTAAAAATGCAATTTTACTCTCCAAAATATAATTCACCTACAACTCTTGAAAGAATCCAACAGCTATGTAAATCTAGGTGCCTCTGGAGCTTATGCAAGTTATTTACTTTCATTTGTTAAAGTTGGTAATAACTGCACTGTTAATTAGTTACAATGGAAAGACTTCTGAAGCAGCTATCAAGAGACTTGTGTTCTTCAACTAATTAATTGCCTTAGATAAGTTCATCCTTCTTTCTTGGCCTTAGTTTCTTCGCTTACCAAATGAAAGGGGTTGAACTAGAATGAGCTCTAACGTTCTTGTCAAATAAGTTAAAAATTTTAACCTAAATAAAGATTAGGGTGATGATAAGATGTGCTCAGTTTTTTGAAATATGTGGATTTTTCCCTTGGAAGCCAAGCCTTTTTTTTTTTCTTTATTGAAATATAGTTGATTTACAATGTTGTATCAATTTTTGCTGTATAGCAAAATGACTCAGTTATACATATATATACATTCTTTTCCAAATTCTTTTCTATTATGGTTTATCACAGGATCTTGACTATAGTTCCTTGTGCTAGACAGTAGGACATGGTTAAGACAAGCTTTTTTTTTTTTTTTTGGCTGTGCCTCGTGGCTTGCAGGATCTTAGTTCCCCAACCAGGGATCGAACCTGTGCCCCCTGTGATGGAAGCACAGAGTCCTAACCACAGGACCGCCAGGGAATTCCCATAAGTCAAGCTTTTTACATTAGTCTTGTACCATAATGTTTTCCAACAACCAAATGATAAAATTTATAAATTGCCCCATCGTGGATACTTACTGGATGAAAGGAATGAAGTGCTTTTTTGGAAGGGAAATGTACATTGGAAAAACTAAAATATGTTTGTTTATGACTGTGTTGGAATCTAGTATAGTTGAAGGCATAACTCAAGCGTCAGGCAGGTTACAGTGGAAATTATTGACTAATCCCCAGCATCTATTTTCCTCTCCCAAGTTGTACCCTGATTTTCTTTCAGGTATCCACTTTTCCCCTACATAATCCATATACTTAAGTAAAAGCTGATCTGTCTCCAGCTTCAGGAGTGGACTTGTTTTGTCTAAGATAGTTTTTTGACCCCAATTCACATAGCAAACAGGTTTTACAATATAATCTAGGTGTGGGCATGTGTGAGCACCAGAGTTTCATAGAACAGTACTAATCCTTTGTATGTGCAATGTAATCCCAAATATATTTAATTTTTTTAATGATGAAAACTCAAAGATTAATTGTATGACCCATTCTTAGGTCCTGATCCACTGTTTGAAAAGCACCAGTGAGTGTAATGCCATTGCCCTTACAAAAATTGTTCAAGGAACCTGGCTGTAAGCCTGTTAAGGCATAGTATTGCTCTGGCTACAGTAACTGGCCCAGGAATAGCATGTGACCCAATACAGGCAAGTGAAAAGCAAGAGCAGTATTACAGGGGCTTTGACAAAAGTTGCTTCCTCACTCTTAATGAAGAGATAAATATCCTGTGTACTTGGGAGGCCTGGAATTGCTGCAGCTCTTTAGCTACCAGCATGGGGATAAAGCCAATACATAGGGGCGGGCACAACCAAAAAATTAGAAATTAAACCAGAGCCCTGACTGAACCAAACTTGATCACATTCCTGCCTTTAATTTTTTTGTTGCTCAGGCCAATAAAACTATTGTTTAAGACCCTTTACATTGGATTTTCTATTACCATAGACAAAATCATCTTAACTAATATAGTGGTCTAAAGGGAAAGCAATATAAAACTAGAATTTACTGGTAAACTTAGCTGCAATGATGAGTCCCAGCCCAAACTGAAATAGTCTGATCTCTGGTTATTCTGCCATCTACCATAGTGCTATCACTCAAAACTCTGCCACTGGTAATATTTTATAGACCAGAAACTAAATCAGCACATGTATTGACATTAGTAGATATTATCAAAAATGCCATTTCTCTTCGTGGGACAACTTGGTAATAAATGGATTTTACGTATTAGTTTAGGCTGGCCTAGTTATGAATCGGGTGTGTAATTCAAATTAGAAATTAACCTTGAAAACAAATCTATTCATTTTTCCTTTAACTTGTCAAAGACCCTGATAAATGTGATGGGATTTTTAAAAATTTTTTATGTTTAATAAGTCATATGCTTTGTAGGGGAAATGATCGGCCAGAAATAATTTGAGTGGTCCTCTATCTTCAAAGCTGTTTTCTGTCAAAATTGTAAACAAGGTCCCTACAAGATTGTTTTAACTTCTCAGAAGAGTTATGTGTTGACAAGGCAAAATCTGTTACATCGCAGTTCACAAGGCTTTCTTGACAAATACCTTTGAGCAAAATAAACCCTTCCCCAAACAAGCTGGGACTTCAGGTGTAAGGTGATGATCTAAATGCCTACATTTGACTCTTACCTTCCTAAAAGTCCACAGACATGCTGAAAGAAATATCAAAGTTAGACTGAATCCACAGCAACACTAAGAAAAGGGAGTAAAGGTGTCATTACTCTCAAGAATTTACATTCTAGTGGGAAAGACAAACTATTGAGCACTATTAAGTAAATAGGTTAATGAAGGAGAATGTTAACTGAGTTAATCTGAGATAGTCTCTTTGAGAAAGTGACATTTCAGCCAAAACCTGAGTGATAAGAGGGAGCCAGTCAGTTGAAGATTGGGGAAAGAATACTCCAGATGGAGAGAAGGCAAGTGCAAACACCCGTATACAGAAAGAGCTTGGTGTGTTTGAGGAATAGGAAGATTAAACATCTGGAGTAATGCACACATGTCACTGTGCGTGTGGTAAAAATTGTCAAAGAGGTAGGAAGAAACCAAATTATTTAGAGTATTAGAGGCCAATATAAGGAGTTTGGATTTTATTTCAAGTACAATGGGAAGGCATTGTGGTCCTCACAGGGGAGAAGGGGGTGGGGATTAGGATACCATCTCCAAGGGGTATTTGTAAATGTGTGAGGGCATTGAGGACTATACCTGGGGTATTTTAAATCCATTAGTACATGATATCCACCCTTTCTTTTGAAGAGCTCAGAGTTTGGATGACACTGGGACCTTCATATACTTCTGAGAAGACCCAGAACCTTAGAGACCCCACTTTGGAAAGTGTACATGTTAATTGAAAGAGTCTCCATCTCCACTCTTAAAAGGAGGGAACATATATTGGGCCTCTTTTTATCCCATAAAGCACCATGCTATACTCCTTATGGCACTGTTTTGTGGCACAAACTTGACAACTATCTAAATTTGAGGGCATGCAAAATATAATGGTGATTATCTTTTGATTATTTTTTCTTATAAGGAAATATAGTGCATTAATCAAAGACTTATGATGTATAAAAATACCCAGATTTGGCTTTCATTATGTTTTTATTGAATGAAGGGATGAATGTTGAGTCTCCAAGCCTTATCTAGTAACTCTTCAAGTTGGCTGCTAAATCATGTCCTTGTTGGTGTCGTAACTCTTTCCTATCCTTCCCCTGTCCCTCAAGGAAGAGGATCCCAGAATTCTTAGAGGGTAGAGAAGCAAAAGAGACTCACTCATCCTTAGGATTTCACTGTTGGAACTATTTGTTAACTTAATTTTTAATGATTTCAAGACTTCATATAAAGGAGCCCCTACCTCTCTTCCCAAAATAATGTAAAGAGAACTCTGGTCTGAATGGTACAGCATTGGGGTTGGCCTGGGATGACAGAGTAAGATTTTAGTCCAGGGCTTTTCTCCATGCTACTAAAACAATATTTTAAAAGTCACTCTGGATATCTATTTCTAGAGCACTTTGTGGGTCTTAGGCAGTTAATTCTGAGGTAGGTTATATAACCGTGTTACAGCTATGGAAGAATTAAGTGCCTAACACGAAGTACTTTGGGTTTAGAGAGGGGTTTTAAAATGCAAAATGTTATTTTTACTATTCTACATGTATAAATGAAAAGTAAAGTAAAAAGTCATGGTACATTGTATTGTCAATCATCAAGTACTTCTGGAGTCTTTAAAAGGCTCCCAGATACACTCAGAAACATTCATACACCATTTTCTTTCTCAACGAAGCACCTATTTCAAGAGGCAGCAGTGAGAATCGCTCTAGAATGCATCCACTTTAACAGCAACTCACTTTTCACGTAGCCCTCCCAGCTTTTAAATATACATATGGTCGATCAAAGCACCATGAATCAACCAGACAGCTGTCATCAGGAACTAAGCCAATATAACATCCCTTTTCAGGAAGGCTTTGGAAACAGTTTTCTTTCTGGCAGTCAAACTGTGTACTTGTTCTAGAAAACAAGCTACTCTCAAGGCTTCAGTGTCCAGTCAGATACAATAAAGAGCTATAGTCTGTTATGGGCTTGAAGTTCTGAGTCTTAATGGTTTCACAATATATTGACTACCAATTAGGATAGTCTCAGTGTTCCTGCAAACATCAGATAAGTCCGTCACTCCTTAAATTGTGCAACACCAATAAACTGTACCTATTCTATTTTTGCTTAATTTTGTATTCAAGGAAAAAAGCAGACTTTCATCAACTAAACTTTAGGCCAAAACATGAGAAATGAATAGAGCTTATGAAACAAAGCCCTGAAGTTCAAGACACAAACTTATGAAAATCAGTGAAGAATTGTTTGGTGTAGGTATGGAGGATTTATCTAGTACTTAGCCAATCAAATACTGAAACACACAACCATGCCTCTGCTTTGTATTATATCACTGCTAGTGAAATTTACTCAAATCAGGACAAAGTTGATGATAAAGGAAACGTTGCATTTCCAAGTCATAAAATATTGAAAACACACTACTCCAAAATAAACATAGGAAAGATTTAAATAATGAAACATTTTAATTTTCATTTCCAATTGCATAAAGCGGAATGTAAACTCCATGGGGGCAGAGACCTTGACTTTCTTATCTACCTCTGTATTTTCAGGACCTAGAATAATGTCTGACACCTAAGAGTTGTTCGTTAAGTGTTAGCTGTCGAGATGGTAATGATGGGGAAAGGCTAGGTTTGAATCTCAGCTCTGACACATTCTAGTTGTAGAACCTTAGACAAGTCACTTAAATTCTCTTGAAGCTCAGTTTCTTCCTCTGTAAAAGAGGAATAATATTTTAGTCTCTGTTTTTCTAATATGTGTTTTTTACAACACCACCAAGCAGTTTTCCAATTCTCAGCAGACACTGACTGAGGAGTCCTACAATTTAATTCAATTCTGACACTGTTTACCTGGAGATAGTGTCAGATCCTACAGGTTAAGGGCTCAGTCCAACAAGAGTCCCCACCAACCCTCCTTCAGACACCAATAGCAGGTACAGGTTAAATTGGAGGTTCCCATGACCCCCTCTTCCTGTTCAATTTACTAGAGTGGCTGACAGAACTCAGAGAAACATTTACTCAAATTTACTGGTTTGTTATAAAAGTCTATAACTCAGGAACAGCCAAATGGAAGAGATGCATAGGGTAAGTAAGGTATATAGAGGAGGGAGTGCGGAGTTTCCAAGCTCACCCTCGCACGCTCTCCCCCTAGCAGGCCACTCTCCCCACATGCCCACGTGCTCACCAACCCAGAAGCTCAACTCCTGTGGTTCAAGAGTTTCTATAGAGCTTAATCTGTAGCCCTCCCCGACCTTACCCTTCCCAGATGTCAGTGGGTGGGTGTGAAAGTTCCAACCCTCCAATCACTTAGTCTTTCTGGTGACCAGCCCCATCCCGTGGTTATCTAGGAGCCCCACCCTAAGTCACCTCATTAGCATAAACTCAAGAGTGCTCAAAAGAGACTCCTACTGAAAGACAAAAGGCGCTCCTATCACTCAGGAAACTCCGAGTTTTCTTTGGATGGCTCTGTGCCAGAAACCCAGGACTAAGACCACATACATTTCTTATTACACCACAGTTTTACTTATATCCCTGCTCTGAGAGTCAAATAAGATATGTATCAAAAGTCATTGTAAAACTATAGCATTATTAAAAACCATTATACTAATGCTATAACCAACAATGCTATAACAAAACATTGCCTGGTAGAGATCCTTACATCTGGCATTTTGTGTGTGTGTGTGTGTGTATATACACACATACACACGATGCCAGGTGTTTTTAATTCATTTTTTAATTATATCTCTGTGAGGTATGACATCAGTATTATCTGTTGAATAACAATTTATTGGCTGTAAAAAACATGTATTTCCTCACAGTTTCTGTAGGTCAGGAATCCAGGCGCAGTTTAGCTCCAGACTCTGCTTCAGTGTCTCCCACGGCTGCAATGAAGGTATTGGCCAGGGCTACAGTCATTTCAAGGCTCCACTGGGGAAGGAGCCACTTCCAAGCTCACTCCTGTTGCCAAGATTCAGTTTTTCACAGGCTGCTGGACTGAGTGGGAGGCTGCCCTCAGCTCCATGACACGTGGACCTCTCTATAGTGCTGCTTACAACATGCCAGCTGGCATCATCGAAGTGAGCAAATGAGAGAGTGCCAGTAACGCAGCAGTCACAGACTTTTATAACCTATTTTGGAAGTGTTATTCCATCACTTTTCTTGTGTTCTGTTCATTAAAGCAAGTCACTAGTGAACCAGGATGCAGGCTTTCACCAGCCACCGAATCTGCTGGCATCTTGATCTTGGACTTCCCAGCCTCCAGAACTGTGAGAAATAAATTTCTGTTGATTATTAAAAATAAATAAATAAATAAAATTTTTAAAATGCAAGTTACTAGATCCAGCCCATATTCAAGAGGAGAGAATATTACACAAAGGCATGAATACCAGGAGGGAAAGATCACCTTGAGCCATTTTAGAAGGCTGCCTTCTACAGGCTCAGAGTGTTCAAGTTGCTTATCTAGTTTCACAAAGGTAATAAGTAGCAAACCTGAGATTCCAAATCACATCTGCCTGATTACAGAGCCCACAGGGTTTCCATCTACTACTCTTCTCCCAATGAATATATAGGAATAATTATAGGGTTAGCATAAACTAGTCTAGAAGTGATTCTAAAGTGTTAAAAATCTGTTCTCTAGGATAGAAAAAGTCATCTCCATCCTAATTGTTCTTCCTAGGATTTTTCATTCTAATCATTTTTTTCATAGCTAGGACAAGTTAGACTGTTTTTCATTCGTGCTCCACGGTACCATAAACTCCAAATCAGTGATATAAGATTTTTCATTATTTAAAAAAACCTGCAAAGTGTAAGTTACCTCTCAGCAATACTATCTAAGGAAAATAATCTTGTGGACACACTAGGGTTACTAATAGACCTTTGGAGAGAGTATCTTTCAGTTGTTAATTTATTCAGAGAGTCATGGGAAAGGACATAGACATTTGTAAATAACAATAATAGTGTATACAAGGAGCTCTTAAGTTCAGAAAAGAAATATGGTTAAAGAAGTATGATTCAAAGAGTCAAAAACAGTTTGAGTCTTGAAACATGAAAAGCATGAATCTGAGTTTACCAGGTGACCAGGACACAGAGTTATTAAAAAACAAACAAACAAAAAAAAACCATGGCCTAGGATTATAAACAGATTTGGAACTTGGGGGATTCCCTGAAAGTCAGAGGGCAGATGGGATCAGAATGGCAGAGCAAGAGTCAAAGACTTCAATGTCAGAGGTAAATGATACAAGGAGTTGGGGGGTGGGCTGGGGGAAAGGCACAATGTCCTAGAACAACCATAAAGGGTAACTGGGGAATGGAATTTGAAACCTCTGGTTGGGTTGGCTTCTCAGTCCATTCACTTTTCAAAGCTAAGGTTATCCTGAAATGATATTTTACACTAGACTGTCACAGTGACTCTGGAAACTTGGGGCAGATAAGTCAGGCAGTACTTCAGGTGGCTACATCCAGGAAAGGAAACCTCATTTCACAAACAGAATTATCAGCCACTGGTATGCGCCGTCCAAGATTACATTTTATCCCTTCCTCACAATCATCAGAGCAAACTGTGATAAACTGAAACTACCTCAGGCACAGAGAACAAGGAATACCAAGGTGAGAACAAAATCAAGAACAACCAAATACCCAAGGAAGACCAATACCATGAAAAGGTGACACCAGTCAACAAACAAAAGAACTAACACCCAAGCAAGTAGTTATTAGAATAAACAGAGGATCTTGGAAACAATAATTGTTAATATTTATCTAGTGCATACTAGGTGTGGTATCAAGCATTGTTCTCATGTATTTTTTTTTTAATATTTATTTATTTGTCTGTGCCGGGTCTTAGTTGCAGCACACGGGATCTTCATTGTCAAGTGCGATATCTTCGTTGTGGCATGCGGGATCTTTAGTTGTGGCATGCGAACTCTTAGTTGTGGCATGCAAATTCTTAGTTGCGGCATGCAAACTCTTAGTTGCGGCATGTGGGATCTAGTTCCTTGACGAGGGATCGAACCCGGGCCCCCTGCATTGGGAGCACGGAGTCTTAGCCACTGGACCACCAGGGAAGTCCCTCTCATGTATTTTTTTAAATTTAATATTTATATGGAGTATCCCCAGAAGAATATGAGAGAGTATTGCATCTAACTTTCATGAAAAAGAGCTAGTTTTAAAGATGGTTGAAAAATTAAAAGACAGTCTAAACAGTAAATAGACTCTGATGAATAGCAAAATGAAAGAATAAGCTGAAGAATTATTTCAAAAGAACAAAGATATAAGGGCTTCCCTGGTGGCGCAGTGGTTGAGAGTCCGCCTGCCGATGCAGGGGACACGGGTTCGTGCCCCGGTCCGGGAAGATCCCACATGCCACAGAGCGGCTGGGCCCATGAGCCATGGCCGCTGAGCCTGCGCGTCCGGAGAGGTGATTTAAGAAACATGCAAGATAAATACAGAGATTTCAGTATCTCTCTCATAATTCCAAAGAAGAGGTAACAGAAAATTGTAGGGCAGCAATAACTAAAAAAATAATAGCGAAAAATTCCTGGTATGACTGGTGTAGTTTAGAAGAAATGTTTAATGCCACTTAATGTATTAAAAAATAAAGAAATCAAACATTATGTAAGTGCGTCTTATTTTTGCCAGGTTGCACCTGAAATTTCATCACTTTATTATATGTATTTCTAAGTTATATATTCTATATGTTTTCGTGATAATTTGCTTTATTTAGCTTTTTATTTTGAAATAAATTTAGGTTTACCGAAAAGTTGCAAAAATGGTACAAATGCCTTTCACTTAGCTTCCTATAATGTTAACATCTTGTATAATAACCATTGTACAATTATAAAAATTAATAAATTAACATTAGTACAATACAATTAAACAAGAAATGTACTTTATATAAACTAGGAGAGAAAGTAAGTCAGTGGGAATGATTAACATAAATAGATATATATAAAACAGAACAAAGGAGGTGGATTACTACTACGTTCTCATTTCTACAACTGGTCTTGAGGTTCTGTTTACAACATCCTTCCATCATCATCTATTCCATATTCATTTTGCCAGCATCCATAGCTGGTTGAAATTTTCATATGATGTGATCTTCATTCCTGAGGAATGAGTCCTTGGTGGTTCTGTTTGAATTGGATCGCTGTAGTCTCCTATTGACTTTTACCACTGTATATGGCAATACTAGAAGGCGACCCAAAGCATCCCCTGGGTTTGAGACATTCTCATCCTTGCTCCCATTATGTTGTAGTGATCATATTTCCCCTTTATAGCAAGAATAAATCATCCCAGCCTATGCTGTAATCTCTTTTTCCCCCCCTATTATTTCAATGTCAAAAAGAGCCCAAAATAATTAATTAGTAGTATAAACTTCCAATTAAGTGGAACCATGATTGGGTTTTCTCGGGAGAACGTTCCTTCCTTGGGCCTTTAAATGGGCAAAGCTCAAAGTCGTGGGAATAGAAAACAAGACATTTTGTGAGTGAATTAGCAAGTAATAATAGTGGGAGTTGTCTATCTCACTCCTGGGCTCCCCAGCTCGCGTACTGTAGACAAGGGAGAAATAGCACTCTGTTGGTTGCTACTTCACAATACATAATGCTGTGGGACAAGAGTTGGCAAACTTTTTCCTGTGAAAGGCCAGATAGTAAATATTCCAGGCTTTAGCTTTAAGGGCCACTTATGGGATCTGTCACATATTCTTTGATTTTGTTTACAACACTTAAAAAGTATAAAAGCTATTCTTAAAGTCTGTACAAAAACAGGGTGTGGGCCTGGTTTGGCCCTCCGACTGTAATTTGCTAATCCCTGCTATAGGACAGCAACCTAACTTTGCAAAGTGTCCCCCTCCCTTTTGGTGCTGGAACTGAGTCTTCCAAAGACCACTGAAGAGTTCTAAAGGCCAGCCGCCACTGGATGATGGGGATATACAGTAAAACCAGTGAGGTCTGTGTGCATAGTATTCTGGATCACCAAGGATTAATTGTTCAATAATCCCTTAAAGGTAAGATGGTTCTCTCCTTCCCTCAACCCTCGTGCACAATTTTACTCTAGCAAATAGCTGTATATCCCTTTGGGGGAAGAGTAGGAGAAAGATCTACACATCATACTTTTTTTTTTTTTTTTTTTTGCGGTGCGCGGGCCTCTCACTGTTGTGGCCTCTCCTGTTGTGGAGCACAGGCTCCGGACGCGCAGGCTCAGCGGCCATGGTTCACGGGCCCAGCCGCTCCGCGGCATGTGGGAACCTCCCGGACCGGGGCACGAACCCGTGTCCCCTGCATCGGCAGGCGGACTCTCAACCACTGCACCACCAGGGAAGCCCTACACATCATACTTTTGATGTTATGACAAAGTCCTTTCTCAGAGGGTACCTAGCATACTCTGTATTCAGAGGCCTCTGGGTCTGTGAATTTCCCAGGACTAGGAGATGGGTGAGGGCTGTTACTCTTATGGTGTCTCTAGTCAGGCCTCTATTTTCCCAGCCTAGAGTTTTTCAGTTACACAAATATTTAAGTCCTTAGGGAGCTACTCATCTATTTTGGTACCAGAAATTCTATGATCAGTTAACCATCACCAAAGATCTCTGTAGATTGATGCTTTCAGTTACCACTCTGTTACTACTTTGTATTGTAAGTGTGCCCACTGTGTTTATGGTGGTTATGTTCTGCTACCTCACCTCTGCTATCTCAGGATCTCTTACCATCATTGAAAATAGAAAGCCCAAATGGCATTTCTCCTTTTTTTTTTAAAATATTTATTTATTTATTTATCTTGGCTGCACCGGGTCTTAGATGTGGCATGTGGTATCTTAGTTGTGGCATGTGGGCTCTTAGTTGCGGCATGCATGTGGGATCTAGTTCCCCAACCAGGGATCGAACCCAGGCCCCCTGCATTGGGAGCACGGAGTCTTACCAACTGGACCATGAGGGAAGTCCCTCAATGGCATTTCAATGGCAACACATGGAACATTTATCCCTAGAGGACAGCCATTACAGTAATGTTCAGAGATGCTAATGCTGTTCTCAACAAAGTATTTCTTGACACTTCCGGTGAAGAGAATGTGTGCTCTAAGCTCTTTTGGGGATACAGGGGCTGTGATCTCATACAAATAACAACCCTCTTCAACGTTGCTTTCTTCTCAAAACTTTGGAGCTTGTCTTCAACATTATATCAAGAAATTTATGGCAACCCAACTTTATTTAGTTTCAGTCACCAGTCGAGTCTAGTTTTCAATTAACCAACTAAGCATAACTAGAACCACTCCTAGATACCCAAACTAGTACTTTGACTCCAAAATCTCTGGTAAGTGTTCTCAGATCAATAAATTCTTCTTTCCTTGGTCCTGAACCCTTATAATCTATTCCTACACATATTCCCCAGCTTTTTGCTAATGCAACTTAGCAAAATCTTGCCATTCTTCTTGAATGTAATCTTTCTCTTCCTAGATTTACTTTGTAATTGGTCCCCTAGAGCATGCTAGGTTCTGACTCCGTTTATAGGTTTGGAGTTAGTGAGAAGACACAGGGTAGAAAAGAAGGAGAATTGATATCCCTGTGCAAGATGAGGTCTACATTATCTATTACTGTAAACAAATTTCCTAAAATTTAGCAACTGAAAATTACAAGCATTTCACACAGTTTCTCTAGGTTAGGAAACTGGAAATGGCATAGCCAGATGGTTCTGTCTCAAGTTCTCTCATGAGGTTGGTGTCAAGATGTCAGATGAGGCCCCAGTTATCTGAAGGATCTTCTCTCAAGATGGCTCACTCACTACCTGGCAAGTTAATGCTGGTTGTTGGCAGGAAACCTCAGTTCCTCACCATGTGGACTTCTCTATAGTGCTGCGTGAGTGTCCTCACGACATAGCATCTAGCTTTCCCCATATCTAAGAGAGAACAAAGAGGAAAATGCAATATCTCTTATGACCTAGTCTCAGAAGTCACACACCATCATTTCTGCAATATCCTATAGGTTACAAGGTCAGCCTGTTCATTGTAGGAGGAGACTGGTTACCATAAGGTCTCTATTGGGTTTCAAGAAAGGTAAGACCAGCCTCATCAGGGGAAGAAGGGAGCTGCCTCTTCAGGCAAGGGACACTCAGCGGAGTTTGGCAACACAGGACACCATTTTTGGAATACTACACTTTTCTAGTCAGTACCCTAACTTCCACATCAGAGATCAAGTGAGGTTGTTAATTCTACCTCTGTCATAATGCAGCATTTTACTGAAAAACATTCTGCTTCTAATTTTTGGTGTGTTAGACCTGTATCTATATAAGAGATAAGGGATGTTTTTAGGACAATCATAGAAAACCCCTGGTTTTCTAAACATGCCCTGAGCTAAACATTTGAAATCTTGAGCCCATAATTTTCTTTAACTTTTCTAGCACAGTTAGAAGCAGCCTACACTGTCCCGGCCCTTGTATTCCTTGAATCTTCCATAATGGTCTAACGCAGCAGCCAGATGGTCCACCAAAGCCTTGCCTTTAATAGGCGCTTCATTCCAGATGACCCAAGATGATAACTTTTTTTAAGCAAAAATGGAATATATTTTCTCATGTAACTGAAAAGTCTATGGATAGACCTGAATCCAGGGACTCAAATCATGTCAATAAGAATCCATCCCTTGCCATCTCTTGGCTCTGCCTTCCTCTGTTGTCTTTATTCCCAGAGAGACTCTCCATGCGATGGCAGAGATGGTCTCTGACTTACATTTTAGTAACTTAGCAATCCATAGTTGAATTTTTTTTTTTTTTGGCTGCACTGTGCAGCATGTGGGGTCTTAGTTCCTCGACCAGGATCGAACCTGCACCCCCTGCAGTGGAAGCTCGGAGTCTAAACCACCAGACCGCCAGGGTAGTCCCCGTAGATGATTCTTTAAATAGCTGTTTCTCCATTATGTGTCATGGACTAACAGTGTCCACTAATAGTAACCAGATCCTCACTGCCTTCAGATACATCCAGTTCATATAACTCTCCTCACATTCCCATTTTCTTGAAATTCAATTGTTTACAACTTTTCTTATTACTGCATCAGTCAGTGTTCAGTTGCATAATACAGAATCCAGTCTAGTACAGGCAAAAAGAGGTCTAAACAAGGAATTGAGTGCTTACAAAATCACTGAAAGGACTGGAGGGGCAAGCTCTAGGTCCAGCTCCTTGGAACAACTTCCAGCCCTCACAAGCGCTCTGTTTCTACTGTGGTTAGAAATGTTCCCACTATCATTGCTGTAGGAGACAGTTGCCATTGATTATCACCACAGAACTGTATTACCTTCGCCGCTGCCGCTGCTGCTGTTTTAGGAAATTGCTAGCTCCAGAATCATACACATCGCCTCTGCCAAATCTGTACAAGCAAATTAGACCCGATGTATTTTTCCTCTCTCCTCACATGGCTCAGTTCTGTATTCATTTCTCACAAGATGCATCGAACAGAATCACATCTGGAATCCTAACTGAAAAAGAGTCTGAGAAATGTCACTTATTAGCTGTCCAGCTTCATAGCATATTGTGTACATCAAATATTATTAATCTGTAGAATTGTTAGTTGCGTCTGCTATATTAGATTGAGAGTTCTTTAAGAATACAGATTAAATGTTATTCATATTTCGGATACCCAGCCTTCATCAGTGCCTCCCTTAAACATAATTTCACAATTCAATACAATACTACTTTACAAATTTTATGAAATATTTGCTAAGGAGCTTTGTATGTCTGAGTAAAGACTTGTCCTTACACAATCCCTCTTTCAGGCAGAGTCTACTCATTTCCTCCACCTTTACCCCTTACTGAAACTGAAATTTCCTTCACATCATTTCCTCTCCTATGACACTTGGAATACAGCATGGTAATTGGAAGGATCAAGGTTTTGGAGATCAGACAAATTTGTGTTTGAATTTACAATGACAATAGTAATACTTACCTCACAGAATTGTCATAAGGATTAAGTGAGATAATGTAATAAAGTACCTGGCATATAGTACACACTTCAGAAGTAGTATGTAATACTATTAAAATGTTTTCTCTTACCTCTTACATGTAACTCTGGAGTTGGAAGGAACATAAGAGTTATCTAGTCCATCTTCCTAATACCCATGGATAAGCCCAAAGCTAAAGGAAGTGAAGTTTTATATGTTTCTACCTACCCCACTCTTCACGGCTTGACTGGCTCATCTCCTATGTATTGACATAACTGTGTCTTAGATCCCTCATAGATACTTGTTTGAGTAGATTTTTATCTTCCCTTTGAGTGAGACTTAGTATGGAATTATCTTCCCCGTTCAATTGGCCCAGAAATAGCTATCTAGTCCTGATCATTGGACATTGAGTCTCAAGGACAACTCACCCCATATGTCTCATTCTGAAAGGGAAGCTTTTATCTGGCATTCTGGAGTCCAAGACCTCCCTTCTAGATACCAGAATGTACAATTTGGATGCCCACTTTTTATCTCATCATAACTGTAGATCGGCCCATTTTTAGATAGTGAATCTCCCCTATATTGCCGAACCTCCCTTTGCCATCAGCCAGGCTCAACATGGTGGCAGGGTCTAATGCAGTGGTTTTCAACTGGGTGATTTTTTGCCTCCCAGGGGACATTTGATAATGCCACAAGACATTCTTGGTTGTCATAGCTGGGGGGAATTTTGCTGCTGGATCTAGTGGGCACAGGCCAGGGATGCTGCTAAACATCCTATAATGCACAGGACAGCCTCCTACAACAAAGAATTATCTGACCCAAAATGTCAATAGTGTCAAGGTTGATAAATCCTGGTCTGACTTTAGTCGCCAGTCTTATACCCTAAACCTTGTCTTGGAGTGTCATAACTCACCAGGAAGTTCTGAAATAGGACATCTTTATCATGATGTCATCCCTTATCATTCCTGCCCATAGCAACTTCTTCCTCTGCCTTCTATAAGGCTTTATTCATTTACAGTCTCCTAACAGCCTTCTTTTATTTCTTCTGTGTTTGTACATTGTCTCTCCAAACAGGCTATAAGCTCTTCAGGACAATAGCCTGATCTCCCAGTTTTAATAAATCTATTAAAAAAATTAAAGAGCCTGAATTCAGACCAAATCTTTCAGAATAACCCCACTCTCTGGACAAAGGTCCAGAAAGAAGAAGAGGGTCCTTATCTAATTGAAATATTTAACCTACTTGAAGTTAAGCAAATAAAATCTCCTTGGCTTTATGGATCTCCATCTATTCCCACCCATTCATGAGAGTTCTTGGTTTTTATCTTGGCTTTTCCTCTGATTTCTTTCCTCTGAGAATTTCTCTTCTGCTTATGCATAATTGTTCCCTTCACTAATACCCATAGCAATTTGTACTTCCTCTTTTATAACATATCACATTTGAATTTTTTAGTGTCTTTCTTCACCAAAAGGCTTTTAGATACGTGAAGACAGAGACCATTTCTGCCTTCTTCATTATTATATCCATAGCAGCTTAGCACAATGTCTGACACATAGCAGGTAATTTCCCTTGTTGTTAGTGCATTTGACAATTTTGTTTTCAAAGTGAGTTTTATTAAGACACACTGGATTTCAAAAGGAAGTTCACTAAAGAAACTACAAAAAGGAAAATTCAAATTTAGAAAGTATAGCCTCCTGTTCTAACACAGGTTGATTGATGCCCAGGCTCATGAGATTTGTACCACAGCCTACTTGAGGGTGCCACTCACCTAGAGTGACTCCTAGGTGCCATTCACTTCTTTTGTCCCCTTCCTTCCTTGAAGTCTTAGACATGTAAGCCCCGGGGAAAATTGTACATGAATTGATACTGGGCTCTTTTTTGGATGAAGTGCTGCCCTTCTTTTTCACCTGGTACCTATCAGCAGTTTATCTGTGCATCTACCTGTAGATCCTGTGCATCTACATGCAGCAATTGGATCAAGGGTGATGGCAGTCCTCTTCAGTCAATGAGGAACAAAAATCATGCACTATTCTTGTTTCCACAGGGCCATTTCTTCCTAATTGTCTCCCTTGGAAAGATTGTTATGCTGCATAAAATTAAAAACTCCAAGTCAAGCTAAATTTCATATATCACCTCCCCTTCTAGATTTTCCTATCATAAAGGATTGGTTAGAGAGAGATTATTTTTTTTAAACATGTTCAATGTTACTTGTTAGTATTTATATTGTTCCTCTGATCAAAAGGGACAAGGCTTTTGGGGAGCAGAATTTGAGGGGTGGAGTTAAGGGGAAGCTTTAAAACTCCCTGAATTCAACATGCTGCCATCACAGCATGTAGTAGATTGGATTCATCAACTTCTGAATCTTGGCCTTCTGGATCCATCTGCCCCTCCAGTTTGACCTGGGCCAGTTTTTGTCCTTGGCTTTTGATATCTCTCTCTCTCATTTTGTGATTTTGCAATTTGAGAGAGAGAGATTTCATTTTGCAATTTCTGCACAATACAAAGGTGCTCAGACAAGGAGTCAAGATCTTCTGAAATCCACTGCTCCCCTATACACTAACCAAGCTGTTGGTATGAGTGAGGGTATTTGTCCCACTATATAAGCTAGCAGAGGTCCTTCCTCATTCCCAGGGCTTAGTATCAGCCAACTCCTGATATCTAGAGTAATTCCCCAGCCTAGTGGCACACTTCCTCTTCTTGGTTCTTAGGTCAGGAAGGTATCCAGCTCTGGTTTAATTTACCATGGAGTTACCCCGGGGCTCTTTCCTCATTGACCTGAGGCAGTATTTTTTTTTAATATTTATTTATTTATTTGGCTGTGTTGGGTCTTAGTTGTGGAATGCAGGATATTCGTTGCGGAATCTTTCATTGCAGCGCTTGGGCTCTTCATTGCAGCGTGCAGGCTTCTCTCTAGTTGTGGCGCACGGGCTTAGTTACCCTGTGGCATGTGGGATCTTAGTTCTCCAGCCAGGGATTGAACCCGAGTGCCCTGCATTGGAAGTCGGATTCTTAACCACTGGACCACCAGGGAAGTCCTGACCTGAGGCAGAATTAGGGGATGGTATAGTTTAGGCTCTAGAACCCATACAGCCTAGTCTCAAATCCCGGTTCTGCCACATATTCATTTCTGTATGCTTCAGCTTCCTTGTCTGTGAAAGAGAGAATAGTATCAACCACCTCCTAAAGTTGGGTGCACACTTAAAACATTTAGAACATACTTTGCAACAGAGTAAGCCCTTAGTGTTTGTTGATGATTATTACTTTAAATTGGCCCATGACCTTACTGGGGAGAGGTCCACATTACTGCTACCAAACTAACAATTCAGCAAACGTTTCTTGAATGACCACAGTGTGCCAGCCACTGACCTAGGAAGAACATAGAGATGGAGCAGAAACTAATGCTGGCTTTGTTTCTCATGAGCTGCTTTTGGTCTATAGATGGTAACGATGGCAAAGGAATAGATAGTCATTCACGGTTGTCGCCATTGACTCTTGAATCCAAGAAAGAATGTTTACCCTTTGACTTCTAATATTATCCTACAATCTGTTTTCTCTGAGGAAACATAGATCATGTTCATAGATAATGATCTTCCTTGTCTCTCTCTTAAATTTGCCAGGGACTGTCAAAATTATATCTTTTCCTATTTTCCTATAATTAAAAATAAATAATACTCTATGTCTTTTCCCAATTCTTGGTTCTCCAGGTTTTCAGAAATCATAACTTTGGACCTTGAAATGACTCTGGTCCTTTTTTCCCCCCTCTGGTTTTGATTTGGTTGTCTGTTAGTATATGTGTGTTTGTCCTTCGGCTCTAGTGAGATGTGGAAAGGTGAGCTGTAATCAGAAAGGTATGAGTGAATTTACGTTTGACTACATAGTATATACTTATCTAAGTCTCTTTCTTAGCAATTGTTTCCCAAATCCAGCTGAATTTTATCTCTGGCTTGCAACCATAGTGAAAGAATGCAGAAAGGAGACAAAACTTTTAAAATGTTCTGTCCAGAAGATAACAAGAACTTTTCTAAAACAAAATATGAAGTTCTAGTATAAATGATGCTTGAGAGAAAAAAAAAAAAGATACAGTGAATTAACTAAAAGTAAAGAACAATCCTTTGTTCTGGTTTATCATTCTTCACCCAAATCCAAGACATTTTGTTGATTTGTGTACTCTGATAGAGACTCTCTCTTCTAAGGGAGGCGAGGAGTCATGGACAGGTTCTGAGCTCAGCGGTGGGAATGTGAAATGGAGATGTGCAGTGCTCTGGGACAAAGATTAAAGTCCCTGAGACAGTACTGGGTAACTGTGGATCAGCGCTGGTTCACCATGATATCTTTGCTTTCAGTTTTGAGTTCCTTGGTGATTCACAAATGTTCTCTCTCTCCACCCTTTATCTAATCAGCCACAATAGATTGTAACTGTCAACCAGAGAACAGTGTATTTATGGCCAAGGAAAGGTAAGTATTTGGTGCAATAGCAACCAAAATTCATTTTGTTATGTATAGGTCTACCACACCATCTTCAAATTTCTTTCCCTTTTATTTTTTCTATTTTTTAATGTTTATTTATGTATTTATTTATATTTATATATTTGGCTGTGCTGGGTCTTAGTTGTGGCACGCAGGATCTACATTGCAGCATGCGGGACCTTTTAGTCGCGGCATGTGGGACTAGTCTCCTGACCAGGGATCGAACCTGGGCCCCCAGCACTGGGAGCACAGAGTCTTAGCCACTGGACCCCTAGGGAAGTCCTTTCTTTCCCTTTTAGAATTGGCTTACTATTTTCTCTCTATAAAGCAAATCATTATTCAACTAATGCGAATATATTATTTTTAGTAAGTCATTAATATTTCAATAATTTTTTTGTTTTGGCCACGCCTAGTGGCATGCGGGATCTTATTTCCCCAACCAGGGATTGAACCCACGCCCCCTACAGGGGAAGCACGGAGTCTTAACCACTGGACCACCAGGGAAGTCTCAATATTTCAATCATCTTTAGAAGCACACAAATCATCCTACCAAAATTATGGATAGAATGGCTACTACAATTTGGGCAATTTTTATGTAAACCAGAGCAATCACATATAATGAATTTATAGTTTGGTGGGTAAAAATGAACACTCTTCTGTATTTTAATTCCCAGTTCAGGGACCATAGGAGGCAACCAAATTTAAAAGAAGGAAAGGGAAAGTACTTGGGCAGGGAACTGGGTCTCCTGGTTTCTAGACCGTTTTGTGCAACTTCAAGGGCAAGACCCTAAATATAGATCTCGGAGTACTTCAGTCACATCATCTGTAGAATTGTGATACTACTACCTACGCTTTACCATCCCCCCTCAAAGATATCATGATCTGAAATGGGAAAGTGCTTTGGACTTCTCAGAAAAACAGTGCTGCAAAGCTTTGAAACATTATTACTATCATTATGATTATTGTCATCATCCTCCTACTTGGTTCTTATCATTATTGATCCTTCTTTCATCAGAGAAACTCAAATAAGATTTATAAAGAGAAACATATGTGGCTTCCCTGGTGGCATAGTGGTTAAGAATCCACCTGCCGATGCAGGGGACACAGGTTCAAGCGCTGGTCCGGGAAGATCCCACATGGTGCGGAGCAACTAAGCCGTGCGCCACAACTACTGTGCCTGCACTCTAGAGCCTGCGAGCCACAACTACTGAGCCCACGTATCACAACTACTGAAGCCCACACGCCTGGAGCCCGTGCTCCACAACAAGAGAAGCCACCGCAACGAAAAGCTCGCGCACCGCAACGAAGAGTAGCCCCCGCTCGCCACAACTAGAGAAAGCCCGCGCACAGCAACGAAGACTCAACACAGCCAAAAATAAATAAATAAAATAAATTTATTTTAAAAAAGAGAGAAACATGTATTCATATAGCACATCTCTAGGAAAATTCAATAATTCCTATATACGAAATAAGTAACTAGCTTAAGTTTTCGAACAAGTTAGTAGATGATCCAGAACCATAATTTCACTCCAGTACATATAAATATATATACCGGTTCTCAGAGCAACAGCAGAAATAACCCATCCCCTGGATTTTTAAACTCACACCCTAGTAACTGAGTGTTTAAATGTCTTGCATACCTATACTTCCAATTAAAAATTTGACCAGCTTTTAAAATTAATCATCAACTTTCCAAAGGTAGTGAGAGAATGGGATTAATTTCAGCTTCTCTTAAGAAGACAACTCAGCCTGACCACAATAGTTTCCTAATTATAGAGAGAGAGGGTGAGGGAGAGACTCAGGGAAGAGCTGCAGTTTGAGTCCAAAGGCAATCTACTGGCAGAATTTCTTGTTTCAAGGAGATCAGTCTTTGTTCTATTAAGACTTTCAACTGATTGGGTGAGGCCTACCCACATTATGGAGAGTAATCTGCTTTACAAAGTCCACCAATTTAAATGTTAATCTCATCCAAAAACACCTTCACAGAAACATCCAGAATGTTCAACCATATATCTGGGCACTGTGGCCTTGGCAAGTTAAAGTAAAAAAATTAATCATCACAGCTGATTTGATTATATTATTCAGACTCAGGTAAATGGTTTAGTGGCATTAAACAAGTACCATACATTATTTTAATTCTGAAAACTATATATTCTATTAAGAGATGAAGCATAAAGTAAAGAAAAACCACTGAAATAAAAGTTTAAAGAAAATAGACATGCACAAGTCAGTTAGCTTCTCCAAATCTCAGTTTCCTCATTTGTGAAATGGAAATAAGAATATTTCTCCTGCAATGAAAACATTGTTTAAAGAGTAAACCTGAGCACTTTACAAATTATTATCAAGTGTATATAAGTATCGATGCTCTGGACATATGTACTTACTGCCCTCCAAAACATGATTAAATACTTGGTTTATGGCACTGAAGTATCTATTTTCAGTTCTATAATTTACATTTTCAAGAACAATGATTCTTTAACTGCATTGTTTTAGCACACTTTTTGGTCACATTAGTTGTAAGATGTACTGAAATTAGTATTGTCACTAATAAAAATTATATAAAGTACCAAAGTTTGCAAATTATTTTCTTATTTAATAAATTAGAGTGGATGCAATATTATCCCTATAATAGCTTTCTTAGTAACTTGCATTCACATATGCTTTTTTACTTTGGAAAGAAAGGAATACTAGGAATTGCACATGAAGACTATATCATCTAAGTTGCCACTACTAGTAATCTTTTTTTTTTTTTGGCCGCGCCTCGAGGCTTGTGGGATCTTAGCTCCCCGACCAGGGATTGAACCCAGGCCACCACAGTGAAAGCACCGAGTCCTAACCACTGGAGCGCCAGGGAATTCCCAACTGCTAGTAATCTTGATCACCTGCCAGCAGTGTTTCTTGCAGATGAACATTACCCATTCTCTAAATTTATTTTTTCTAAAAAAATTATGAAATGCAGTGAACTGAAAGCATCAGTTATCCTCCTCTACTTAAGGCTCAGGTGTGTCTCTGGCCCATCTGATAAAGAAAATTTTGCCCTGAAATGGGCCTCCCACTTCCAGCTTACAAGTCCTATACCCAAAGGTACAAGAGGTATCCATATTGATGAAGTTCAATGAGAGCTGTCATGCTGCTATCTATCCATTTAAGAACTTTATAAACACTATGTTTGACTTAGGAAAAAAAACAGCAAAGGGAAAAATACTAACAGGCAGGATCTTGGTTTATTTCATTCTGTTGTCCTAACAGTATGCATCATAAGCAAGACGATCACATGTCTTTACCTGGTATAGTCCTGGTTTATGCCCACTGTCCCAATGTAATTATTAATGGCACCCTTTCTTACCCAAAGCATAAAGTGCTTAGAACCGTTTATCGATGTATACCCAACTTCTAGTATTGTAAAAGCATGTATTGTGTGCTCACTAAATATTCATTAAATGAATGAATGATGATCCAAGTAAAGACTGACCTGTGAAATAGAAGTCCAAGAATTTAGCTTTGCACTAAAATGTTATGAGCACTGAAGTGGGCTGAATGGTAGCCCCCAAAAGAAATGCCCATGTCCTAATCCCTGAAACTTGTGAATATTATATGGCAAAAATATAATTAAGGATCTCAAGAGAAGGAGTTCCTCCTGAATTATCTGAGTGCAATCACTCGCATCCTCATAAGAGAGAATCAGAGGGAGTTTTGTGACTCACAGAGAAGAAGGTAATGCCAAGACAGAGCAGAGAGAAATGTAGTCCTACGCCAAGGAATGCCAACAGCCACCAGAAGCTGGAAGAGGCAAGAGATGGATTCTCCTCTAGAGCCTCCATAGGAAGTACAGCCCTTCCAACATATTGATTTTGGACTTCAGACCTACAGAACTGTGAGAAAATTAATTTCTGTTGTTTTAAGCCACCTACTTTGGGACAATTTGTTATGGTAGCCATAAGAAACTAAGGCAAGCACCTTATACATTGCATGCAAAAGTGATAAAAAAAAAAAAGGAATATCCCCATTATGGTTACTCACGTTGCTATAGGAGGGATCTTGGTGCACTTGGGAAAGTATGAGATTCTGCCACACACGAACAATTATTTTGGAAAAGTAATTATTACCTCTTTCAATTTCCCTATCTGTAAAATTGGGGAAATGACACTTCCCTACTTACCCCACATGACTTGTACTGAGACTCAAATGAGAGAATGTATATTCTTGTATTCAATAAATATTTATTGATGCCTATTATATGTCAGGAACTATTCTGCCTATTATATGTCAGGAACTATTCTAAGTACTGTATCTAAAGTACAGTGAACATGACAGACAAGTTACCTGCTGTCATTGAGCTTACCTCCTAATGTGGTAAGCAGATAATACACAAGAAAGAATGGAAAAAATCATTTCAGATAGTGACAAGGACTATGAAAAAAATAAGTGGAGTAATGTGATAGAGTGCCTGGAAGAGGAAACATTACATAGGGCGATCAGGGAAGGCTTTTCTACAAAGGTGACCATAAGCTCATAAAGCCGAGACCTAAATTTTGAAAAAGAGCCAGCCATGTAAAAAACTGGAATAAGAAATTTGGGAGCAGTGGAAGTTGAAAAATAAGTAGCCATAGCCTTTGCATGTTCGAGGAGTACAAAGCTTTGCATGAACTGGGTATGTCTGAAGAATAGAAGAAAAAAGGCCAGTGTGACTAAAGCAGAGAGGTCAAGGAGGAATATGGTAGGAGACAAGGTCAGAGTGATAGTCAAGGGCTGGATCATGTAAGGCTTTGCAGGCCACAATGAGAGTTTGGATCTTACTGTGGATGTAATGTATATCCATGATCAAGGGCTTTAAGCACAAGTGGTGTTATCTGATTGACATTTTTAAAAGATGACAGGCTTGTGGGTAGAAAACATAGTGGAGAGTGAGAGATGAAGTTGAGAGACCAGTTAGGGGGCTATTGAAGTAATCCAGACTAGAGATAAAGGTGGTTAGATTCAAGTGACAGCAAGGTAGATCAAGAGAAGTGGACCAACTTAAGATATATTTTGGAGATATAGCCAATAGAATTTCTGATGAATTAGATACAGGAGATGAGAGACAGAGGAATTAAGAATGATTCATAGGTTTGGGGCCTTAGCAACTGGCAGATGGTGATCAATGGGGAAAACTATTCTGAACATGTTAAATTTGAAATGCCTATTATATATCCAAGGGGAAATTTCAGTAGGCAATTTGATATATATCTATAGCTTGCATGGGGCGGGGTGGGAATGAATCAGAGATGAAGATATGAATTTGGAAATCATCATCATATGAATGGTATTTACAGTCATAGGACAGATGAATTACCTAGGGAGAAAGTACTCAGAGGGAAGATAAGGCCCAGAATAAATTCTTGGATACTATAATATTTAGAGGTCAAGCAGAGGAGGAGAAGCCAGCAGAGACAGCTGAATTGGTGAAGGAGCCAATGAGGTAGGAGGAAATCCTGGAAAGTGTAAAGTCATGGAAGCCAAGAGAAAAAGGAATGAATAAATGTCAAAAAGATAATATGCACAAATATTTTCTCAGCTCCTGCTATGTGCAAAGAACTCTATTCGAAGTGCAAGAGAAGTGTTCCCCATTTCAATGGCCTTACAATTTTGGAAGGGAGATAAAAGTAAGCCCCATAAAAATACTGCAGTACATAGCCTTCTAACTGACCTCCCTATCTCCAGATTTGCCTTTCAATCCATTCTACATAAGCCACAAGGTTAATTTCCCTAAAACAGCACTCTGATCAATTACAACTGATCAACTTTAAACCAAAACTAGAGGTCTGATCAGCTCAAGAACTTTCTTTGCCCATATAGTCAGTCCTAAATCATCATTCTGGCATTCAAGGAAGGATGGCCCCAGCCTCATCCCCTATTATCCCTTTATGAAACCTTACAGCATTTTTTCTTGGTTGTTCAGTTTAGCATTGATTCTACCCTTTCCTGCCCTTGTATGTAATTGGTGTATATATCTTTTCTTCATCTAGATTGTGAGCTCTTTGAAAACAGGGATTAAGCCCAAGCTCCTTGCCTAGCCATTAGTAGATTAACTCATTAGCCTTATTTTTTTCTGCCAAGTAGAAAAAGACCACCAAATTTTGGTCATATGTTACAGAACATGGATGTTATAATGGAGCAAAATTTGAGTACTGTAGAACTAGATTATGAATAACAAAAAATGGAGAAGGGATGTGTCTAGAAACAGGGAAGTAGTCTGAAACCAGATTACAAAGGGTCTCTTATGCCAAACTAAGGGGTCCCTATGTTATTCTCTTAGGGGAGACCCCCTGAGGTTTTTGAGCAGGGTACTTAAATACTCATATCGGTGCTTCAGAAATGAAATAGTAAAGGGGATAAATAAGGATGGCCTCAAAATTGCAAGCAATGGAGCGCTAGTGGGAATGAATTTTTGGAGGCAGCAACACCAGCCTAACTGGCTCTGTGAGAGACCACTGGGTGTCTGGGAGTGGTGAAAAACAAGGCCAATAGAAGAGGTAGGGTAGGGCCAGCAGATGAAGGGTCTGAAAGCCAGGCAAAGCCATATGAAATGGGATCCCTGGGTTCTAATACCTGTTTCCCTACTTGGGCAAAGTCTTTTACTGTTTCCAGAGTCCAGTTTTCTTTTCCTAGGTTTTTTTTCAGCAGTAAATGTTATCATTTCTATAATACTCTGAACTGCTACAGTGTTTCTCAAAACTTCACTGCACATTAGAGTTACTTGGAGAGCTTTAAAAGCTGTTGATGCTGGATCCGACTCTGAGAGATTCGGACTTATCTGGTCTTGGATGCAGCTAAGGCATGGAGAGTTTTAAAAGGTTCCCCCAGGTGATTCTACTGTGCAGCCGAGGTTGAGATCAAACTGATGTAGAAAGTAGTGAAGCACTAAGATTCTTTTAAGCATGGTAGTAATATGCTGGGGAAAAAAAGTGTTTTAAGGAAGACTAATATGAGTATACAGCATAGAGGGAAAAGACTATAGAACAACCAGAATTTTTCAATAATTCAGGAGGAACAGTTACTAAGGCCTACATTAGCATGCAAGCAATGACACTGTAGGAAAGCAGATGTATGTAGGAAGAAGATGATTTAGAGGGAAGTAACACTGGGACTCAATAATAAATTGAATGTTATACCTGATCAAAGTTTCTAGTATAGAAGAATAGTGGAATCCTTGGCAAAACTAAAATAGTTGTGAAGCAGTTGGATAATCAATATTATTGACAATAAAGTAACTGACATTAAGTAATTACTACATCAGGGACTATGCTATGGGCTTTATATATATTATCTCATTTAATCTTTACAACAACTCTGTAAATACAGTTATTCCCATTTTATAGATTCAGAAACTAAGAAGAGAGAGTAGTTAAACTTGCCCAAAGTCACACAGTAAGTGGTAGAGAAGATATTTGAACTAGCTGGTCTGCTCCTTTTCCTTGTAATAGGAAGATGGTCAGTTAATACTGAGTCTGTTGAATTTGAATAAATAACAACAAAAAAAGAAAAATGGCTATAGAGGCCACACAGGAACATAAATGAGTGAATAAAGTCAGATTTCACTATGGTGGAATGAAGAGAAAACATCTAGATGAGGCAGTCACTACTCAGCTATACTTGAATGTTGCCCTTTTGGAATTTCAGGCCCAGTATTGCCATATTTTAAGATTTTTCATGAAAAGATGGAAATCTAGATTTGTATGTAAAATCTCCTAAAATTTCAATGTCAACTAATTCAAATGTTTAAAACTACTGTATGGCCTAGACTAAATATGGCTGCAAGTTTGTATCTCTGATAAATAGGCTGTTAGAAACTCAGAATTGAAGACAGTAAGAGATCTGGGCTGGAGATGTATGATTGGGGAACCCTTAAGCACAGAGAAGATAATAACCAGCATTTGACATTATTAATTAAACTAATGCAAATATCTATAAGTTAACAAGTCAGTCAGTACTCTAAGAGCTTCACAATCCTTAGAAAACTGACATAAAATGTAAGTGTTAAAATGAGCAGATTGAAGTGGGTGTATTTAAAATTCAATTTTCTATAAACTAAAAGCTAAATTCCAGATGACTTGAATTTTCATACATCCATGATGTGATGGAAATATTTCAAAATGTGAATATCTGCGCCGCCCACTGATTGAAAAGTAATTGAAAGATTGTGTTTTATCCGTATTTCTACTTTATTGCTCTTAGCCCAATTTCTCACATACACTCATACCTGCAAAGCCCATAGCATAGGGGGTTCACAATTAGCAAAAATTATATAAAACCTCTTTTATTTTTAATTATTGAGTTTCAAGTTCCTCAATTAGAAGACCATCCAGGTTTTATGATTCAGTAAATACTCTCTTTGAAGTCTAACCTAGAATAGTTTTTGAACACTATTCTTTCTATCAGATTAATGTATTATCAATCATGAAGAATGTAAGCCAGTTATGTCAAAATATCACATATATATGAAAGCTTCTTTGCAAACTGTAAAGCCCTACAGAAATTATTTTAAAATATTATTCTGCTGTTATTTTTGAAGCTAAAAGGGTCCTGAAATTACAAAGTTGTACTTCTTGTATTTGAAACACAATTTTTGCCTTTCCTAAAAATACAGTTTCCTTTTTTAAAAAAATTTTTTTTACATGTAACTAACTCCAAGGGTGAGAATATCTTTTCAGTTGTTAAAGTTCAAGTGAACTTGACTTGATAGCAATAATTTTAGAAAAATATAATAATGAGGGGGAATGATCAGCCTAATACACTGGCAAAGAGCTAAAGATCCTGGAATTGTGTTAGAAACCTTCAGGGCCCACCACACCCTTCAACAATCAGGTGTAAATGTCCTAGGAAAAACTGGCACCTCGGTTGAAAATCGTATTGAGGAGTAGGTACTTTCAACCCCAAAGCTGTTGACATGTCAAACAGGTTTGAATCCTTGGAAATCCTGCCCTTTGTTGGACACTTTCTTTAAACGTCATCCACGTTAAAACACCCCTCCACACACACACAGTTTCTTCCTTTAGATTACACATTATATCAAGAACTATATTCAAGATGAAGATGGAGACATTTCTGTTAAGTATATGGAAATATGACTCCATTTTTGTATAGCTAAAATGTCGCATACGATGGAATACTTCATTTTACTGCAACTCTCCCTCAAAATATTAGCCGAGAAGTATAAATAGTGCAACCTGCCGGCTTTGAAAAGCCTAATCCTATTTGTTAGGATGGACCTTCTGTAAAATGGAAATATACGGCTGTCAGTCTTCAAAGTGCTTAAAAAACAAACAAATCAGGAGCTGGCAATTGAAATCCTCCAGACTCCCGCCCTCCGCAAACACTTCTTCCAAAGAATTCTGGTATATTCTAGGTCTTCCTCCGTGACCGCTGGCAGGACATTCCTTTGGGAAAAGCTGCTTCTTTAGTGAGGTACAAAGACAATAAACCCCTTCCTTTCATCCCTTTCTCATTCACTCAGCAGGGGGTGGAATCAATAGGGAACTGAATGAAGCTCTTTTAACGCTTGGAGATGAATCGTCTTTTCTCCTGAACTCTACTCTCCCGGCTCCCCGACCTAAAGGCTGCCGAAGCCGAGCACCTGGAGACCAACGATTCCCGGCGCAGCGCCGCGGGGGCGCCAGGCCTTAGCCCTACAGGCCCGTCCCAGGGAGGCCCCTGCGAGGGGCAATCTCGGCTCCTCGGGGGCGCTAGGAAAAGCAGAGCTCGCACACGCCAAGGACAGGGTCGGGTGGAAGGGCGAGCTTCCTTCCCACATTCCCGGTGAGAAAACGAGGTAGAGGGGCTGGGGGGCTGTATATCTCGAGCATGGGATACAGGCTCCAGGAACAAAGAGACAGGAGGAAGACAAGGCAGCCACACCGACGCAGACTCAAAGGGCTCTAGGACTTTACGCAAATGGGCAGCAACCCGACGATGCTCAGTTCCCCTTACGCCACTGGCCTGGCCTCAGAGCCTTCGCGAATATGGCTTTGCGCACTGCGGAGGGGCTGCGCCGCAACCGAGCTTGGCCCTGTGGCTCCTCCCCGCCGCCCTGCGCTGATTGGCGGCAGACAGAAGCCGGGTCGCTGATTGGGTGGCAAAGGAGCCATTCGGGGCGGCTCTGGTGGGTTCGGCTGCCCTAGAGTGATAAGTTCGGGTTCAGACACGCCTCAGCGCCAGCAGCGAGTCGGAGCTCTATGGAGGTGGCGGCGAGAATCGGGCGGTGGCTGCAGCAGCGACTGTTTTGAGCTGAGAGTTTCAAGCCAGTCCCGACTCCTTCCTCCCCCTTCCCTCCCCCTTTTTTGTTTTCCGTTCCCCTCCCCCTCCCTTCCCCGCCCGTCCCCGACGACCGGATCCTGAGGAGGCAGCTGCAGCGGCAGCTGCTGAGTTCTCGGTGAAGGTGAGTGGAGCCGCTGCCGCCGGCGCCGCCGCCGAGTGAAGCGCTCTAAGATGGCCGCCGCCCCTGCCCGCTTCTTCTCGAGCGGTACAAAATGGCGGTCGCAGGCGGAACCGGGCGGGGCGACCCCTTTCTAGTGTTTCCTCCGCGCTTCGGGCACCTGAAAATTCTTCCCCTTTGTTCTCCCTTCCCGTTGCTGACGGAGTAGAAGGAACTTGGCGGCCCCCGGACGTCTTTGTGGTTGTCGGTGGCCGTCCCCCGCGGAGTCGGAGCCCGGGCGCGGGTGTGCTCCGACGGGGAGAGCGTGGCGGGGCGGTGCGAGCTGGGGGGGAGGGACGCGGGCCGGCGGGGAGGGCCCGGCCGTTGGCGCGGGACCAGCCGAGGCGGAGGAGTCCCGGAGCCCGGCCTCCCGGCGGGGAGGAGGTGTATGAGGCCCGGGGCCGGCGGGGAGCGGCCGGGCTGCCCTTGGTGGAGAAGCGAAGGGCCTGCCTGGCGAGCCCTGCCTGCGACGGGAGAGGGGAGGGAAGCGAGGGTTTTTGAGTTTTTGTCGGGTGGGGAGGGAGCAGCGAGGCGGCTGTCAGTTCCTCGGGGATTTATGGGTGGGAGGGGGCCGCTGGAGGCGGCGGGTGGGAAGGCGGCCGCCTTCCTGCCTGAGAACAAAGAGCTGGGCCGCGGGGGCGGCCTCCACTCCTCCCCGAGGCTTGCCCACGGCGGCTTCGCGAGAGGCTGTCGGAAGCACTTCCCTAACTCGGGCCTGGGTGGGAGGAATCCACTGCTCTTTTGTTCCCAGGAAAGGAAAAAATGGGGCGGAGGTTCCTGCTGCCATGTTGTGGTCCGGGTCTTCTGACGGGCCCTGTGCGCCCAGTTAAGAGTGAACAGTGGGGAAAGCCGTCTTCAGTTACCCCTTAGTGTAGGGTAGTTCGTTGTTGAGGCAGTGAAAACTTAAAACTGTTTTCCCAGGACGTGCCCGTCTTGTTAAGAGTTAGATTGTCTATTACTGATCTCAGTGCCCAGCTGTAAAGGAGGTAGAATGTGGCTTTCTTAAGGATTGGTTCTTAGCATTTGAGAGGTTCTTACATTTCTATGTAGGCACTTCCTTGCGTTCTTGAACACGAGAATTTCCAGGTGGTAAACAAAATAAAATTTTATTGTCCATTTGTGTTTCGAGTACATTCTATTTTAGTCTTAAGAGATCTGCAATGCAGTGTAAGGTCAATCAACTGCAGTGTCAGGCTCTGAAATAAATTGTAATTGAAGCGGGTTTACAGATTTGTATGATAGTGTCTAATTTTGGTACTCTTTCTCATTCTAGGTTTTTCATTTCTCCCATCCCCTTCCCTCCCCACCCCATCCATTAATATTATTCTTTTGAAGATTCTTCGTTGTCAAGCCGCCAAAGTGGAGAGTGCGATTGCAGAAGGGGGTGCTTCTCGTTTCAGGTATGTGTAGATTTATTTTGGCAATTATTGTGACAAGACTAATCACAAAACCAAAGGAATAACCACACCAAGTAATTCTGATTTAATTGTGCTGCAGGTTTAATTTATAATGTGCAGTGTACATTTTTTTTAAAGCCCTAAAATTGTCATTGTTTTCTATTTACTATCTGAAGAATAAATGTAATTAATTACTTGGGTTTCCATTGGGCCTAAGTTCAGTCTTCATCTGTGGTGTCATTACTGAAATGCAGAATAATTAAAGAGATCCTTTATCTTTTTTGAGGGAAATATACTTGGAGTATACTGTTTTTTTTTAAAAAAAGTTTTTCTGTTAAATAGTGCTTCTTCGGGCGGAGGAGGAAGTAGGGGTGCACCTCAGCACTATCCCAAGACTGCTGGCAACAGGTATAGTAAACATGTGAAAAGAATGACTTCTGTAAATAACAGATTTAGGTTAATGATGTTTCTAATGCATTACAGCATAGTTAATAAGGCATCAGGAATCCTATCTTAACGGGTATGATTTCTGTTACATGTCCTAAAATTAGAATATCAGTTCTTAATTATTTCTTAGCCAAACCATCTAATATGAGTTGATATTCTCAACTGCTATTTTATCCTGTTACACTTCGGATTACTTTCACTGATGTTGTTTCTGAAGCCAGCCATTATTGTCCATTACTAAATTGTGGTAGTAAATCTGTATGCGTATAACATGGTCATGAAACATTAGAAGATGTTGGTTCTTGTGGTGTGGCTCCTGGACCAGCAACACTGGCATCACCTGGGAGCTTAGAAATGCAAATTATCGGGCCTTACCCCAGACCCACTAAAGCAGAAACTGGGGTGGGCCTAGGAATCGTTTAACAAGCCCTTCAGGTGATTCTGATATGCAATATTGTTTGAGAACCACTGATTGTGAGTTGCTTAGTTGTAAGGGAAGTTGAGAAAAACCTAAACTGTTTTTTCTGTTTAGAAGGATTTCTGATCTGTATGACATTTGATATGTGAGTGGATGCTATGTTTCAAGTTGTCTTAATCTTTATTTTCCTAATTTTTTACTAGCGAGTTCCTGGGGAAAACCCCAGGGCAAAACGCTCAGAAATGGATTCCTGCACGAAGCACTAGACGAGATGACAACTCCGCAGCAAACAACTCCGCAAATGAAAAAGAACGACATGATGCAATCTTCAGGAAAGTAAGAGGGTAAGTTTATTGGGGCTGTTTTGTCCTTTAAATAAAAGGAGGGAAGAAATGGATTAACTGTGTTTCTTTTGTGTGTGTGCTATATTACTTAGAAGGCAATGTTCATGCCCTAAGTCTATTTTAATGAATGCCAGTGTTGACAGTTTTAAGCTGAAAATTGACACATCAGTGTTTTGGGGCTCAGTTAGTTGCTTTCAGTCATTGGGTTAAAATGCACAAGCCCATTGTGCTGACATTTCCTATGCCTGCTGTGTACCTAGTGATGCACAGAACATAACGGTTTTAGCTCCTGGATCTAGCCTTGGTTTTGAGGATGAGTTTCTTGTCCAACAGCTGGGGACCCTCCAATTAGGTAGATATATTTTAAATAACAGGTTTATTTCAACTTTGGTTAGATGGGTTAAGAAGAACATGGCTTGATATTAAAGGGGAAAGTGATGGGGAAAAAAATGAACATAATTTAAAGGCGATTTTTCAACTAAATAATTCCTTGTGTGTTGGCTGATACCTAGTCTGAATCCTCTTTTCCTAGCATACTAAATAAGCTTACTCCTGAGAAGTTTGACAAGCTATGCCTTGAGCTCCTCAATGTGGGTGTAGAGTCTAAACTCATCCTTAAAGGGGTCATACTGCTGGTAAGTTAAATAAGTTGGCTTAATAACCGAAAGGGAGAGGAAAAGATTTAACCCAGGTTGGGGTGTGTGTGTGTGTGTTGTTGTTTTTTACATTTGCATTATTGCTTAAAACTGAGGTGTGAGTTACACATTAGATGTATGTATCTCTGCACACTGGTGGGGTTTTTTTTTTTTTTTTAAGAAAAGCACTAACTTTTAATGGTATCAGACTTAAGAGGTCATTTTAAATTGTATGTGTTGTGTTGCAGGGTTAATTGGGTTATTAGGCTATTAAGGGGGGTTTTGCTTTGTTTTTCCTTATGTGAAAAATGCCATATTTTGGTTTTGGAAATGAGTTTTATGATAGTTGATGTGATTCTAGCATCTGTTTATAGTTTTTCCAAGATAATTTCAACTCCTGAGGGGGGAGGGTTTTGCTAATATGAGATCTGTGTAATTAGACTTCTTTGGTACACTGCAATAGCTTACAAAATGTAAGTGCTTATATTTTTCTAGGCTGTGTACTAAAGCACTTTACATGCCTCACCTGATTTAGTGTACACAATAAGCCTTACACAAGAGAGATGTTCTTATTCCCAGGTTACGGATGAGGCATAGAGAATTTGTCAGAAATTTGTGAGATTCAAGATCCTTAAGACTACAAGGAAGTATTAAGTTATAAAGAAAGGTTTTTTTCAAGAGTTGTCATATTTAGTTTTAAAAAGTCATTTATTTCAGATTGTGGACAAAGCCCTAGAAGAGCCAAAGTATAGCTCACTGTATGCTCAGCTATGTCTGCGATTGGCAGAAGATGCACCAAACTTTGATGGCCCAGCAGCAGAGGGTCAGCCAGGACAGAAGCAAAGCACAGTAAGTGGTAGTGTTTGCTTGCTTATTTAAAGTTGATCTGAAAGGTTTCATTAGCAAGCCCTGACAAAAGCGCCTTTTGTTTCCAATAGACATTCAGACGCCTCCTAATTTCCAAATTACAAGATGAATTTGAAAACCGAACCAGAAATGTTGATGGTGAGAATTTGTTTGGTACTATGTAGTACTGTATATGTTCAACTTAATTCTGAATGTTGACTTTATTCTTTCTTATTTCAGTCTATGATAAGCGTGAAAATCCCCTCCTCCCCGAGGAGGAGGAACAGAGAGCCATTGCTAAGATCAAGATGTTGGGGAACATCAAATTCATTGGAGAACTTGGAAAGCTTGATCTTATTCATGAATCTATCCTTCATAAGTGCATCAAAACAGTAAGTATGAGTGGGAATGTAAGCTTATATTAATCACTGGGTACATCGTTATTTGGGGGAAATGGGTCAATTATAATTTATAACTTTGCCATTTGAGAGTATTGGTAGGCTAAATATTTTAGATTGCCAGCAAAATTGTTATTTAAATGTTGTAAATATGCAGTATGTTTTGCGAGGTAGGGGTAGAACTGATTGCCTACCTATGTGTAAGTTGCTCAGTTTGGAGGGATGTCTTCAACAGAAACCAGATAAAGAGTTCTATACTAGACACTGTAGGAACTATGAGTCAATGCAAACTTAAGGGAAAGTGCTACATCTAAACCAAGAAGGATTTATTTTTATTTTTTTAATTATTTTTATTTATTTATTTTTGGCTGTGTCGGGTCTTTGTTGCTGTGTGCGGGCTTTCTCTAGTTGGGGTGAGCAGGGGCTACTCTTCATAGAGGTGTGCAGGCTTTTCATTGCGGTGGCTTCTCTTGTTGCAGACCACACGCTCTAGGCACTTGGGCTTCAGTAGTTGTGGCTTTAGGGTTCTAGAGCGCAAGCTCAGTAGTTGTGGCGCATGGGCTTAGTTGCTCCGCGGCATGTGGGATCTTCCCAGACCAGGGCTCGAACCCTTGTCCCCTGCATTGGCAGGCGGATTCTTAACCACTGCGCCACCAGGGAAGCCCCCCAAGAAGGATTTATAAACATGTGACATTTGTTTCTTTTGGTAGCTTTTGGAAAAAAAGAAGAGAGTCCAACTCAAAGATATGGGAGAGGATTTGGAGTGCCTCTGTCAGATAATGAGGACAGTGGGACCTAGGTTAGACCATGAACGAGCCAAGGTATGTGTGATGCTGACAGAAACAGTGTAAGCTTGTCTTGATATTATTCGAATCAAACCTATTTTTGTGATATAGATAGCTATTAGTCATTAACCTTGATAATACTTAGAAGCCTTAAATAGTATACATTTGCCTTTAGCGTTTTCTTCTAAAAGTGGTTTTTTTCTTTTTTCTTTCAGTCCTTAATGGATCAGTACTTTGCCCGAATGTGCTCCTTGATGTTAAGTAAGGAATTGCCAGCGAGGATTCGTTTCCTGCTGCAGGTAAAACTGGTTTCTTTAGGTATGCTGACTTTCTGTTTAGAAATATTAAAATAATACTTAATAAAACTCTTTATATTAAAGGATACCGTAGAGTTGAGAGAACACCATTGGGTTCCTCGCAAGGCTTTTCTTGACAATGGACCAAAGACGATCAATCAAATCCGTCAAGATGCAGTAAAAGTAAGTTTTGCTTTGTTTTTAATCAAGTGGGTTTTAAGTTTATAATAGCACTAAGACGACCTTAAACTTTTTGAGACTGTCTCATCTTACCAGTAGAGCTTAATGTTTATGGTGTCTTGTATGCCCTTTTGAGAGAAGAAGTTGTTTATAGAAATTATATAAATAGCACTCTTTATAGTCCAGGGAAGTATTTCTAGTTTTCCCAATAGAAGAAGTTTAGTTTTATGTAAAACCGTGTTCAGAAATAAGTGTTTATTCACTTTATTTCTGAAGGATCTAGGAGTGTTTATTCCTGCTCCTATGGCTCAAGGGATGAGAAGTGACTTCTTTCTGGAGGGACCGTTCATGCCACCCAGGATGAAAATGGATAGGGACCCACTTGGAGGACTTGCTGATATGTTTGGACAAATGCCAGGTGATTTTGAACAAAATAGTGGTTTGGTTACATTAAAAACTGAGTTTTAACATTTTAATAGTAAAGAGTTCTTCATGTCTGTATTTTAAGGTAGCGGAATTGGTACTGGTCCAGGAGTTATCCAGGATAGATTTTCACCCACCATGGGGCGTCATCGTTCAAATCAACTCTTCAATGGCCATGGGGGACACATCATGCCTCCCACACAATCGCAGTTTGGGGAGATGGGAGGCAAGTTTATGAAAAGCCAGGTAAGAAAACATTTAAGGATGTTTAGGCAACAGGTATTAAATCTTGGAATGTATATGAATAGATTTGCTTTTTTAAAAGGACAGATATTTCAGGTCTAGGAAACCGAAAAACAATGTGTGTTTTTCTAAACCAAATTTATATGTGTGACAGTTATTTCAAACTGGGTAAAATGCTTATCCTTGAGATTAGTAAAGTATTAGTAAAGTCACATCGCTTTATGTAAGTTAGGTTAGATATTTATTCTTCCTGTTTCACCTTTTACTTTCTCTGGGCAAATTCAGTTAAGCTTTTCTATGGCTTGGCCTCATCCCTTTGGTACTTGATTACCATAATTTGTGGACCCCTTTTTATCTAGACTTTCTTTCTCTCTTTCTGAAATAGGGGCTAAGCCAGCTCTACCATAACCAGAGTCAGGGACTCTTATCCCAGCTGCAAGGACAGTCGAAGGATATGCCACCTCGGTTTTCTAAGAAAGGACAGCTTAATGCAGATGAGGTACACTTGCCTATGTTACTTATATACCATAGTTTGTCGATTCAGAAATCTATTGCCCGATGATTATAAAAAGACGCGTTATTAAGAGGACTTAATGCTGGAATCCTTTACCTTCTTTCTCTCTTTTCTGTACTATTTTTTCTTTCTTTGGATGTCCAGCATCCTATGAGTGAAGATTATGAGATATGAGGGCAAATGTCTTAAAAGTCTTCAGTTAGAGCAAGGAAAATGGTTGATGAGATTTTTATTGTGACTTCCCAGCAAATAGAATGACTTAGAATAAAGTAAAATGTTTTCTAAACTTTTAATTAAATTTTCTGGGTTTTAATATTTTAGTGATGCTAATCCTTCGAGAATTCTGGTATAAGATTTATAACAGTATTTTATTTTTGTGTGCATCAGATCTTTAGTTTTCTTGCCAGAAATTAAACCTAATAACATGGAGTAACCTGTTTAGTTATTTAAGATACTTAAATTTCTGCCATAGATTCTATCATGCTTGTGTATGCTGAATTAACTTTAGGATGTTGGAGTGTTGCATTCAATATGTTAGCTAACTGCTTGTTAACTTGGATATCTGTTCTGATTTGTTCGCAATTCTAGATTAGCCTGAGGCCTGCTCAGTCTTTCCTAATGAATAAAAATCAAGTGCCAAAGCTTCAGCCCCAGATAACTATGATTCCTCCCAGTGCACAACCACCGCGCACTCAAACACCACCTCTGGGACAGGTATGCACTGCAGCATGACAGTGTTTTCTGTCATTCCAGTACTTTCTGAAGATGTCTGAAGGCTGCTTTTTAATGTCTTCTCTCTTAACTTCATAAGCTCCTTTTTAGTAATAAAAAAATATTAAACATTCATATCTACCATTTTGCTGTTTTTTAGACACCTCAGCTTGGTCTCAAAACTAATCCACCACTTATTCAGGAAAAGCCTGCCAAGACCAGTAAAAAGCCACCACCGTCAAAGGAAGAACTGCTTAAATTGACCGTAAGTCTCAAATAATCCCATAGTCTGGTTCATGGAGTGTATTTGAGATAGGAAAACTCTAAAGATATTTGGACTTTGTTCTTTTCAGGAAACTGTTGTAACCGAATATCTGAATAGTGGAAATGCAAACGAAGCTGTCAATGGTGTAAGAGAGATGAGGGCTCCTAAACACTTTCTCCCCGAGATGTTAAGCAAAGTAATCATCCTGTCACTAGACAGAAGTGATGAAGATAAAGAAAAAGCAAGTTCTTTGATCAGTTTACTCAAACAGGAGGGGATAGCCACAAGTGACAACTTCATGCAGGTAGAATACTTTCCGGATTCCATAAGAACTCTTGCCTTTCAAATTTGGAAACTAATAAAACTGACTGTTATATATTCCTTCTAAGGCTTTCCTGAATGTATTGGACCAGTGCCCCAAACTGGAGGTTGACATCCCCTTGGTGAAATCATATTTAGCACAGTTTGCAGCTCGTGCTATTATTTCGGAGCTGGTGAGCATTTCAGAACTAGCTCAACCACTGGAAAGTGGCACCCATTTTCCTCTCTTCTTACTTTGTCTTCAGCAATTAGCTAAATTACAAGATCGAGAATGGTTAACAGAGCTTTTCCAACAAAGCAAGGTCAATATGCAGAAAATGCTCCCAGGTAAGAGAATGCTGGGGATTTTTTTTGTTTATTTTTAATACTAAATCTGGGGATTCCTTAGTACCCTGAGTGAATTTATATAGGTCAGTGTGATTATCCTGTCCAGATAACAATAAGCATTCCCACAGACAGACTTTGTCTTTATAAAAAGAAGAGGTTATTATGATTTAACTATTTTCATTTGGTCCAAATACTGGGTTTCCTTTGCTAGGTTAGTTCCTTATTATTTTACATGAATCTTGTGCATTTGGAAAATCATTTGTAGAGCAGTTTTCTAGACCAACATAGGTAAAATGAACTACCTGATGATGGGAATGGCTTTGTCTCTTCAGAAATTGATCAGAATAAGGACCGCATGTTGGAGATCTTGGAAGGAAAGGGACTGAGTTTCTTATTCCCACTCCTCAAATTGGAGAAGGAACTGTTAAAGCAAATAAAGTTGGATCCATCTCCTCAAACCATATATAAGTGGATTAAAGATAACATCTCTCCCAAACTTCATGTAGATAAAGGATTTGTGAACATCTTAATGACTAGGTAAGATAACAGAGTTGTGGTTTTCTACATTTAGTAGAGAGTAAACCTGTGTTTTGTTTCCTAGAAAAAAGTCTACAAGGCAAGGGACTAAGAATTGTCTGTTTCTTGAGCTAGAAAATTCACTTTGAGGTTCTAACAAGACCTCTTTCTGTGCAGCTTCTTACAGTACATTTCTAGTGAAGTAAACCCACCCAGTGATGAAACAGATTCTTCCTCTGCTCCTTCCAAAGAACAGTTAGAGCAGGAAAAACAACTGCTTCTTTCCTTCAAGCCAGTAATGCAGAAATTCCTTCATGATCACGTTGATCTACAAGTCAGTGCCCTCTATGCTCTTCAGGTGCACTGCTACAATAGCAACTTCCCAAAAGGTGAGAGGACCAACATCAGAAGAATGATGAGTGAGGGGCAATTCTTAAACAGCACACTAAATAATGGGGTTACATTTTGTCTTTTAGGCATGTTACTCCGCTTTTTTGTTCACTTCTATGACATGGAGATTATTGAAGAAGAAGCTTTCTTGGCTTGGAAAGAAGACATAACCCAAGAGTTTCCAGGGAAAGGCAAGGCTTTGTTCCAGGTAAATCTTGAGAGAAATTTGGTTTGCTTTTTCCAGTTGGTATTGTTTTATAATAAGCCTTTTAAAATTGAAATACAAGCAAAATAGTCCTGGTAATTTGTACATACATGTGATTCTTCACTATTAAAAGCTGTGGTAGGGCTTCCCTGGTGGCGCAGTGGTTGAGAGTCTGCCTGCTGATGCAGGGGACACGAGTTCGTGCCCTGGTCCGGGAGGATCCCACATGCCGCGGAGCGGCTGGGCCCGTGAGCCATGGCCACTGGGCCTGCGCATCCGGAGCCTGTGCTCCGCAACGGGAGAGACCACAACAGTGAGAGGCCCGCGTACCGCAAAGGGAAAAAAAAAAAAAGCTGTGGTAAAGCAGGCAGTAAGCAAAATGAAGTAAAGCTATGAAATAAAAGGCTTCAATCCTAGTAGTGTCTAAGCTGTTAGATTAGAGGTGGCTAACATTTTTTAGAAGTAAAGCTACTTATAAAGATAGGGTGATTGTACACGATTGGATTGAGACTTTTTTTTTTTTTTTTTTTTTTTTTTGGCGGTACGCGGGCCTCTCACTGTTGTGGCCTGTCCCGTTGCGGAGCACAGGCTCCGGACGTGCAGGCTCAGTGGCCATGGCTCACGGGCCCAGCTGCTCTGCGGCATGTGGGATCTTCCCGGACCAGGGAATGAACCCATGTCCCCTGCATCACCAGGCGGACTCTCAACCACTGTGCCACCAGGGAAGCCCCTGAGCCATTTTTTTAACTGTCAGTAAACATGAGATTGTTTCTGATTTCTCATACCATGATTTATCATCTTACTTAGTGGAGTAGAATTCTAGCCATGGGGAAGAACTTGTATGTCAGGGGATTCCACAGCATACGTTAATCATCTGGAAAGTAATTTAAAAGGAAGTTCCAGGTCTGATCCTAGACATTCTGATTTAGTAGGCTAGTGTGTGTTACACAACCCAGGTGATTCTCATACTATTTTTCTAGGGGCCAGGCTTTGAGAAATGCTGGTCTATAGTATCTTTATTCCTAAGGTTCAGGAACTAGTTTCATGAGGATTATCCTCACAGCATTTGTCCGCAGTCTTGTCCTTGGGGAATCTGATCCTACAGGTCCGGGGTGGGGCTGGAGATCTACTGCTCCGAATCTTCTTTGTTGTCCTGTGTGCCTTTCCACCCCCGCCACACACACACCGCATTGCTTATGTATTTAAGTTTGGGAGGAGCCACTGTCCCATATTAAAACAGTCCTGAAGTGTAATGGAGTGGTGTCAAAGAACGACACCCAAATTGACGGTTCCTAAGCAGCTTGTAATCCCAAATCCAAATAATAAGCCATTTTTTTTTAAACATCTTTATTGGAATATAATTGCTTTACAGTGTTGTGTTAGTTTCTGCTGTATAACAAAGTGAATTAGCTATATGTATACGTATATCCCCATATCCCCTCCCTCTTGTGTCTCCCTCCCACCCTCCTTATCCCACCCCTCTAGGTGGACACAAAGCACCAAGCCAATCTCCCTGTGCTATGCGGCTCCTTCCCACTAGCTAGCTATTTTACGTTTGGTAGTGTATATACGTCAGTTCTACTCTCTCACTTCATCCCAGCTTACCCTTCCCACTGTCTGTGTCCTCAAGTCCATTCTCTACGTCTGGGTCTTTATTCCTGTCCTTAAGCCATTCTTTAAAATAACTTACAGCTAATACACAAATGTAGGTTCTGAAGACTGTTTGCAATTACAAAATGTGTGGTACTGTCTAAAACTTTTGTTCTTAGGTAGGTTGTTTGTTCGATCTGGAATAAAAAATTCTGCTATTCTGTCTGTAAGTACTACTTATTTCATTAAATTACAAATTTACAGGTGAATCAGTGGCTAACCTGGCTAGAAACTGCTGAAGAAGAAGAATCAGAGGAAGAAGCTGACTAAAAGAACCAGCCAAAGCCTTAAATTGTGCAAAACATACTGTTGCTATGATGTAACTGCATTTGACCTAACCACTGCGAAAATTCATTCCGCTGTAATGTTTTCACAATATTTAAAGCAGAAGCACGTCAGTTAGGATTTCCTTCTGCATAAGGTTTTTTTGTAGTGTAATGTCTTAATCATAGTCTACCATCAAATATTTTAGGAGTATCTTTAATGTTTAGATAGTATATTAGCAGCATGCAATAATTACATCATAAGTTCTCAAGCAGAGGCAGTCTATTGCAAGGACCTTCTTTGCTGCCAGTTATCATAGGCTGTTTTAAGTTAGAAAACTGAATAGCAACACTGAATACTGTAGAAATGCACTTTGCTCAGTAATACTTGAGTTGTTGCAATATTTGATTATCCATTTGGTTGTTACAGAAAAATTCTTAACTGTAATTGATGGTTGTTGCCGTAATAGTATATTGCCTGTATTTCTACCTCTAGTAATGGGCTTTATGTGCTAGATTTTAATATCCTTGAGCCTGGGCAAGTGCACAAGTCTTTTTAAAAGAAACATGGTTTACTTGCACAAAACTGATCAGTTTTGAGAGATCGTAAATGCCCTTGAAGTGGTCTTTGTGGGTGTGAAACAAATGGTGAGAATTTGAATTGGTCCCTCTTATTATAGTATTGAAATTAAGTCTACTTAATTTATCAAGTCATGTTCATGCCCTGATTTTATATACTTGTATCTATCAATAAACATTGTGATACTTGATATAGTTGTGTGACTTTAAGTAGCACCTACAAATTTATGAAGAACTGATAGGTTTTGTTTTGAGATAGGTCTGTCTTAGGAACTTCTAATTCATAATCAGAAATTCACAATTTTCTGATTAGACAGAAAATTCAAGGTGGTTATTCCTCTTTAGGTCATGTTACTGGAAGTAACCAATATACGATTCCTGTAATCAAGGGCAGTGCTGAGAATCACAAGTCTTATGACTTCAAAGGGACGTTGCTAATGCATAACGACAAACGTGACATTTATCTTTTCGTCACCATACTGAACTATGTGGTGAACTGAGAGGTTCATCACCCTCATGGTCAAGACAAGTGTAACAATCCTATCATCATTCTCAGTAATTGTAATTGTTCTGTTTCAAGGAAGGTTCCCCCTTGAAACCCCAGAGTAGCCCAGTAAAACTGGCTCCTTAATCCAACTGAAGCCTGCATGGAGGTTTAAAATATATTTTCAGAAACCACTTAATAAGCATTTGCTCAAATTGCCCTTGTTAACCAGCTCTAGGAATGTGACAGTCCTAGGCAGGCTTTGGCTTGGGTAGGGGCTCTTGAAAGTGTTGCTGGAGTCCTGGTTGCTCGTCTTAGCTTCTAAGAGCAACCTGTACTTAGTTTGGGGGGAGCCTCTAGGCAGACAGTAATACACCATACTGCTAAATCTGATAGATAGAACCTTTGTCTTCAGTGTTGCACCTGCTTATTCTCTGAGAGGGGTGGTAGGTAAAACCAGTATTTGTGTCCTCTTGGCGTCAGAAGCTAGCTCTCCCTGTGCCCTAGCAGACCTCTTCATTCTAACATGATTCATAGCTTTTGGTGGATATTGTAAATACCATGAAATTAAAGCTAAGTGGAGACTTGTGTAAATTAGCTTTAGATAGAATATCAAGCTGACTTTACTAGGCTGTAGAAATAAATGGCATTCCTGGCGCTCTGCCCAACCCTCCGCAAGGGGGAAACTGATTTTTAACCCAGCAAGTGTGGCCTCTTTTGTTAGAGAGGTGGGCCTTGGCTTCAGTTTACAGCCAGAATTCTCCCAATTCAGCTAGAGAATTGGGCCAAAGGAAGTCCCAGAGTTCGACGTGGTGTGTGGCGGCTTGTCAGAAGTCAGACCTGTGTCCCCCCAACCAGTGCTTCAAGAACAACTCAGATGCCCCTTAAAGAGCAACACCTCCCCACTCCCATCTTGTTCAAAAAACACTGAACAGGGTGTTTTACAACCTACCATACTATGGAATGACAATATTTGGATGTACTGGGCATGTGCCTTGTATGAAGGACATAATGCTTTTAGTATCAGCACACTGTCTACACTAAGTCTACAGTGACGTATCTTAAAGATAAGATTCCGCATCTTCGGGCTTCCCTGGTGGCGCAGCGGTTGAGAATCTGCCTGCCAATGCAGGGGACATGGGTTCAAGCCCTGGTCTGGGAAGTTACCACATGCCGCGGAGCAACTAAGCCCGTGCATTACAACTACTGAGCCTGTGCGTCTGGAGCCTGTGCTCCGCAACGAGAGGCCGTGATAGTGAGAGGCCCGCGCACCGCAATGAAGAGTGACCCCCGCTTGCCACAACTAGAGAAAGCCCTCGCACAGAAACAAAGACCCAACACAGCCAATAAGTAAATACATTAATTAAAAAAAAAAAAAAGATTCCACATCTTACCGCCGACGTCGGCTTTTCCTTAAAATACAGCAAAACAGGGTTGCCTTCATTTTGCCAGCTCTTTCCCCACCCCCCCAAACAGGCTGCACTTCACTCCTACACCAAAACTTAAGATCACCAGTAACTCCAGTGCTGCCTGTTATCCAGTATGTTTTGCTCATCTAGGAAGCATTTGACAGTAAATCACTCCTTGAGTGATTTTTCTTTTCAGGACACCTCTTAGTTTTCCTTCTTCCTCTCTGTTCCTTCTTAAGTCTCTAATGGCAAATGCCTGATATCAAACCCAATGTCCAGTTATCAAATCTTGTTAATTCTTCCTTCAAAACATTAGAAATTGGACAACTCACCTCTTCAGCTGTGGCTCTCATTTCTCACCTAGATACCACACCACCCCAAACTGGATTCTCTGCTTGGCCCTTGCTCTCCTTTTAGTCTCCAACACAGCAGCCAGAGGAAGAGGAATCCTTCAAAACAAAACTCGCTTAGGACAAAATGCACCAAAATGACTTTCAACCTAGATTTTTAAGTGGAAATACTTAAAATTGATCTACACAGCCCTAGGTCTGATCTAGTCTCCCCTTCTCCCTGCCTCTACCCGCACCCTGTTTCTCGGGTTGTTTCCTGCCACTGGCTCTTGCTCATTCTGTTCCCACCACCCTGGCCTCTTTGGAGGTTCCTGGGACATGCCAAGCACTGGAGGTTTTCTGTTCCTGCTGCCCTCTGGAAAACTGGATGACTGGCTCTCTTCCCCTGTCAAGTCTTGGCTCAGATACCACCTTTATTAGTAAGGGCCACACCTGTCTACCATATTTTAAATGTAATGCTGAGCACATCCTTCAACTCTTTCCTGCTGTAGGTATCTCCACATCTACCATTGTTACGTGATGTGCTGCGTATTTGCAGTTGACTCCCTCCAGAATGTGCGGAGCATGACATTTTTGACTGTCTCATTCACTGCTGGATCCCCAGAACTTGGTGCCTAGCATGCATAAGCACTCAAGTATTTGTTAAACCAAATCACAAATTAGCAAATGATCCTACATGGCAGGATCTGGACATAGAAGAAAGGAGGAATGGAAAGAACTTGGACTTAAGCTGTATATCTAGGGTTCATTCCTGTCACTTATTAGCAATGTGATCTTAGGCAAGATATTTCATTTCTGAGTTGATTTCTTTTGAAAACGGGGCTAATGTTTAAGGGTTGCCATGAGAACTAAATAAGGTGGTACGTGGAAAGTTACTAGCAGAGAGGCTCACACAGTAGTCCTTCGATGTATATGTGAACGACCTTAGCAGATTTTCCAAGACTTCTCGCCATGAGAACTGCTTCCAGCCTGAGCTTCCAATCGCCAGCTCAGTCCAGTGGGCATTTCTCAGTCTTCCTATTTGACCTATCAAAAGCATTCAACAGTTGACTCCTCTCTCTATTTCGTTTGTTTTCCTCTCAGGCTTCTCCTTAGTCTCCTTTTACAGCTCTCTTTTGTTGCCTGGTTCATGAATGTTACTGTTCTGCTTTCCTCTCTCAACACTGTCACTCCTGTAGCTCCACTTACCACCTGTGTGCTGATGACATCTGTATCTTGAGTTCACACCTCTTTCCAAAACGTCAAACTTGTGCATCCCACCAGCTTCTGGACGTTTTATCTGAGTGTAACACAAGCACTTCAAACTCAACATGTCCAACGCTGAACTCTCTCCTTCAAACCAACATTTCCTCTTCTGGCTCTGAATGATACCCCATCCAAGCCAAAAACCCAAGTCATTCTTTACCCCCTTTTTAGCCAATCACCATGTGTTATCCATCTTACTTCCATTATAGCTCTTCAAGCCATTTACTTCCTATTTCTTCACTGCAGTGCTGTAAAACCACCCACATCAGACTCCAGAGCGTTCGCTGCCAGTATCTGAAGAAATTGCCCAGTGACACCAGGTCCAGGTCAGAGGCCTGGGCAGAAGCCCACAGCTGACAGCTTGAATCATGTGTCCACCCCTTGTTGCCTTGGTTTCCTTTAGTGGATCAAGCGTCTGGGTTTTGGGGCCCCTCTTGTGTCAAGCAGGCCCTGACTCCCAGCTATATAGTGTAGGGGGGAAAAAAGGAACTTTGGGAGGGATTTGGGTGGACAGCTAGGGAAGAAAATGATCACTGTCCACTGTGAGTCCACTCTGTACCCCACTTCCCCACCTAGCACTTACTACACTGCATTGTGACCAACTGCTTAATGCTTGTCTTTCCACTTTCTACTCCTCCAAGAGGAGGGTGGGGACTGTCTCATTTATTGCTCTATTCCCAGTGCCTAGCACAGTGCTGGGCACATATTAGGGATCAGTAAATAGGTATTGAATGCGACATGAATCTAGGTTTTGAGAAACCCAAATTTTATGCAGTTGGGGGTGGGGGGGAAGTTGTGGCTCTTAAAAAAGAAGACAAAATTGCGTTCCGGGCCCAGAGGAGTCCTATGTAAGAAAATGGCCTTGAAACATAAGCTTCGTTGACTTCATGGTAACTCTGAGTGAGAGACTAGAGTCTATACACTACATTTTAATAATTTTCATACCTATCTGTACCCACTAGACAGAAACTAAAAATGGTATTTATCAAAAAATCCTTGTTGAAGGGACTTGACTTTTTCTCCTTAGTGGCTGCCCAGCCTTACCATTTCCCAATGCTTCCAGTCTAATTACAAAGCACCCAGTTCCCCACATTACATTATTTGTACATGCAAAAGTGAGTTCCTCATCTGTGCCAGCCTGGCGCTAGGGGTTGGGACACAGCATGAGTTAAGATGCCATCTCTCCCCCCAGGGAGCCCACTGTCCAGAGGGGGAGCAGACAGGAGCAGACCCTTGTGGCCATAGAGCAGGCAGTGGACACACTGAGATGGGAGAAAGGGGCCACCTGAGGGGAGAGGAGGAAACATCCTGGAGAAGTTGAGACTTCAAGGAAGAGTTGCTTTCCCAGCAAACGTTTGAGGGAGGGCTTTCCAGGCACAGGCGGGGAACCCACCTCCGCCTTTCTCCTGGCTCTGCAGGGCTCCCATCTCCCTTCCACTCTACACCAGGACAGAGTCCACTTCCAAATGAGGGGGCATCTTTCATCTTCTGCTGGAGGATAGCAGCGGTGCAGTGGGGCCAGGAGGACAGGGAATCATTTACCTCGATAGATTCTGAGACTTCCAAGGAGCATCCTCCAAGGAAAGCCAGGGCTGTCGCCAAGGGAATTTCTCAACTCAGGGCAGAGAGGAGCAGAAGCAGGACGCTGAAGTCACACAGGCTGTCCAGACCCACAGGCTGTCCTCCGAGCCTACATCACCTGGAGGATGGGATAGAGCAAGGCCACCCATCAGGATGCTGTCTCTATAGCGCCCTCTGCTGGGATCCCAGGAGAAAGATCCCCTTGGCAGGATATTGTATCCTTGTTCCACAGGAAAGGCCAAGACCTATTGGGCACGCTCATCAATGGGAGAAGAGGCAGTGAAAATTTTGGCCTCAACGATGCAACGCTGTGACTGATAAGCAGTGAATCCTTGAGGGCTGTTCACGTCTGCCCGGGACGTACAGAGTCACATACCAGAGACTGCATCCCAGGTCCCCCATTAATTAGTTCCATTAGCTTAGGTCAATCACTTTACCTCTCTGGGCTTCATTTGCCTTATCTGTGAAATAATCCTTGGTTTGTCCACTTTCTAGGGTTGTTGTGAGGAGACAGACAGGTAATGGAAAACAGCGTTGGACAGGTGTGGGATTGCTCTCCAAATCCATTCGTCTCATAAATATTTATTGAGTCCAAGCTATGTGCCAGGCACTATTCCAGGGCTGGGGATATAACAGTGAATGAGACAAAGTCTTCTTATGGAGCAAACATTCCAGGTGATTGGAGAGAAAGAGAACAAACACATATATAATGTCAGTAGTAAAAAGTGCTCTACATAGAGAAATAAACAGAACAAGAATGATGTAAATGCTACTTGAAATAGGGTATTATGAGGACGTGACCTCTGAGCAAAGACCTAAATAAAGTGAGGGAGTGAACTCTGCAGATATCTGCAGGAAGAGGGGGCGCAAAACCAATGGCCTGGAGGTGGGAACACAGGTGGAGTGCCTGAGGGTCAATGCAGGGGTCAGTGTGACCGAGTAGAGTAGGGGCCTGAGGCTGGAAAGGGGCAGGGGCGACACGTGGAACTAGTAGGACATGGTAATAACTTCGGTATTTTTTCTAAGTGGAATGGACTGTCTTTGGAGGATTACTATTATTATTTATTAATGATATTAATAATGCATTAACACTATCCAGTGCTATGCTGTGGCTTATTACTATGATTATTCTAGCTAACATTTCTTGGGCATTTAGTATATGCCAGGCTGGACCAGGTACATTAATCATTCCATTTCATCTTCCCAAGCTCCTTGAGGCAGGTACTTTACCATCTGTATTTCACTGATGAGGAAACCGAGGCTCAGAGAAGTTAAGCACCTCACCCAAGATCTTTCATTTATTCAGCCAGCGTTTAGGAGCAACTTTCTTCATGCTCTTTTGAAAGTTTTAAGTCACAGCGTCATGATTCGGACCCTGCACTGCATCTCGAGAGCCAGCCCTCACCACCACGTGCACAACTGCATGTTGAGGGGACAGAGAGGGGGAAAGAAAGGAAGAGACCCGTCCCAGTGACAGTGAGCCCCTCCTTCCTGGGGGTGCGCAGAGCTAGTGAGTATGTGAGGGTCACAAGACCTGAAGTGAGGAGCAGTCAGCCTCCAGATCCCCCTGTAATAGGTTGTTGTGTCCCCCTCAAAAGATATGCTGACTTCCTAACTCTCGGTAGCTGCCAACGTGACCTTATTTGGAAATCAGGTCTTCGCAGATGTCACGAGGCTGTGCCAGAAAGCACAAAGAAATTTAACACAGATTTAATCATTATTCCTGGGGACACTATCACACAATCTAAAGACTTAGCAAAAGTTGTAAACAAGCCATTTTAAGGATCACTTGAAAATTCTGTATGCTAGGGACTTCCCAGTCCAGTGGTTAAGACTCCGTGCTTCCACTGCAGGGGGCAGAGGTTCGATCCCTTGTCGGGGAGCTAAGATCCCACAATCCGTATGTTAAATGGAGATGGAAAATACCCCACCTACTGGACAAATGGAAAGGCCAAATGTCCTAATGTGATGCAGTTGGGCACTTGTAACTCGGGTGCCAGGAGCAACGTTGCTCCTGTAGTTCTTACGTGCCGCCCCCAAAAGGACCTATGTGTTACCAGGGCTGCCGGAGCCGCTACCCCCTCGGCCCCACTCCCTGCAGCCTGAACTGGTTACATATCTTCCCACTGGGCCTCCCTCCCTCCTCAGGCCAGCAGAAGGCTAAGTGCCCCCTGTCATCCACCCTGGACCCCCCGCCCCCGAACGTCTCCATACACCTGCTAATCTACGCCAATTCCCTGCCCCTGCTCTCTGAAGCCCTTCCTCCATACCCTCTGGGTCCCACAGTCCATCACCAGCAAATGTCCCTGTATCCCCAATCTCTCTCTGAACATTCCTGCCACCTTGTTCTGAAGGAAACCCAGCTGTCCCCTGATGCCGTCACTTCCCCTGCTGTCCTTCCTTTCACGCCAATGGCCTCGGGTGGGCCAGTGTCCACCTTGCTTCCCACCAACGCTTTCCAGCCACGTCTGCCCTTTCTTCCGAACACCCAGATCCTTTGAAGTTTGTGCCATCAGACGTCACTACCTCCCCAGTATGTTGACTTCCCTGTTCTTCAAGATAACCATCTCACAGCTTCTCCTCCTTCCCTAAGCCTTATCTGACTCTCCCCTCCCTGTCTCTCCACACCCCAGCCCTAGCTGGTGAAATTGCCTTGCCAGGCTTTTCAGCCCCAATGAAAAATAACTGTGGGTGTTCCCCCAGCGAGGGCACATTTGTAATGATATACAACCTTGCTACTCCAAGTATAGTCTTTGGACTAGTATCACCTGGGAACTTATTAGAATCGCAGAATAACTGGTCTTACTCCGGACCTACTGGATCAGAATCCCATTAAAGTTTGATGAGCCTTGATATACAACCTAATACAGCCCCCCTTGCTGACCACGAAGGACTGTACTGTGTCCCCAGCTGTGGTGGCCTGGGACTCAGCTTCTACTTCATTGAGAAGCAATTCTATTCCCCCATCTCTTCCTACCATTGAAACTACCGACTTGCCAACAATTGTCCCCACGTGACTCTCCTCCTTTTACTATGGATCAAAGGTCCTAGCTCTTTCCGGGACTTCCCTGGTAGCGCAGTGGTTAAGAATCTGCCTGCCAATGCAGGGTGCCTGGGTTTGATGCCTGGTTAGGGAACTAGATCCCACACGCATGCCGTAAATAAGAGTTTGCATGCCATAACTGAGGAGCCCATGAGCCTCAACTAAGGAGCCTGCCTGCCACAACTAAGACCTGGCACAACCAAAATAAATAATAAATAAAATAAAATCATAGTTAAAAAAAAATAAAAAGGTCCCAGCTCTTTCCAAAAGCCAAACCCTCTCTCCATTCTCAGACCCCATTCCCTGGGGCTAAATAACTATAAGTCACTTGCTGTCCGCACCACAGGGAACAGAGGGCCACTGGCCATAGCACAACTGTCCCTGGGATTACACTGTCAGCTCATATGACAACTGAGAGCTTCAAAGCTGCTTTGAATAGGGGTTTTGCACAAGATCAGCTCTATGCAATGTGAGATTGCAGCATGAAGAGTCCCTGAGTCTTCCTGGAATCAGAAGAGTGGAAATCTGACTTCTGCAATTTCTATGAACCATGAAAAAGAGGGATGCTGATGGCTCCAATGCCAGAAAGTTCAGACTAGACCGATAAGAGGGTTGCAGGTGCTGAAGCAAGGTTTGAACATCCATTAAGCCAGTCCCAGCATTCGTCCCTCCTTTAAGTGCTCACGACCAAGGAATATGGTGGTGCTGCCTTCTCCCACCTCCTTGGCCCAAGAGTGCTCCTTTGCATTGCTTCGCTGCCACGAACACTGGGGGCAGCCGGAAGAGAGAGAAGCAAGGAACGTGTCTGCAGGCAGGCACGGCGCATACATGCAGGTCAGGACAGCCTGGCAGCGGGCTGTGGCAGGAAATGAAGTCTCCACTTCTTTCCAGTCAAGGAAATTGGAGCCCTGGCTCCCACTGGAGAAATCAAAGCAGCATTGTTTCAAAGAACAAAACAGTCCAGGAGAGAACAAAGGTTTTGGCATTGAGCTCTCTCGGGAGAAGATGCTGTCAAAGACACTCCACTCCACTTAGAGGAATCCAGTCTGTCTGGGACTAAAAACCAACCCACAGGTTCATTTATTAGGCTTATGCTCAGAGGGGTCATCTTTCGGTAGTTTGACTAATATTTGGTGCCTTCACAATTGTCAAAATGAGACCAAAATCTGGTGGGCCGTATTAAAGGTTTCTAAGAAACTGCAACGTTACAACTGCAACATTACAACTGCAATTTACAACCATGTGGAGAGTCTGGCAGTGCACTTGCTGATGGCTGCCGTGTCTGGGAAGGGGCATCTGGGCTCGGACCAAATGGCTGCCATTGACAGTCCAAGTGTAAACATGGCTCCAACAAAACAAATTTGCCAAAATCCATTGTAGGAGAGAAGGATGGAGTCACCGGATACCTCAGAGCAGAGAGTCCAATCTTTTCCTGCAACCTCCATTTTTAGATAAGAAATTTGATTTTAAGAACAAAATATAAATGAGCACCTACTTCTTGTTGTCTTATGCTGGGCCCTTGGAAAAGAGATGAAAAAGATATAATCCTGGTCCTTGAGTTCACTGTCTGGTGGGGACATATGAATAGATCCTTTCAATCAACAGTCTGGGGTCATTCAGGGCAGAGCTAAGGAGCCTGACACACCTCACTTTCTATAGGAACACGCAACAATAACCAGTATTCAAATTATGACCCTGAATCATCACAAGAGGGTTAATACCTCACTCAAAGGTATCGTATGTGGGAATGGAGAGGGCAGCAACAGAGAAAGGGCACACAGGAAGCCTGTGGTAGGGGTATAGGTCTTGCATTGTTTTCATATTTTATTACATCACATATTCTTCTGTGTTCATGATAAAAGTAATGAATGAAGCTGAGTCTTTGACAATACTGAGTCTTCTGATTGAACTGTACCTTCCTTTCCCCAAATCCCAGATGTCCAGCACAGGATACAATAAATTTTCCTTACTGTTAAATCGGTTTGAAACAGTGTTTTCTGTGACTTGTCACTAAAAGCATCCTAATTGCAAACATCTAGCTGATGTTTCATGGAAAACATTCTGGGGAACACACTGGATTAGAGTTCTACTTAGGAGATAGAATTGACAAGAAGGTGAATTCACAAATTTAGTGACCTCTGGATAAGAGGCTTGAAAAATCCAGCCCTGACGTCTTTTACCTAAAATTGTCCTCTTTGCTACTTAGCTGTGGACTACAAAAAAAAAAGCAAATACAGATTTGCTCCGGGAGTGTTGCCGCAGGCAATCTAGAATTGATCAGCTATGTCAAGGGAGATGAATAAAAAGTTAAGATATTTTCCAAAACTCAATATTTTCAAAATGAAAAATGTTACAAAAACATTTTTTTGCTGTAGTAAGCAGAATAAGCAAAAAGAGCAAATACATATATTTCATAAGCAAAAAATATAATCTGTATTGATGAAAAATGTTTCCAGTCACTCGACACAGAAAGACCTCAAGTTACTAATGCAGTTGACAAAGACTAGACAGTCTGTTTAAAATTCTCGGCAATGACCCTGGAACATATAACTTAGAAGGATCTCAATCTTATTTTATAGGTAGGGATACTGAGGCTGAAAAGTGAAGCATTTTGTCACACCAGTGGGGGTGACAGTCAGGCTAGAGGCCAGGGCAGCCTTCCTATTGCCGGCGCTTGGTGCAAAGTAAGACTCTGAGGACAGGCTGCAATCTGTTCATCTACTCCACCCAAATCAGTGGGTGCACTGAGATCTAGATGAACTGGATTAGCCTGTAACATAAACCCTTTCCTGTGCCCCTGATGTTATACTGCGAGCATCACAACTGACCTGCACTGCTCTAACTTACCCAAATGACCAGAGCATCAAAACTACCTTTAGGAAAAGGCTGTGCTGCCCTACACTCCAAATTCTAGTATTAGGAGTTGATTCTTATCTCTTTTAAATGGTCTTTCTTGCCTCTATTGGCTACTTACTCTCCCAGGGAAGAAACTATTCATTAGTGGAATCAAAACAAAGGATACTTAAAAATATTTTTCTCAACAGGAACTAGGAAGAAGCAAGCATTTTTAAAAGGATGACCTATGAAAGGGTAACTGACCCAGCCCCACTTGGTCTGAACAAGGATCCGTAAGTTTGACGAATACCGTCAGACATTCGGAGCTAATTTGCTCATAGGGAGGACGTTACCGGGAATTGATCACAGGCTCATCACTGAATCTGCCTTCATAATCCTCCCAACAATCTGACGAGTTAGGTATAGTCTTCTGCTATATTAGAATAGTTGCCCAATTAGGAAACTTCATGTTATAAACATAAGCAACTCCAGTGGAGGAAGTGAGTTTCAAGTCAGAATAACAAAGTGGTTTTTCTTGCCACAATTTAAGCAAAATTTATTTTAAAGCTTAACAGCTAGAATTATGGTTGTGGAACTTGGTCTGGTTCTGAATTAACATCAAAGCCAGGGCAAGTAGCATTCTCTAATTGTGACAGATCCAACTGAGGCTTTCAAAACATACAGGGTAGGAGAAATGGCTCGTGTTAGAAAGTGGCCTAACTAGGTAAGTAGCTTGCCTCAGGTCCCACGGCTTGTTAGTGGCAAAAGGCGAGATTCCAGGACTCCTGGACTCCAGTATCTCTGCTCTTCACCAGCTATTCCCTGCTGCCTTCTGCTAACACCAAGTCCACTAAGAAACGGAAGGCGAAGGTTCCAGTTCAAGGAGGGGACACAGAAAGATCCTGAATTCACCTCCTCCCACAGACATGCTGAATCTACAGCTACATAGGGAACAATTTTCTCTGAAAAAAAACCCCCTAAGAACTAGCAGAACAACTCCTTCCTACTGGGTACATGAGAAAAAAACCACATTAAAGTGGGTAGGAAAGGCTGAAACACCATTTTGTTATGAAGCCCCCAACCCACAACGGGCACAATGGGAACGGACCCCAAAGCCAGAGCTGCTCCCTGAGGAGCAGACGGCTTGAATCCCACGTTGTGCACTCCACCTTTCAAGACCTGCTCCCGAGACGAGCCCCCGAAACATCTAGTTTTGAAAACCACCGGCTCACGCTCCAAAGACCCGTGGGGCCCTGGCAAACCGAGAAACGTCTCCAGAAGAGCTCACACGGACTCGCGCACCCAGGACCCAGGGCAGGGCAGCCTTTGCAAAGTGCCCAGCCTTGAGGTGAAAGAGGTTCATCTGCTAATTTTAAAGCATCGGACTGAGGGGCCCCGGCCTGCTGGTCCGGACGGAGGCCTGTGGTTTCCTTCCGCGCTCCTTCTGCCTTGCTAAAGCCAGCAGGCACTATCTTTTTCTTTTTCTTTTTTTAAATCTCTTTTATCTTTAAAAAAATATTTCTTTCTTTTTTTTTTTTTTTTGCGGTACGCGGGCCTCTTACTGTTGCGGCCTCTCCCGTTGCGGAGCACAGGCTCCGGACGCGCAGGCTCGGCGGCCATGGCTCACGGGCCCAGCCGCTCTGCGGCATGTGGGATCTTACCGGACCGCGGCACGAACCCGCGTCCCCTGCATCGGCAGGCGGACTCTCAACCACTGCGCCACCAGGGAAGCCCCAAAATCTTTCTTCTTAAAAAATTAAAAAAATTTTTTCAGTGGGCACCATCCTTGCAACTCCCCCCTACCTGGCTCCAGCTGGGCGCCATCTCTCCTCCCCTGCTGCCTTCCAGAGCTGGGATCTCCTGGAGGGGAGCTGCTACGCTCGGCCGGTGCCCCGGGTTTTACATCTGGTGACCCAGTTTTTACAGCTGTAGCCCAGGGGACGCCCCTCCATTGCCTAGTTCTGGAGGCCAGGGGGGCCTTGAGTTCCCTGGGCCCACGGGATTGTAACAATCAGAGAAACAGTTGTTGGCAGACATCCGAACCCCCAGGCAGCACAGACAGCAGATTGAAACTTACCCTGTCTTTCTGTTGAAAGAGGCCTATTTGCTTGTCCAGCAGCTGTGGCCTGAGGGGCAGACACACTTCAAGGACCCGCTCAGGGAACAGAGGCCGGTGGACGCCATCTTTGTGTTTTCCCTCTGCCTTGGCCCAGCTTACCTGAATCTGAAATACCTCCCACCCTCACGGCCAACAGACCCAGGAATTCAGCCTTTTTGTGAAAGAGGCCTATTAGTGTATCATCATTGCTGCTGCCTGAGAGTCTGGCTTCCAATCAGCCTTAATCCAGGTGCTGATTGAAATCCTCTCCTCTGGGACACTGACAGGTGTCAGCACTCCCTCAGCTACTAGGAGCTATTAAAAATAAAATAGGCTGCTTGGACAAGCACAACGGTTTGAGAGACAACCAAGAGCTAGGGCCGGGTTAAGCGATAAAGTTTATCTGTCACCATACATCGTTACAAAAAATTTTTTTTTCTTGTGATGAGAACTTTTAAGATCTCCTCTTTCAGCAGCTTTCAAACATGCATTACAGTATTAACTATAGTCACCATGCTGTACATTACATCCCATGTCTTATTTATTTTATAACTGCAAGTTTGTACCTTTTGACCCCTTTTACCCTTTCACCCACACTCCACCACCCCCTGCCTCTGACAACCCCAATCTGTTCTCTGTGTCTATGGGGTTAGGTTTGTTTGGTTTTGTTTTTTAGATTCTACGTATAAATGATCATATGGTATTTTTCTCTGACTTATTTCACTTAGCATAATGCCATCAAGGTCCATCCAAGTCATTGCAAACAGCAAGATTTTCTTCTTTTTTATGGCTGAGTAGTATTCCAGTGTGTGTGTGTGTGTGTGTGTGTGTGTGTGTGTGTGTGTGTGTGTGTATAATCACATCTTCTTTATCCATTCACCTATTGATGAACACTTAGGTTGTTTTCATGTTTTGGCTATTGTAAATAATGCTGCATATTTACAATATAGGACATTTACAATATACAACATAGGGGGGACATATATCTTTTTAAATTAGTTTTCATTTTCTTCTGATAAATACCCAGAAGTGGAATTCCTGGATCACACGGAAGTTCTATTTTTAATTATTTGAGGAACGTCCATACTGTTTCCATTTTTGTAAATAAGATGACAGACGTTAATTAGATTAATATGGTGATCATTTTGCAATATATACAAATTTCAAATCATTGTGTTGTACACCTGAAACTAGTATGATGGTATATATCAATTACACCTCCAAAAAAAACAACAAAAAAAAAGGAAGGGGGCTTCCCTGGTGGCGCAGTGGTTTAGAGTCCGCCTGCCGATGCAGGGGACACGGGTTCATGCCCCGGTCCGGGAAGATCTCACGTGCTGCGGAGCGGCTGGGCCCGTGAGCCATGGCCGCTGAGCCTGCGCGTCCGGAGCCTGTGCTCCGCAACGGGAGAGGCTACAACAGTGAGAGGCCCGCATACCGCAAAAAAAAAAAAAAAAAAAAAAAAAAAGGAAGGCTGATTCTGACACACAGGCTCCAGGTAATGGAAATGCTCTGGGTCCCCGAAGACAGTGTCAGCACAGCAAAGGCAACAGGTCAGTCAAGTGTCCTTTGTCAGAAGGGCCTTTCCCATCCTCAGAGGCATTCCCTGCTCCTCAGTCCTTTCTGTTATATCCAGGCTCCAAAATGTGGCCAGAAGGAGCTGCACCTGAAGAAACTGCACTGTGGCTTCTGATATCAGCAAAGTGGCTGGCAGAGAATGTTCCTGTTCTGCTGATCTGATGGCTCGCCTGGGAGAAATATCCATATTAAGATGGAACTGATTCAAAAGTGCAAACGAGGATGTGTACTCAAAAGCACCAGGACAGCAAAACCTGAAGCGGGCAGTGAAACATTAGAGAAATCACTCTCCTCCTTAGGTTAAATCCCTCCATAAATAGCTCTCCAAGGAACTTCTACCGATGGACTTGGGTTTAGTTATTGCTTGAAGTGAGTCACCGTTTGGGAAATGATTACTAACGTCGTTGGATTTGTCATTTGGGGATTAACTAAGTCACCCCAAGTTACATGTGACATATTGGAAAAAGTAGGGAGAGAGGAGACAAAAGACCTGGATTCTAGTTTGAACCTCACCCTTACTAGATTCTGAATTTCAGGCTCTTCACCTTTCCCCGGGGGATATCTGCCCTGCCTTCCTTAGTTATTCTAGTTCCTGGAGCTGCACATATAGCTCTCCCCTCTGAGAACACCCTCCTTTAACTTTCCACTTGGTGGGTCCTTTGAGTCACCTCAAGTCTCCCATCCTTCAGGAAACCTTGCCTTGATTTTGTTCTCCCTTCGTTCCCAAAACCTGTGCAAACATCACTCCATTTGAGGACAGGAAAGACATTTCACCTCTGTGTTCTCAACGTCTAATATAATGCATTTCATACTTGTTGACTAAACTAATTGCAGTTCTTTTACAAACAGTACAGTGCTACATAAAATAATTACCCTTACGTTGTTAATCACAAAGTTATTAAAAATAAAAATAGATAGTAGTGCCTTAGTTTTCTTGCATCTTTAAACATTATGTTTTTCTTTTCAATTGAAGTATAGTTGATTTACAATACTGTGTTAGTTTCAGGTGTACAGCAAAGTGATTCAGTTATGTATATATGTGTATATATATATGTATTCTTTTCCACTACAGGTTATTACAAGATATTGAATATAGTTCCCCATGCTATACAGTAAATCCTGGTTGTTTATTTTATACATAGTAGTGTGTATCTGTTAATCCCATACTCTTAATTTATCCCTCCCTGTCTTTTCCCTTTGGTAACCATAAGTTTGTTTTCTATGTCTGTGAGTCTGTTTCTGTTTTGTAAATAAATTCATTTGTATTATTTTCTAGATTCCACACATAAGTGGTGTCCTGTGATATTTGTCTTTCTCTGTCTGACTTACTTCACTTAGTATGATAATCTCTAGGTCTATCAGTGTTGCTGCAAATGGCAATATTTCATTCTTTTTTATGGCTGACTAGTATTCCATGGAATGTACATACCACATCTTCTTTATCCATTCATCTGTTTACGGATACTCAGGTTGCTTCCATGTCTTGGCTATTGTGAATAGTTTCTTGCATCCTTAAAAACACTCCACAAAACTACAAAAAATTACAAAGCTTGAGAGGGGCCTTCAAGATGGTGGAGGAGTAAGATGTGGAGATCACCTTCCTCCCCACAAATACATCAGAAACACATCTACGTGTGGAACAACTCCTACAGAACACCTACTGAATGCTGGCAGGAGACCTCAGACTTCCCAAAAGGAAAGAAACTCCCCAGGTACCTGGGTAGGGCAAAAGAAAAAAGAAAAAACAGAGACAAAAGAATAGGGACGGGACCTGCACCAGTGGGAGGGAGACGTGAAGGAGGAAAGGTTTCCACACACTAGGAAGCCCCTTCGCGGGCGGAGACTGTGGGTGGCGGAGGGGGGAGCTTCGAAGCCGCGGAGGAGAGCACAGCAACAGGGGTGCGGGGGGCAAGGCGGAGAGATTCCCGCACAGGATCGGTGCCGACCAGCACTCACCAGCCCGAGAGGCTTGTCTGCTCACCCGCCGGGGTGGGCGGGGCTGGGATCTGAGGCTCGGCCTTCGGAAGTCAGATCCCAGGGATAAGACTGGGGTTGGCTGTGTGAACACAGCCTGAAGGGGGCTAGTGCACCACAGCTAGCCGGGAGGGAGTCCGGGAAAAGGTCTGGACCTGCCTAAGAGGCAAGAGACCATTGTTTCGGGCTGCACGAGGAGAGAGGATTCAGAGCACCTTTAAGGAGCTCCAGAGACGGGCGTGAGCCGCGGCTAACAGCACGGACCCCAGAGACGGGCATGAGACGCTAAGGCTGCTGCCGCCACCGAAAAGCCTGTGTGCGAGCACAGGTCACTATCCACACCCCCCTTCCGGGGAGCCTGTGCAGCCCGCCACTGCCAGGGTCCTGTGATCCAGGGACAAATCCCCCGGGAGAACACACGGCGGGCCTCAGGCTGGTGCAACGTCACGCCGGCCTCTGCCGCCACAGGCTCGCCTTGCATCCGTACCCCTCCCTCCCCCTGGCCTGAGTGAGCCAGAGCCCCCGAATCAGCTGCCCCGTCCTGTCTGAGCAAAGAACAGATGCCCACAGGCGACCTACATGCAGAGGCGGGGCCAAATCCAAAGCTGAACCCCGGGAGCTGCGTGAACAAAGAAGAGAAAGGGAAATTTCTCCCAGGAGCCTCAGGAGCAGCGGGTTAAATCTCCACAATCAACATGATGTACCTGCATCTGTGGAATACCTGAACAGACAACAAATCATCCCAAATGGAGGAGGTGGACTTTGGGAGCAACTGTAGACTTGGGGTTTGCATTCTGCATCTAATTTGTTTCTGGTTTTATGTGTATCTTAGTTTAGTATTTAGACTTTATTATCATTGATAGATTTATTAATTTGGTTGCTCTCTTCCTTTATATATATATATAACTATATATATATAGTTCCTTTTTCTCTTTTTGTGAGTGTGTATGTGTTTGCTTCTTTGTGTGATTTTGTCTGTATAGCTTTGCTTTTACCATTTGTCCTAGGGTTCTGTCTTTTTTTTTTTTTTTGCGGTACGCGGGCCCCTCAATGTTGTGGCCTCTCCCGTTGCGGAGCACAGGCTCTGGACGCGCAGGCTCAGTGGCCATGGCTCACGGGCCCAGCCACTCTGTGGCATGTGGGATCTTCCCGGACTGGGGCACAAACCCGTGTCCCCTGCATCAGCAGGTGGACTCTCAACCACTGTGCCACCAGGGAAGCCCAAAATTTTTAATAATTTTAAAAAATTTTATTTTAATAACTTTATTTTTTCTTCCTCTCTCCCTCCCTCTCTCTCTCTCCCTCTCTCTCTCTCACTCTTTCTTTTTTTTCTCCCTTTTCTTCTGAGCTGTGTGGCTAACAGGGTCTTGGTGCTCCAGCTGGGTGTCAGGCCTGTGCCTCTGAGGTGGGAGAGCCGAGTTCAGGACATTGGTCCACCAGAGACCTCCCAGCTCCAAGTAATATCAAACGGTGAAAGCTCTCCCAGAGATCTCCATCTCAACACTAAGACCCAGCTCCACTCAATGACCAGCAAGCTACAGTGCAGGACAACCTATGCCAAACAACTAGCAAGACAGAAACACAACCCCACCCATCAGCAGAGGCTGCCTAAAATCATAGTAAGGTCACAGACACCCCCAAAACACACCACCGGACACGGTCCTGCCCACCAGAAAGACAAGATCCAGCCTCATCCACCAGAACACAGGCACCAGTCCCCTCCAACAGGAAGCCTACACAACCCACTGAGCCAACCTTAGCCACTGGGGGCAGACACCAAAAACAATGGGAACTATGAACCTGCAGCCTGTAAAAAGGAGACCCCAACTGCAGTAAGTTAAGCAAAATGAGAAGACAGAGAAACACAGGGCAGATGAAGGCACAAGATTAAAAAAAAACACCAGACCAAACAAATGAATAGGAAATAGGCAGTCTACCTGAAAAAGAATTCAGAGTAATGATAGTAAAGATAATCTAAAATCTTAGAGATAGAATGGAGAAAACACAAGAAGCATTTAACAAGGACCTAGAAGAGCTAAAGAGCAAACAAACAATGATGAATAACACAATAAATGAAATTAAAAATTCTCTAGAAGGAATCAATAGCAGAATAACTGAGGCAGAAGAACGGATAAGTGACCTGGAAGATAAAATAATGGAAATAACTACTGCAGAGCAGAATAAAGAAAAAAGAATGAAAAGAATTGAGGACAGTCTCAGAGACCTCTGGGACAACAATAAATGCACCGACATTCGAATTATAGGGGTCCCAGAAGAAGAAGAGAAAAAGAAAGGGACTGAGAAGATATTTGAAGAGATTATAGTTGAAAACTTCCCTAATACGGGGAAGGAAATAGTCAATCAAGTCCAGGAAGCACAGAGAGTCCCATACAGGATAAACCCAAGGAGAAACATGCCAAGACACGTATTAATCAAACTGAAAAATTAAATACAAAGAAAGCATATTAAAAGCAGCAAGGGAAAAACAACAAATAACACACAAGGGAATTCCCATAAGGTTAACAGCTGATCTTTCAGCAGAAACTCTGCAAGCCAGAAGGGAGTGGCAGGACATATAAAGTGATGAAAGGGAAAAACCTACAACCAAGGTTACTCTACCCAGCAAGGATCTCATTCAGATTTGACAGAGAAATTAAAACCTTTACAGACAAGCAAAAGCTAAGAGAATTCAGCACCACCAAACCAGCTCTATAACAAATGCTAAAGGAATTTCTCTAGGTAGGAAACACAAGAGAAGGAAAAGACCTACAATAACGAACCCAAAACAATTAAGAAAATGGTAATAGGAACAAACATATCGATAACTACCTTAAATGTAAATGGATTAAATGCTCCAACCAAAAGACATAGACTGGCTGAATGGATACAAAAACAAGACCTGTATATATGCTGTCTACAAGAGACCCACTTCAGATCTAGGGACACATACAGACTGAAAGTGAGGGGATGGAAAAAGATATTCCATGCAAATGGAAATCAAAAGAAAGCTGGAGTAGCAATTCTCATATCAGGCAAAATAGACTTTAAAATAAAGGCTATTACAAGAGACAAAGAAGGACACTACATAATGATCAAAGGATCAATCCAGGAAGAAGATATAACAATTGTAAATATCTATGCACCCAACATAGGAGCACCTCAATACATAAGGCAAATGCTAACAGCCATAAAAGGGGAAATTGACAATAACACAATAATAGTAGGGGACTTTAACACCCCACTTTCACCAATGGACAGATCATCCAAAATACAAATAAATAACGAAACACGAGCTTTAAATGACACATTAAACAAGATTGACTTAATTGATATTTATAGGACATTCCATCCAAAAACAACAGAATACACTTTCTTCTCAAGTGCTCATGGAATATTCTCCAGGATAGATCATATCTTGGGGCACAAATCAAGCCTTGGTAAATTTAAGAAAATTGAAATCATATCAAATATCTTTTCCAACCACAATGCTATGAGACTAAATATCAATTACAGGAAAAAATCTTACAAACACACGGAGGCTAAACAATACAATACTAAATAAGAGATCACTGAAGAAATCAAAGAGGAAATCAAAAAAATACCTAGACACAAATGACAACAAAAACAGGATGACCCAAAACCTATGGGATGCAGCAAAAGCAGTTCTAAGAGGAAAGTTTATAGCAATACAATCCTACCTCAAGGAACAAGAAAAATCTCAAGTAATCAACCTAACCTTACACCTAAAGGAACTCGAGAAAGAAGAATAAAAGACCCCCAAAGTTAGCAGAAGGAAAGAAATCATAAAGATCAGATCAGAAATAAATGAAAAAGAAATGAAGGAAATGATAGCAAAGATCAATAAAACTAAAAGCTGGCTGAGAAGATAAACAAAATTGATAAACCATTAGCCAGACTCATCAAGAAAAAAAGGGAGAAGACTCAAATCAATAGAATTAGAAGTGAAAAAAGGAGAAGTAACAACTGACACTGCAGAAATACAAAGGATCATGAGAGATTACTACAAGCAACTATATGCCAATGAAATGGACAACCTGGAAGAAATGGACAAATTCTTAGAAAAGCACAAACTTCCAAGACTGAACCAGGAAGAAAGAGAAAATATAAACAGATCAATCCCAAGCACTGAAATTGAAACTGTGATTAAAAGTCTTCCAACAAACAAAAGCCCAGGACCAGATGGCTTCACAAGTGAATTCTGTCAAACATTTAGAGAAGAGCTAACACCTCTCCTCTCAAACTCTTCCAAAATATAGCCGAGGGAGGAACACTCCCAAACTCATTCTACGAGGCCACCATCACCCTGATACCAAAACTAAAGATGTCACAAAAAAAGAAAATTACAGACCAATATCACTGATGAATATAGATGCAAAAATCCTGAACAAAATACTAGCAAACAGAATCCAGCAGCACATTAAAAGGACGATACACTATGATCAAGTGGGGTTTATCCCAGGAATGCAAGGATTCTTCAATATATGCAAATCAATCAATGTGATAAACCATATTAACAAACTGAAGGAGAAAAACCATATGATCATCTCAATGGATACAGAAAAACTTTTGACAAAATTCAACACCCATTTATGATAAAAACCCTCCAGAAAGTAGGCATAGAGGGAACTTACCTCAGCATAATAAAGGCCATATATGACAAACCCACAGCCAACATCATCCTCAATGGTGGAAAACTGAAACCATTTCCTCTAAGATCAGGAACAAGACAAGGTTGTCCACTCTCACCATTATTCTTCAACATAGTTTTGGAAGTTTTAGCCGCAGCAGTCAGAGAAGAAAAAGAAATAAAAGGAATCCAAATCGGAAAAGAAGAAGTAAAGCTGTCACTGTTTGCAGGTGACATGATACTATACAGACATAATCCTAAAGATGCTACCAGAAAACTACTGGAACTAATCATTGAATTTGGTAGAGCAGAAGGATACAAAATTAATGCACAGAAATCTCTTGCATTCCTATACACTAATGATGAAAAATCTGAAAGAGAAATTAAGGAAACACTCCCGTTTACCACTGCAACAAAAAGAATAAAATACCTAGGAATAAACCTACCAAAGGAGACAAAAGACCTGTATGCAGAAAACTATAAGAGATTGATGAAAGAAATTAAAGATGATACCAAAAAAAAAGAGATGATACCAATAGATGGAGAGATATAACATGTTCTTGGATTGAAAGAATCAACATTGTGAACATGACTATACTACCCAAAGCAATCTACAGATTCAATGCAATCCCTATCAAACTACCAATGGCATTTTTCACAGAACTACAACAAAAAATTTCACAATTTGTATGGAAATACAAAAGACCCTGAATAGCCAAAGCAATATTGAGAAAGAAAAACGGAGCTGGAGGAATCAGGCTCCCTGACTTCAGACTGTAGTACAAAGCTACTACAAATCAAGACAGTATGGTATTGGCACAAAAACAGAAATATAGATCAATGGAACAGGATAGAAAGCCCAGAGATAAACCCACGCACATATGGTCACCTTATCTTTGATAAAGGAGGCAAGAACATACAGTGGAGAAAAGATAGCCTCTTCAATAAGTGGTGCTGGGAAAACTGGACAGCTACATGTTAAAGAATGAAATTAGAACACTCCCTAACACCATACACAAAGATAAACTCAAAATGGATTAAAGACCTAAATGTAAGGCCGGACACTATCAAACTCTTAGAGGAAAATATAGGCAGAACACTCTATGACATAAATCACAGCAAGATCCTTTTTGACCCACCTCCTAGAGAAATGGAAACAAAAATAAACAAATGGGACCTAATGCAACTTAAAAGCTTTTGCACAGCAAAGGAAAACATAAACAAGACGAAAAGACAACCCTCAGAATGTGAGAAAATATTTGTAAATGAAGCAACTGATGAAGGCTTAATCTCCTTTAATATGAGCTGCTCAATATGAAAAAAACAAACAACCCAATCCAAAAATGGGCAGAAGACCTAAATAGACATTTCTCCAAAGAAGATATACAGATTGCCAACAAAAACATGAAAGGATGCTCAACATCACAAATCATTAGCGAAATGCAAATCAAAACTACAATGAGGTATCATTTCACACCCATCAGAATGGCCATCATCAAAAAATATACAAACAACAAATTCTGGAGAGGGTGTGGAGAAAAGGGAACCCTCTTGCACTGTTGGTGGGAATGTAAATTGATACAGCCACTATGGAGAACAGTATGGAGGTTCCTTAAAAAACTAAAAATAGAACTACCATATGACCCAGCAACCCCACTACTGGGCATATACCCTGAGAAAACTATAATTCAAAGAGTCATGTATCACAATGTTCGTTGCAGCTCTGTTTACAATAGCCAGGACATGGAAGCCACCTAAGTGTCCATCGACAGAAGAATGGATAAAGAAGATGTGGCACATATATACAATGGAATATTACTCAGCCATAGAAAGAAATGAAATTGATTTATTTGTAGTGAGGTGGATGGACCTAGAGTCTGTCATACAGAGTGAAGTAAGTCGGAAAGAGAAAAGCAAATACCGTATGCTAACACATGTATATGGAATCTAAAAAAAAAAAAAAAAAGGTTCTGAAGAACCTAGGGGCAGGACAGGAATAAAGACGCAGACGTAGAGAATGGACTTGAGGACACGGGGAGGGGGGATGGGTAAGCTGGGACGAAGTGAGAGAGTAGCATGGACATATATACACTACCAAATGTAAAATAGATAGCTAGTGGGAAGCAGCTGCATAGCACAGGGAGAGCAGCTCGGTGCTTTGTGACCACCTAGAGGGGTCGGATAGGGAGGGTGGGAGGGAGACATAAGAGGGAGGGGATATGGGGATATACATAGAACTGATTCACTTTGTTATAAAGCAGAAACTAACACAACATTGTAAAGCAATTATAATCCAATAAAGATGTTAAAAAAATGAATTACAAAACTTTTGAGTAAACAATCTCCAGCTTAGCTCAGTTTCTTCCAAATATTTGCATATTTTTATAGATGCTAAATTTTCATATACAAATGTACTGAGCAAAAAAAAAATGACACAAAGTTACACATAAAAGTTGGTAAAAGAATTTTATTATGTGGCTTAGGTAGGTCTTTGCATACTACTAACAGAAAAGCATTTTTCCACATCTTACTCAACCTAACAAATGATATATTTGTCGTTTTATCTACATGGCTGCAGTATTACACTATTGAAGAAAACCTTCCTTTCATTTGTACTTTGGTGCAATTATACAGTAGATACCTCTTCCTCCAGAAAATAAAAATATTCCTGATCTAAACTTGAAATGGAACAAAGACATTAATACCAAGTTCCTCACACCACTTGGTAAAAGATTGCAATAAAAGTCCTAATAATATGCTGCTTAACACACAAAGAAGATGAGACATCTGCCACAGTTTCAGTCAAATCTCGGGAGGAATGGTTCAGCATGTGGGTTTATCTTCCTGGGGTTTTCACATATGATAGGTGGAACTGTACCATAATAAAGAATAGTCACCTTTTTCTCAAGAGACTCAAATATTGGACTCTCGCAAGGGAAACATCTTTTGGGACATAGTAACGTACAAATGGATAGGAGAAAAAAATTGCCTTAAGAAAAATCCACCACTGTTTGACCAAACACCTGAAATGTTTTTATCACAGCTTTCATATATTAAAAAAGTTTCCTGCGGAGGTGAAGCTTATTCATGAAATAAAGCCTAGTCGCTATCATCTGAACCATGTTCTGAGCCCTGATCCGAGGCCTCGTTGTTGGATCCCTCGGGTTCGGATTCATTGCCGGAGCCTCTGCCGGAGCCTCGGCCGGACCCCTCGTTGTCAGATGCTCTCTCGGAGTAGTGGTCCGACTCGGCGCTGGGGGACGCGGGCTGAGAGTCCATCTCAGAGCCCCCCGAGCGGCTCCGCCCGGACTGCAGGGATTCGTTGTCAGACTGTTCGGAGCCCGAGGGCCTGCGATTTCTGGTCGGCTGGTCGCTGTCTGAGTCCTCATCTGAGTGCTGCCTCCGGGGCCGCCGGGGGCTGCCGGCCTCGCTGCCGGACTTGTTGTGGTTCTCGTCGGAGTCGCTCTCCTCCGAGGAGGCGCCCGTCTTCCGCCGCTGGCCCTCGTCGGAGTCGCTGTCGCTGTTGCGGGGATGTCTGGCAAAGACAAACGCTCGTTAGACCAGGGTTCTGGCCAAGGGAGCCTCGACAAACCGGGGATGCGCTTGAAAATAGAAGGGCATTTGATGTCTTGACCGGATCGCTGTTGACACAGGTGTTCGTTTTGTGATATCCTTTGGTGTGCTTTTTTGTAAATGTGATAGGGTTATTAAGAGAGGATTAAAAAGTTAAAAAGAATAAGGCACTTTAGCTCTGAGACAGAACATAGACAGTGAAGGGTGACCGCACTGGTCATCCCAGGCACCCTTCATCAGAATGAAGCATTTCTCAATTTCGTACGTAAAATTATGAAAAGGAAGGGATACATTTATTTATCTTTATAAACCAATACACAGCGGCAGAGGTGCAACCTGGGACCTCACTGGGCTGCAGAGACTCTGAAGAATGCACTCTGTCCCAAGGCTGGCTGGGAGGGAAGCTCCTCTGCGCCACTGCCATCTGTGCTAGAAGATCGCTGAGGAGCAAAGTCACCCTTTCTGTCCCAGGATCTGCTTCTGCTCCGGTGCCCTCCGCCACGACTAGACCTACTCAACATAGGAAGCTGGGGCTAAATAAAAAGGTTCTGCAGCTTGTTTGTGTACTTTTGCCAGAGTTCCCCCTCTACTTATCAGATGTTAAGGGCAGGGGACCTGTGCTAATGCTTGGGGGTGCAGTGGCACCCAGGGAATTTTGGCTTCTTGGAGGAAAGAACATTCCCTTCACCACTGTCACAACTGCTCCCCCACCAGAGCTGTGGAGAGGAGCACATGCTTCTCGGGCATATTCCTTAGTTTTGGTTTTCATAACAGATATTCCAAGAAAGGAATATTAAATCCTACAGGGTCAGTCTAAGAAGGGTGAGGGAGGTGAACCATACTACTCTTCCTAGAAATGAAAACATCCCTGTAGACCGAAGAAAGGCTCTTTGTGCTTACATCTGAAAGAAGAAACCTAGACACACATCACATAACTCATTCTGTATACACGCTAAGGGCCAGTGGGCCCCGGGATCTAATTCACTCCATTCCATCTGGCCAAATAAGCAAACACTTCATGAAGGTCTAACCATCACTCTGTAATCAGTGGACCAGGGTAACACTGTGGGCAAGGGTGAAACAGTGTTTTAGGGAAAAGCAATCCAAATCTGTGTCAACCAGCATCTTCAGAGAAAAAGGGAACTGCAGATCTTTACAGATCTTACCAGGACCCTTAGCCCCTTCGACATGCTAACCTCTCACCCCTGCCTCACCTCTAACCAACCAAGACTCTCTCTTCTTTTTATTTTTTAAAAAATTCTTATTATTTTTATTTTTTATTGAAGTACAGTTGATTAGGACTCTCTATTCTTCTTCTAAGACTTAAACAGCCTTTCTTCCACAAAAAAACACCTCAGTAGTTCCCCCCACTACCTAAACTCCAGATTACATGTGGTCACTGAAGAGCAATAAATGCAAAATATAAGTGATAACCCTTTTCCCACTATAATGTAGTTTTGGTTTATTTGTCATTTATTTGTCATTATTTGTCATTTATTTGTCATTAGCACTGTCTCGAAAGTACAAATTCCCTGGGGGCAGGGTCGATGTCTTTATCCTCTGCATCCCCAGCTCTCAGCTTGCTATCTCATAGCATGGATGTTCAAATGTCTGTTGAATGGATGAATGAAATGATGGCCGTCAGAAGAACCCAGCATAGTATGGTATTAAGAGCCTTAGTCTAGGAATCCAAATGCAGAGCTCGAGGGGCAAGTTCAGTACAAGTAAAACAGAATATTGTTTCACCAAGTAGGCTGTGAGCTAGAGGAGTCTACGATAAGCCCTCCATAGAGCAGGCAGTGCTGAGTCATCCCTGCCTGACAAGGGAGGAAATGGTCAAGAAAGTCCCTTTCTCCCTGTGACCAAGATCAGGCTACTCTTAATACTTTAAGCCAGTCAATGGCAGTGTAGCAAAATGATAGAAAATTTCAGCTAATATTCACGAAGAAATGAGATTTCAAAATAGGTTTCCTTCTTTAAGGGACAAACATTTAGTAGGACAAAATGACAAGACTGGAATGAGATGTGTGCTCAGGCTTCTTCCTGCTCTAAGATTCTAAGAAGCTGCAGAGATGACGCTTTGGCACAGTGACCACTCTTGGTTATCCTTCACTAGGAGAACATAAGTGAAAAATTCCTACCCTTCATCAGCAATTTTCAGTTTATCTTCATCGGATGAATCGTCACTTGATGATATTATGGCTTTGGATTTTATTTTTCCCTTCATTGAAGGAGGCAGACGTTCTGGCTTGGGCTGAAGAAAGAAGATCAAACGTAATAGATTAGTCAAGACTCTTTATGTTAGGATGTCTTGTTAAATTGGGTTTGCACTGCAGTGATACTGATACAATCAAACTGCAACCAACAAACTTCAAAAACAAGTGTCTGTGCTTGAAGACACTGCAGGGGAAGAATGTATTCTAGAGTACCGCAGTCTTTGATGCCTACTGGGGATGAAAACCACAGAGCTGGACACTTACTGCCTTCTTCTTCTCTGCTTTTGGTAGACGGCGCTTTTTCGATTTGGGGCCATTTTCTGTTTCATCATCATCAGATCCTTCATCTCCCTTCGGAGGTCTAAAATAGTGAACACCAAGAGAAAGTTTGTCAACGTTCACTCGTGCCTATAAAACCCAAGACTTCTGTGCCATTCAAACAGTATTAGTCATTTTGAACACCCTTCTTTACAGGGGCTGGCCTCGAGCAGACTGTACACCCCTCAAGGGCAGAGACCACAACTTACTCTTGCTGCACATGGCTCGGGAGTCTGCAAAAACTGTATTTATGCCATGTCTGCTGACTAACTGAGTCACTTTTAAGCCCTCTTACTAATCTAAGATGAGCGTGAATCTTGCCCTTGGTGAGTGACAGAAGATGTGAGAAAAGACCCAGGCTCCAGACTCAACCTCCTTCCCCTCCTCTTTCTTCCCTTCCAACTACTCATCCCAGGCCTGCTAATATCCAGCCACAGCTTCAATTCCACAGGTCTGAATGAATTCCACAAGCAGAGCCAGACATGGGTTGGAAAGAACAGGTCTAGCTAACACTGGAGGTTCCCGGACACAGAAGCACCATGAGAGGAACAGACAGCTTAGGGGCACTTCCAGGTGAGAGGGGGGCAGGGCGCCACTTATCCTAACAGCGGATGGCACTAGGAGGATTAAAAGGCCCTTCTTTCACATAAATTCACATTTTATACATCCTGTAAAACCAGGAGGTGGGCCATCGCTACTTTACAGAGAGGAAACTGAAGCT